>NW_027411755.1:167127745-167442173 GCF_047663935.1 Musca autumnalis
GGACCCAAACATATGTTATGTTTGGGACTGGTTGCAAACAAATATATGCGTGCTGCAACATATGTTTGGGACATATGTTACGAGTAGAGAAGCCTCTTTTTCCTCTGTGATCTCAGAACCCGTTAAATTCGAAAGAATAACAGTTTGTACATGATCGAGTTTGAGTCATTGTATTTTATGTTTGTGGTATGTAGGTTCATTTATTGCCTATTTTTGGGGTAATAGCTATTGAATCCTTAATAAAAAGCACATTCCATATCTTGACGTCCATTGACTCCAAATCTAGAGAAATGTTCCGAAGAACAATCAATGACAATTAAGAAATAATAAAATTTTAATTTTTAATTTTAATTTAATTTTCTCCCCTCATAATTTCAGAATATCAATTCACGGTTGGAACGGTAAGACGACAACTTGTTCGAGTGCAGCCATTAAAGATGCCTATTTGGAGAAAGGAGATTTTAATGTTATACTCGTCGATTATAGTGACTATTCGTTGGATGTGAATTATTTTCGTGTTATAGCTGAAGTATTCGATATTGCCGAACAACTCAATGACTTTACGAAGTTTTTGCATAAAACAACAAAATATCCCTTTGAAGAAATGTATTTGATTGGTCATAGTTATGGTTGTCATGTAGCTGGTGTAGCAGGGAAATTACTGAAACCATCACGTTATGGTGTCATTTATGCCCTGGATACGGCGGGACCAATACATCAAACCATAGCCAACGATTGGCGTTTAACGCCGGATGCTGCGTTATATGTTGAATCGATACAAACAGATACCGCTTTATTTGGTTATCGTGGTAGTGATTTGGGACATGCTTCATTTTTCCCCAACTGGGGTTTAGGTCAACCACATTGTCCAAATATCACAGGCACAGAACCTGAATTTGCCTGCGATCATTTTGGTTCATTATATTATTTTGCGGAATCTGTACGTAACCCTTATGCCTTTGGAGCAATACGTTGTAAGAGCTATAGACAGGTAATAGAGCAGAAGTGTGCTTGTGCATCGGGAGGTAAACAATGTCCCGCAGTGGTGTTTATGGGTGGTGAACCAGCACGTCCCAAAAAAGGTGTCTTCTATTTAAGTACGACAAAGCGTAGGCCTTACGGAATGGGAGCTATGTGTCGTATGAGACCTGCGCTGGACTCAACCGTGGTGCGTTCAACAAATCCAAGGGGTAGAGGAAGATAATTTTATTTTAGAGTTTAAGAATGGAATGTAAAATAAAGGAAAATATACAATGTGATTTTATGGTCCTGATAGTTTGCTGATTTTGTAAATAAACGTTTGTGTCCTTGATAGTTTTTGATTTTTTAAATCCACCATTACGATCCTGATAGTTGTTGAATTGTTTTTAATCCACGCTTGTGATCCTGATAGTGGTTGTTTGTTTTTTTTTTTAATTCAATCTAAATAGTTGATGAAAAATATTTTTTAAATTCACGCAGTGTTGAAAAAATTGTTGTTGAAAAAATATTTTTAAATAACATCCACGACTATGGCCTTATTCTATTTTTATATATTTTTAAAAAAATCATCATTTATGGACCTGATAGTTGTTGAAAAATATTTTTAAAAAAATCATAACTTGTGGTGATGATAGTTATTGAAAAAATATTAAAAAATTCACGCTTATGGCGCTGATAGTTGTTAAAAAAAATCCACTCTTATGGCCTTATAGTTGTTGAAAAAATAGTTTTGAAAAAAATCCGCGTTTGTGGCTTTATAGTTATTGAAAAAATATTTTTAAAAATAATCCACGCTTTCATTAAGTTGAAAAAATATTTTTAAAAAAATCAAAGCTTTCATTATGTTGAAAAAATATTTTTAAAAAAATCCACGCTTTCATTATGTTGAAAAAATATTTTTAAAAAAATCCACGCTTTCATTAAGTTGAAAAAATATTTTTAAAAAAATCCACGCTTGTGGCCCTGATAGTTGTTGATATTTTTAAAAATTCACGCTTATGGCCCTGATAGTTGTTGAAAAAATATTTTTAAAAACATCCACGCTTATGTCCCCGATAGTTGTTGATATTTTTAAAAATTCACGCTTATGGTCGTGATAGTTGTTGAAAATATTTTTTTAAAAGTCCACGCTTTTGACAGTGATAGTTGTTGAAAAAATGTAAATGTAAAATATTTTTTAAAAAATATTCACCTGATTTACGCTTATGAATGGGAGACTTACAGCCTGTTTCTGTATATCGAAACGAAGATGTGTGCGAATGAAAAACTACCAAACTCGTGTGTGTGTTTTCAAATTTGTTTTTGTTTTGAAGCAAAAGCAAAGGTAATAATATTTCGAAAGCTAAAGTTTGGGTGTGTTTCATTCGCACACATTTTCGTTTCGACATACAGAAACAGGCTGTTAATGATACATATTTGTGTTCGGAGTTGTCTGAATAGTTGTTACAATATTTTAAAGCATATCTTAAGGCGGAAGTTTTAACCCATGTATTCGGTTGAACGTTCCTCTAATCTGTTTCTCGGGCCGAATCTTTTACACACTCCGGCATGAGCGAAACCTGATCCATTGGTAATTCTAATAAAACAGCGTGTCGTATGACATATGACCCATTTACCAACCTTATATACTGAAACAACAATTAATTTTTATTTTCATTGATTATAAAATATTTAAAGCTTTATAATTCGAACAGTGTTACAATTTATTTATATCTTTGAAAATTTATTGATTTGTACATCTAAAATAAATATTATTAAGTTACAAGTTCTTTTTTTTTGTATATAAAAAATAAACAAAATAAATTTCAATGATCCACAATATCACCGGCAATTTCCACAGGTTTCGATTTCATTTCATTTTGTATTTGGGCCGGTGGTGGTGGTGCAGGATAACAAACAATTCGATCAACTTCAACAAGTTCATCATTGGAATTTTTCTCCTTCATTTTAATTGGTACGCAAATTATGCCATTCGGTGGAGGTGTGGTAGATACTGTGGCAGGCACATTTTCTGTGGACGAGGTGTAGGCTAAAGCATATGGGGTTGAGGATGTAGGAACGATTGTGGATGTTGAGTCGGGACTGCTTGTTGATGTTGTTATGTTCGCTGTTGCTGCAGTATCTTGTCCATTGTTGATAATGATAACTTTTCCCTCATTATTTGTCGTAGATTGCTGAGGATTAGGTCCATCGTGGTATACATGAGTAACGTGCTGATGATAGGGATATGGCGATAAGCCCATTGTCAGCAATCTTCCGGTCAAATAGCCAGTTAAGAAGTCACCAAAATCTAAAAAAACATTTGAAAATATTATTTTTATGAGTGTGTGTTTTTTTTAAGAATATTTTTTGATCCACTATCAGAATTATAAGCGAGGACTTTTTAAACAATGTTTTTCAACAATTATTAGGTCCATAAGCGTGGACTTTTTAAACAATATTTTTTCAACAACTACTAGGTCCAAAAGCGTGAACTTTTTAAACAATATTTTTCAACAACTATAAGGTCCATAAACGTGGAATTTTTAAAAAATATTTTTTCAACAATTACCAGGCCCATAAACGTGGAATTTTTAAACAATATTTTTTCAACAACTACCAGGCCCATAAGCGTGGAATTTTTAAACAATATTTTTTTCAACAACTACCAGGCCCATAAGCGTGGAATTTTTAAACAGTATTTTTTCAACAACTACCAGGACTCTAAGCGTGGAATTTTTAAACAATATTTTTTAACAACTACCAGGTCCATACACGTGGAATCTTTAAACAATATTTTTTAACAACTACCAGGCCCATGAGCGTGGAATCTTTAAACAATATTTTTTAACAACTACCAGGCCCATGAGCGTGGAATCTTTAAACAAATTTTTTAACAACTACCAGGTCCATAATTCAATATTTTTTCAACAACTACCAGGAATTTTTAAACAATATTTTTTCAATAACTACCAGGAGTTTTTAACAATATTTTTTCAACAACTACCAGGTCCATAAGCGTGGAATTTATAAACAACATTTTTCATTAAACTACCAGTCCCATAACCGTGGCATTTATAAACAATATTTTTTCAACAACTACCAGGCCCATAAGCGTGGAGTTTTAAACAATATTTTTCAGAAAACTACCAGTCCCATAACCGTGGAATTTATAAACAATATTTTTTCAACAACTACCAGGCCCATAAGCGTGGAGTTTTAAACAATATTTTTTCAACAACTACCAGGCCCATAAGCGTGAAATTTGTTAACAATATTTTTTCAACAACTAGCAGACCCATAAGCGTGGAATTTTTAAACAATCTTTTTTCAACAACTACCAGTCGTGGAATTTTTAAACAAAATTTTTTCAACAACTACCAGGCGTGGAATTTTAAAACAATATTTTTTCAACAACTACCAGGCGTGGAATTTTTAAACAATATTTTTTCAACAACTACCAGGCGTGGAATTTTTAAACAATATTTTTTCAACAACTACCAGGCGTGGAATTTTTAAACAATATTTTTTTAACAACTACCTGGCGTGGAATTTTTAAAAAATATTTTTTCAACAACTACCAGGCGTGGAATTTTTAAACAATATTTTTTCAACAACTACCAGGTGTGAAATTTTTAAACAATATTTTTTTCAACAACTAACTGGCGTGGAATTTTTAAACAATATTTTTTCTACAACTACCAGTCGTGGAATTTTTAAACAATATTTTTTCAACAACTACCAGGTGTGAAATTTTTAAACAATATTTTTTCAACAACTACCAGGCGTGAAATTTTTAAACAATATTTTTTCAACAACTTCCAAGCGTGGATTTTTAAACAATATTTTTTTCAACAACTACCAGGCGTGGAATTTTTAAACAATATTTTTTCAACAACTACCAGGTGTGAAATTTTTAAACAATATTTTTTCAACAACTACCAGGCGTGAAATTTTTAAACAATATTTTTTCAACAACTTCCAAGCGTGGATTTTTAAACAATATTTTTTCAACAACTTCCAAGCGTGGATTTTTAAACAATATTTTTTTCAACAACTACCAGGCGTGGAATTTTTAAACAATATTTTTTCAACAACTACCAGGCGTGGAATTTTTAAACAATATTTTTTTCAACAACTACCAGGCGTGGAATTTTTAAACAATATTTTTCAACAACTACCAGGCGTGGAATTTTTAAACAATATTTTTTTCAACAACTACCAGGCGTGGAATTTTTAAACAATATTTTTTTCAACAACTACCAGGCGTGGAATTTTTAAAAAATATTTTTTCAACAGCTACCAGGCGTGGAATTTTTAAACAATATTTTTTCAACAACTACCAGGCGTGGAATTTTTAAACAATATTTTTTCAACAGCTACCAGGCGTGGAATTTTTAAACCATATTTTTTCAACAGCTACCAGGCGTGGAATTTTTAAACAATATTTTTTCAACAACTACCAGGCGTGGAATTTTTAAACAATATTTTTTCAACAACTACCAGGCGTGGAATTTTTAAACAATATTTTTTCAACAACTACCAGGCGTGGAATTTTTAAACAATATTTTTTCAACAACTACCAGCCGTGGAATTTTTAAACAATATTTTTTCAACAACTACCAGCCGTGGAATTTTTAAACAATATTTTTTCAACAACTACCAGCCGTGGAATTTTTAAACAATATTTTTTCAACAACTACCAGCCGTGGAATTTTTAAACAATATTTTTTCAACAACTACCAGCCGTGGAATTTTTAAACAATATTTTTTCAACAACTACCAGCCGTGGAATTTTTAAACAATATTTTTTCAACAACTACCAGTCGTGGAATTTTTAAACAATATTTTTTCAACAACTACCAGCCGTGGAATTTTTAAACATTTTTTTTAAACAATATTTTTTCAACAACTACCAGCCGTGGAATTTTTAAACATTTTTTTTAAACAATATTTTTTCAACAACTACCAGCCGTGGAATTTTTAAACATTTTTTTTAAACAATATTTTTTCAACAACTACCAGGCGTGGAATTTTTAAACAATATTTTTTCAACAACTACCAGGCGTGGAATTTTTAAACAATATTTTTTCAACAACTACCAGCCGTGGAATTTTCAAAAAATATTTTTTCAACAACTGCCAGGCGTGGAATTTTTAAACAATATTTTTTCAACAACTACCAGGCGTGGAATTTTTAAACAATATTTTTTCAACAACTACAAGGCGTGGAATTTGTGAACAATATTTTTTCAACAACTACCAGGCCCATAAGTGTGGACTTTTTAAACAATATTTTTTCAACAACTACTAAGTGTGGAATTTTTAAACAATATTTTTTCAACAACTACCAGGCCCATAAGCGTGGACTTTTTAAACAATATTTTTTCAACAACTACCAGGCCCATAAGCGTGGACTTTTTAAACAATATTTTTTCAACAACTACCAGGCCCATAAGCGTGGACTTTTTAAACAATATTTTTTCAACAACTACCAGGCCCATAAGCGTGGACTTTTTAAACAATATTTTTTCAACAACTACCAGGCCCATAAGCGTGGACTTTTTAAACAATATTTTTTCAACAACTACCAGGCCCATAAGCGTGGACTTTTTAAACAATATTTTTTCAACAACTACCAGGCCCATAAGCGTGGACTTTTTAAACAATATTTTTTCAACAACTACCAGGCCCATAAGCGTGGACTTTTTAAACAATATTTTTTCAACAACTACCAGGCCCATAAGCGTGGACTTTTTAAACAATATTTTTTCAACAACTACCAGGCCCATAAGCGTGGACTTTTTAAACAATATTTTTTCAACAACTACTGGTGTGGAATTTTTAAACAATTATTTTTAAACAACTACCAGGCGTGGATGTTTTAAACAATGTTTTTTCAACAACTACCAGACCCATAATCGTGGAATTTTTAAACAATATTTTTCAACAACTACCAGGCCCATAAGCGTGGAATTTATAAACAATATTTTTCAACAACTACTAGGTGTGGAATTTTTAAACAATATTTTTTCAACAACTACCAGGCCCATAAGCGTGGACTTTTTAAACAATATTTTTTCAACAACTACCTGGCGCGCAATTTTTAAACACAATTTTTTCAACAACTTCCATGCGTGGAATTTTTAAACAATATTTTTTCAACAACTACCAGGCGTGGAATTTTTAAACAATATTTTTTCAACAACTACCAGGCGTGGAAGTTTTAAACAATGTTTTTTCAACAACTACCAGACCCATAATCGTGGAATTTTTAAACAATATTTTTCAACAACTACCAGGCCCATAAGCATTGAATTTTTAAGCAATATTTTTTCAAAAACTAGCAGGTGCATATGCGTGGACTTTTTAAACAATATTTTTTCAACAACTACCAGGCTTGGAATTTTTAAACAATATTTTTTCAACAACTACCAGGCGTGGAATTTTTAAACAATATTTTTTCAATAACTACTAGGTGTGGAATTTTTAAACAATATTTTTTCAACAACTACCAGGCCCATAAGCGTGGACTTTTTAAACAATATTTGTTCAACAACTACTAGGTGTGGAATTTTAAAACAATATTTTTTTAACAACGATCAGGTCCATATGCGAGGACTTTTTAAACAATATTTTTCAACAACTATCAGGTGGGCTTTTTAGAAAATATTTTTTTTAACAACAATTTAAAGTATTTAACATTTTTCTAGAATAATTAAACCCGACAATGCGGCTTATATTTACCTGCTCCTCTGGGTGGTGCCTGCGCTATGTATATAGCATTTCCTGGCATTGTTGCGGTATTTGTATAATACGAACCACCCGGTGGTAGTGGCGGTGTATTGTATTTGTTGTAAGTTTTTCCAGGTTTAATAAATTTATCTCCTCCCGTAGCTTTCTTTTCATTTAGAGCCTTTGTAATGGGGGTGTGGACCGGTGAACTGCTTACAATACGTCTTGAGGTGACACTACTTGTTGAGGGTTTCTTATATTTTCGCCAACTTCCAAACATACCACCCATAGAACCACCACGCCTACCGCCACGAGCCTCACATAACACCAGAAGTGCAAACGTTATAAATAAAATATTGATGGAACTTTTTATTAATTGCATATTTTTTAAAGTTTTTTTTTTTTAACGGTTCGAATTTGATTGAAATTATCACTTGAAGCTTTGTTTATGGAATTTTCCGAAGCCGCTATTATGATCTGGATCTTTTCACTTTGATGTCTTGACAGACAATGATCGTTTACGTTTAGCCTCCATGGCAAATCTTTAAACTTAAAAGGCCATTAGTCATATTCATATCCATCAGCATTATGTGGACATATAGACACGTATAAGTTCATGTATATGTAAGTGTGTTTGGATGTACTATAATGGCGTACAATGCACCAGAAATGTGATTATGCAGATAAGAGAAATGAGCGGCGTTAGGTCGGTATAGACCGAAGTGCTTTTAGTTCACTATAATAGACGAAGATGACATGAGGAAAATTTAAAGGATATGTAAAAGGGTCTATCAGAAGTACAAAGTAAGATTTTTTAGAAAATGTTTAATGTAAATTACAATAATTTTTGAGTAAATATTAGATGTAGAAGCGTGGATTTGTAATTAACATTTTTAAGGAACCTCTGCGAAGTGCAAGTGGGTTAATAAACCGTATATACTTTTCTTTCCACTGTAAAGTATATACAAAGAAAGCAAAACAACAGTAATCTGTTTACTTGGATCAATTTAAAAAAAGAGAAGAACTAACAAGACAACAGCCATAGTAATTGGTGGAGAGATGTTGATTTAATTTGATGCGGTGTCTTCACGACAATACAAAACGATTTAAATTGACCCTAAATTAGTTTGGGAAAGCGTGTGACGAGATCTACTATTGAGTATATTTCTCAACTTTTGTATTCGCAAGAATGTCGGATTGTATGCGCTCATAGAAGTACACGAATATACATTGCGATGGAAACGTGATCCAACCCCAATAGAGCAGCCAGCATAAACGGGAAACTAACACTTTAGCAATTGGAGCATAGCTAACATAACAAAATCGTTATGTTATGTAGAAAATAATTTATTTTCTGGACTAAAACTGTTACAGCATAATAATTATCGTGTTGAGTCTATGTGAGGTGATCATTTAGTGTATTGGGGCTATTACATGGTAAATTCGATTTTCTGGGGAAACCCAGTCGACTGACTTAGGAGGCTACGATTTGTAAATCCTTGTAATTATAAGAGGGAAGTCTTCCATTTATCCCATGGGCGATATTCGTGGAAAACTGTAGTCAAATTCACTATTGGGAATGTGAGGAAAATGAATTCTGTCAATTTGAAACCTTTTTCTCTACAGTACATTTTCCGTTAGAATGAATTGTTATGGATCATCCAAAAAGAAATTCTCTTCATTGTAATATACATATGTATGTATGCTTTTTTCTCAGAGCTAACCTACATACTTACATGTACAATAATAACACTGTGCGACAAAAAAGACAAGGAAAACTGAGTTGATTATGAAAGTAGAGCTAAAAATATGAGACACGTGTATCGGCGTTTTGTAACGAACCACCACGCGGACCCTACTTCCTCTAGGAGTGACTACCTCCTTCCCTCGGCTCTGCTCTTATAACACTGTGCAACACTGAAAATGCAAACAACTTCTAGTGGTCATTTTCTGAAAGTACATATTAAGACTACAAAATAGAGTTGTACTTTTTAGCTCTTTTAGCTGATCGCTCTTTTTAGTTCAGCTCTTTTCAACGAACTAGGTCGTTCTTTTAGTTCAATCGTTCGTCGAAAAGTTCTGTCAGTCAGCTGTCTTTTCGTTCTATCGTTCACCGGCTCTGACTCGTTCGCTTGCAAGTTCGTTCATTATACAAACACACATACATATGTATACCGATAACGAACAAACAACAGAAGAATATTTTAAAGAACCGAGCAAAGAAAATAGGTTTGGAGTTTTTGTAATTAAGTTAAAAATAAATGAAAATATTCAAATTATAAAATTACGATGAATAAAGATGTGTGTGGGTAGCTGTGTAAAATTCAAAATGTAAACAAAACTATTACCTTTACAAAGGCAACAGTTAACTCTGACGACGGCGTCACATTATGATTAGTGTTGGGCAATCTCGTTCATTGAGCGGATCGATCTTTTTCATTCCGTTCACCAAAAAGATCCGGGTCGTTTACTTCGTTCGTTGGCTCTTTTTCGTTCAACAATACATTTGACTGTATTATTTTCTTTTGAAGTCGTTCGTTCTTTGTTGCATAGGACTCCGTCGTTCTTTTCACCGAATCGTTCTTTTGAAAATGTTCGTTCACGAATGACACAACTGTTGTTAGTGTGCTAATGGGGGTGGTTTTGTTTCTGAACGTAGTGGTGGTGGTTTTGATATGAAAGAACCAGATGAATGAATGATGCAAAAGAAAGAATGACCGATATGTGCTACTGAATGAGGTGAGTTACTGAGCGAGAGTAGCTCTCTGAATCATTGTTTGTTTTGTGTGGAAATTTATGCTGATTGCGCTAACGCAGCGTTTGTTTAGAGTTTGACTGCAAAACCAATGCTGTTAATTTTGTAAGCAGCAATGACTCGTCCATCGGGGATCTAATGAACGATATAAAAGAATGATCTGGATACGAATCCGTTCGTTCTTTTCACGGAATCGTTCCTTTGAGCCGGTTCGTTCATGAACGACACAACTCTAATTATGATACGTGAATGACGTGCTGAACCGTTCGTTCTTGAATCGAATCGTTTGATTTGATCGTTCTTTTATCTTTCGGTCAGTGCTCAGTGAGCTACTGAACTATAATGAACTATATCGACTGATCTAGTTCGTACGCTCTTTTCAATGAATCGTTCAATTGAACTAGTTCGTTCGTGAACTATACAACTCTACTACAAAACCCCTAGTTGGGTTTCGTGTTTTAGATCGGGTTTGGATTTTATGACCACATCTATTCCCAGCAAAAAGTTTGCCTCCAAAGAGGCAGTTAAATGATATGTACAAGTGATCTGGAAGTGCATCAAATTATGCATTTTCACTCATGATTTTTACAAGAGCGTGACTACTGAAAGAGGCACTCCATTGCACTGCATTTTAACTGACCCTCTGGCACTGCATTTTAACTGACCCTCTGGCACTGCATTTTACCTGACCCTTTGGCACTGCATTTTAACTGACCCTTTGGCACTGCATTTTAACTGACCCTTTGGCATTGCATTTTAACTAACCCTTTGGGGTAGAATAGGAGGCAGTCCAAAGCACGTGTTTTGATACAGGCATTCTGCGGAAATTGTGCAAGCCATTACAAAATATGCCAGAACAAATAAAATGCATTTATTATTTGTGTAAAACAAAAATATTAAGAACTTTATTACATTAACACAAATTATGAAAATTCTCCATTGAATTCAATCGCAAACATGCGTGTTCCTCCGCTCTCCATTTGTTCCAAGCTGAACTGTTTTTACTTCATTTGCTAAATGGGATGCCTTCCCATCACCAGTTAAGATTTCAACATGTACTTCAACAGCACTCCATTCGGAAGTTTTCTTCTCGTGAGTTACCGGAAAAATTTTCACAAATTAAATATTTAGTTTGTATGTATTAACAAATGTTTGGAAATGTTAACACGCTTATCTCTTTTTGGAAAATGTAGAGATGTACAAACTGATTTATGTATATGTAGGGATCTCTAACAACTGCTAATAAAATGTAGCGAACGGAGTGCCTTTTTCACGACTCCGTTTGGACTGCATCCGGATGCTTTTAAATTGTGAGGAATTGGAGTGCCTTTTTCACGACTCCGCTGAACTGCATCTGGATGTTGTTAAAATGTGACAAGTGGATGTGATTCTTTGGATTGCATCCAAATGCGGTTAAAATGTGAGGACTGGAGTGCCTTTTTCACGACTCCGGTTGAACTGCATCAACACATGCCGTGACAGAACTAGTCCACATTGCACTACTTCCAATTTATTTTGCTGGGTTGTAACGTGACCAATTGATCACGTACATAAAACCAACAACAGCGACGCCCACTACCACAACAACAATACAACCGGCCAACAGAGAACAGCAAGGTCCCACTACCCAGAAGCGTCACAACCTGTCAATCCATACACACTGTTGGGTTCGCTTGCATTTCTGTGGGATGTGTGTGTTACAGTACAATTTAGGGCAAGCACCATCATAACAACTGCAGATTAATTCTCAATTGCTCTGTGCGACTGTACACATTAATATTCCACTTTCGTTGGGGAAAGACAGGCTTGCTACTGCAGGGAGCCAGCCATACGGGCTTGAGTACAGTTGTGTGTTCGTAGTCCGCCAACCGACACGGAAGTGTAGAGAGGTTGGGAAGTATTTTTGAGAGCTACCCCTTTCGCGGTGACTAATACATTCACTCCACCTTCGAGTGTTGTTCCACTCCACCTTCGGGTGTTGTTCCACTCCACCTTCGGGCGTTGTTCCACTCCACCTTCGGGTGTCGTTCCACTCCACCTCCGGGTGTTGTTCCACTCCACCTCCGGGTGTTGTTCCACTCCACCTTCGGGTGTTGTTCCACTCCACCTCCGGGTGGTGTTCCATTCCACCTTCGGGTGTTGTTCCACTAACCAGTACTCGTAGTATAGTGTAGAAGTTAACTTAGAACTAACACTAACTAACGACAACCGGAACAACCGAGCCGAGTGCTGAATCACCGAGTGGCCAAACCCCTACAACACGAGAGCCGAGGGCCCGATCTAACCCTACGAACACCGAGTGGCTGAACATCAGCAACACGAATCCCCGAGTGGCAGAATACCGAATCACCGAGTGGCCGAACACATACAAATCCCCGAGTAGCCGAACATCTACTACTCGGGGTTCGTGTGTGTTCGGCCACTCGGTGATTCGATGTTCGGTCACTCGGTGGGCCGAACACACACGAACCCCGAGTAGCCGAACATCTACAACACGAATCACCGAGTGACCAAACCCCAAATCACCGAGTTCCCGAGTATCTTCAAATCGCCTACTACCGAACAGCGAATCACCGAGTACCCGATCATCATCAAATCATTTACTACGAACCTCGAAGCCGGTCGTTCTTTCGTCAATTACTGAACACCGAGTCATCCAGCTCCAGGGCATATGCGAATCGCCGCATCCGAACCTAATACCGGGTCGTTGGGCCCTACCACTCCACCAGCCAAATACCTCGTACGAAGCTTCCAACCACACATACTGATTCCGATCCCCAGTCAGTTACCCGATCTAGCAGTTGCTATTCAACCCCTTCTTATCGTATTTAAACATCAGTAGATTATAAATTAGTTTTACATCAATTAATATCCGATTTAACCCCCAGGAAAGGGAGAATACTGGTCTTATTATTCCGTAAGGTTTAGTGGGCCCTTATGGCGACCTGGACACGACTAAGTCTACCCCAGCCTACGACAAAACCACGTTACACTATACCGGGCTAAAACGACCCTTTTTTCAATTGATCTGTGCTTTATCTCAGAAAACTAATAAGAATTTTGCTTTGCAGTCTTCAGCAATATTGTAGTCCTATAGTAGTAGAACTTACATTTATGTCGATAAAATTTATAAAATATAGGAAAGATTACATAATTTCTGGAATTATGGTCAGTAACAGCCAAACTATTGAAGGTTGATCCAAGTAAGCTTTGGCAAAAATTTCCAAATAATGTGATCAGCAATTCTTCAGAAACATTCTGAAACTGTAAAACACTTATTTCATGTTGTTTAGGCGGTATTTCATATCATACTTTCTACAAAACATATTTCAAACAACGTTCACACAGGCTGTTTATTAGGCCGGGGCGATTTGTATGGAAGGAAAAAAGTGGTAGTGGACGCCTGGAGTTTCTGATTCTTGGGATTGTACTGAGCAAAAAAGTCCACTAACCATATGTCTACGGTGAAAATCGAGCCCCCGGATTTTGACTTGACATTTTTTTCAAGGATATTTTGGCCAAACCATATCTCAGCAACTTGACCTATCCTGAAAATTTCCTTTTGCCTTCTTAGTACACTCACCAAGGGCTTTCATCTCCAAAAGGAAATTTCCACCCACTGACCTTGAGTCAAATTTGTAGCACAGTGTAATTTATCGAGATTTTCCGAAAAATGTCCACATTCTCGGGGCCATAACTGCCTGAAGGAGCGTTCCAATGCTTTCCAATTGCTATGTACTAGAGAGTTCTTAATTATTGTCTTGGCTACAATTTCTGTCCTTGTGTTGGATCGAAAATCTCAGTGGTTTGGCTGTTAGATATACGCCAAAAATATCCAAAAAAACCTTGAAAAAAAACTTCAAGTCAAAATCCGGAGGCTCGATTTTCACCGTAGGCATATGGTCTAGTGGACTTTTTTGCTCAGTACAATCCCAATAATCAGAAAATCCAGGCGCCCGTGGTGGTGTTCAAATCGCCCCACCCTACTGTTTATTCTCATATTTCAAATTTCAATGTATTGTTGATATATTTATCAAATTGTCGTTGAAAAATATGATAGAAACAACGCGATAGAGAAATTTTACAACAATGGAATATTCTAAAGAGTTCTGAACTGTTACGTTCCAGCGAATATTTTTCCCAAAAATAACATTAAGAAAAATTATACCGTTTTGGAGATACGCTGCTAAATACATACAAATCACGAAAATTTTAGATATATTATAACAATTGAGGCTATAAATGAGGTTATTCGTGTTTCCAAATACATTATTCTTGTTCTTATCTACAAGTTTGTTGCGGATGTCATGGAATGATTCGTATTGGTTTCAAAGTTATAGCCCCGATTTTCTTTAAATCAATATTTAGCCATATTTATCCGCGTCAATATTTAGCCATATGTATCCGCGAAACTATATATATATGTGGTAGAAGGTAATAGTGAGTACTACATGAGTTAAAAAAAATGTATCCGCGTATGGACACGAAAACTTATAGAAACCAATTAATAGATATCGTGACACTTAAAAATTGGATATTTTTAAGTATTAGGCTGGCCTGGGAGTGGGATTGTCTATATGGCACAAGTCGCCAAATTTGACAGTAATCATATCCGGGTTATATTAAGGATTGAAATCATCAATATTCTAAATTTATTTAAATTTGCCTAATAAATTTCGAGATCTTAACCTGTAATTATAAATTTTTTAAAAATCGGACGTGATCACGGTATTTTACTTCTAAAACCATCAATTAATGATAGAGGCCACAATTACTATTGTTTTGTATACCAATAGTCTAATAATCTTTTTCGAACATCATGGCATACCTGAAGAAATTTCTATATATATGTAGATATATATATATATATCTGAACCGATCAGAACCAAATTTTCCGGACATGATTCTAAATTGAACAGGATTTACGATATCAAATTTTAAAGCCTTCGGATGCAAATTGTGACCTTTGTGCGGCTAAATATAAAATCGGATGAAACATATACATATGTGAAAGCTATATATATATATATATATATATATATATATCTAAACCGATTCCTACCAAATTTTGCAGATGTATTTTTATGCTCATCGGAACGAATTTTCTAAGGTTCAGCTGCTTCCAGTGACTTGTTGCCTCAAAAACCTGTCATTGGGCCCATAGTGCAGTGGTATTATTTAAAACAGCCTGCTGTCACAGTTTTTAAAGTTTACTTCGGAAAGTAACCAAAGTAGGAGGGGCAAGTTTCGCCCATTTCTAGTTCTTTCGAAATATTCCAGTTAAGAGGATGTGGGGAATATTTTTGTTAAAAATGTTAACCCTAATGCGGTTCATCAAAGGGGTCTTTTTGGTCCCTTTTTCGAAAATCGTTCAAAAACTCCTTTAAAATATCATCATATCAAATCCAAATATTCTACAACATTATTCGTTTTAAAATTTTACTATAGGTCTCAGAATACACCAAACCTGTAAGTCGTATCTAATCTCCAGGAATCTCTAAAAATAAAAAAAAAACACATTTTAGGGTTAAAGTCAGACTTCATCTGAGTTTATTCAAAATTGTCCCACAAAACATAATTTTGGAGAGATGGCGTCAAGACAAAAATATTTTTCGTCATATTTCACTGTGGATCACCAAAGATATGAAATGTTTATTTACATTATATATGATGAAAATATTATTATCAATTTTGCTAAAAAAACATGAAAATATTTCCCAATTTTGGATTAAATTTTTTCCTTCTTTTTTTGAGTTGGATAAAAATCGTAAAATATGACCGTAAACTCTAAAACAAAAACAAGGACTGCTAAGAATATTATATGCTATGGTTACAGATTTCTTTTGTTCAGAAACTCATAGTGAAATTTGATTTGGAACATTTCTTTTTCTAACAATATCCCCAAAAAGTGAAGGATTTTGTTAGATTTGATCCAGTATGGAATTATGTAAAATTAACAGTCCAAAAATAAATAAAATAATTTGTAATCTTTTAAGAATTTTCTCGTTTAGAGTAAAGCTTGATGATCGGAAATTTTTTGCAAGTGAAAAAGGAAAGCCAAGGACTCGAACCCACACAGTCACCAAATTACGTTACCTGGTTTCGCTGTTTTTAATCTAATTTTCTTAAGAACATAGTATACCTAGATATATGGCTTATTCTGAAACTTATTGTAAAATTTTGTGTAGAAGTTTCTTCTTTCGACACTTTTCACCTAGAAACAAGTTTCATGTTACTTTCATGTTTCAACTCGAAAAAAAGAAGGAAAAAAATTTCATCAAAAAATGGAGAAATATTTTTATGTTTTTTTCAGCAAAATGAATACTGATATTTTCATGATATATAATATAAATAGACATTTTATTTCTTTGGCGACCTATAGTGAAATTTCACGAAGAATATTTTTGTTTTTGACGTCATCTATATAAAATTATATTTTATGGAGCAGTCTTCAATAAACTCAGATGAAGTTCGACGTGTTTTTCTTTTTTAGAGATTCCTGGTGATTGGATAAGATTTAGTGTATTCTGAGTAGTAAAATTGTATGACGAATAATTTTGTAGAATATTTTGAATTGGTATGATCAAATTTTAAAGGAGGTTTGAACGATAAAAGGACCAAAAAGACCCCTTTGATGAACCGCATGAGGGTTAAAACTTATAACAAAAATATTCCCCACATCCTCGTCAGTAATGTTGCCAAAGACACTATATACCTAAAATGCAAGGATTCCAAGATATCTTAACTCGAATATTTCGAACAAACTGGAAATGGGCGAAACTTGCCCCGCCTACTTTGCTTACTTGCCGATGTAAACTTTAGAAACGTCGATATTAGAGTTGTGTAGTTCCGGAACGAACTAGTTCCAAGGAACTATTCCGGACAAGGAACTAATGGAACTATATCCGGCTCTTTCATTTGTTTAGTTCCTTTAGTTCATATAGTTCCAGACGTGTATATAATTCCATTAATTTGTATTGTTATTTTCCTTTATTTAATTGCACACGATCTTTATTTCAATAAACGTAAATCACATCCTCGTTACATCGCTGCAATTTATTTAATTTTATGTCAATTCATCCACCAAAAGATGAAAACAAAATGAAAGAGAAAGCTTCGTTAAACTACTTCAGTCTCGGAACTATTTGGAACGAAGGAAATAAAAATAACGACGAAAGAGAAAGATTCATTGAACTATATCGGTCTCGGAACTATTTGGAACGAAGGAAATAAAAAGAACGATGAAAGATAAAGATTCACTGAACTATATCGCTCTCGGAACTATTTGGAACTATGGAACTATATTAAGGAACTAGTTCCTTTTGGAAAGAGGAACTAGAAAGATCTATCCGCTCCAGGTACTAGATTGCCCAACTTTATTCGATACACGTGTCTCATATTTGTAGCTCTACTTTCATAATCTATTTGAATTTTACTTTTTCCTATCATTTTGAAAAAAAAATGAATTTTGTTGCACAGTGTAATTTGCTCATCTATAAATTTCTTTATTAATTTAAATTAATATGTTTACAACAATAAATCACTACAATTGATTTATGGGTGAATATAAACGCCTCCACTTATATAAATTAAATTATTTTTTTATTAAATTATAAATTATATTATATATTAAATTATAGATAATACATATATTAAATTATATGTTAAACTATATAGAAATTTCCCACAGAATAAAAAGATAACAATTTTATCATTTTATTTCAACTTTATAAATTGTAAAATGTGAGACAACACCAGCAAATAAATGAAAAAATCCGATCGTTGCGATGTAATAATCAAAATGAAATTAAATAAAAAATCCATTTTTTAAATACCAGAAAATGAACCATATGATGTAAGAGGTGGAACGTCGGTCTTGCGATGGGAAATTGGAGGATTCTCAACTCTATTCAGAATAACGATGTACTTGTCACCAAGTTTGCCACCGATAAGTGAGGAGGGGAGTAATTAAACACCAATGGGAAAGAAGTAGCAAAAGCTTACCTTTGTGAAGATAAATATGCATCGTTGCAAAGCAGCTGCTACTGAACTTCAGAAAACCCTCTCGACCTTGGACATTGAAATTGCTCTTGTCAAGGAACTTCATTTGTACATAAATAAGGTGAGCGGACTAAGCGACATCGCAACCGGTTTGGTGGAGTAAACAATTACCCAATCTTCGTAAAGTAGCTGGAAAATCCTGCAATAAAACCAAGAAGGCAGAAATAAGTACGGATTGGGACGCTTATAAGTACAAGAGTGAAACCAAGAAAGCTAAATGACGCTTTGGGTTAGTTTTTGGTGAGTCTATGGAAGGAGTTAATTATGCGGCTGGGTTTCGCAGGATCCCACATCCATAGGTAGTATCAATCGAAGCGACGGTTCCTGGACTAACTTTGGACTAGAGACTTTCGATCTGTTAACAGTGGTTCACTTTCACGATAGTGTGGATTTTAATGGTGTCCTACCTACAACAAGTCGCAATCTTCCCCAAAGCAAGGAAGACGATCACACATTATACAAATGTTACCGAATCTAAAAATTAGGGCATAACTAGATCTTAAAAATCAGTAGATCTATGCATGCCAACGTCAAGGCCAAATAAGTTGAAACCGCCCTACATGAGGCGGTTGGACAAGTTGGAGACTTCAAACTGCACCCTGGTGGCTTTTCTCAATATGGAGGGGACCTTCAATAGTCCATAATTATTGTATTATTATTGTGGGTATAACGGTACAGACCGGCTGTCGGTAGTTTGAAGGATTTTACCACATCTGTAATGAATTAAACTTGGTAAATATTTTCGCTAGGAGTATAAAACATTCCTACAGAGAACTGTCGGTATAGCACGATTTTATGTATTTCGAGATTTGTTTGTCCCATTTTCAAACTGACATTGTGGTAATATGGTAGTGTGGATCTCACTGTGTACTTCCCCACCATACCATTGCTATCCAAAACGATATCGTTTTCGAATGTTTTTCGATAGTTTTGCGGACATTTTATTCGAGAACGACATACGAGAATCAATTAATCACTGGTCGCTCAGTTTGTGGTAGTAAAACCTTCGTTTTCGAAGTATCGATAATAATATTATTAGCGAATCTATATTTTGGCGATACTTTTACAATTAATTTTAGATATCGCTACAACTTCTTTAATGTTTTTATTATCGATGTTTTTTGGCGTTCAATTTTCCATCCGTTCCCCATAATACAACTGGTATTTTCGGTAAATGTTAAGGCATGTATTTTTATTAAGTAACGTATTAGGCATTTTATAACAATCATAGCGTAATTGCAAGTAATATTCGTTGTTGGATATTGCGAAGAAAATAATATAATCCAGTGTCAAAAATGCAAAAAACATAACAAGTTATTGAAAGTATATACATATTAAATAGTAATACGAATAAAATTATGAGCGGAAATAAGTAAGATTAAGCAATTATACATTTCTTCATTTTCTTTTTCAGATTCATTTCAAGTTTCGTTTTCGATATTTGATGGAATATGTCCCCTACACATTAAAGAATGGACTAAAAATTAAATTTTGATGTCTTTTCCATAAATACTATCATCCGCTAAATACTATCCGATCATTATCTAAAATTATTGGCATCTTCCTCGTGCAAAAATTTGTCAGTATTAAACTATAACTACGAACTGTAGCGCAGTACGAACTCCACGTACATCAACACAATTGGTATCTTCGGAAAGGTAGAGAGAACGTCTTCCAAAATTAAATCACGTGGGCTGAACGTGTCTGCCACGAACAGTTATATAACATATATATTAAAAATATTACTAATTTCACATACAATTTACGATCCATTTTACCTGCTAAATACTATCTGATCATCATGCAAGCTTCTTCTTTGTCATAAACTCAAACTTTATTTAAAATTTCGCCGATCGGACCATTTTACGACAAACGGATAAAACATTTGTTTCTGGTCCATTTCACTTAAATATTTAACAAACATCACCAATAAAAAGTAAAGTAAGTAAGTATTCTGGTCTGAAGCTGTCCTCCAAATTTCGTGAGGATCGGTCCATAATTGCGGACTGGAATTTGATTACAATTTATAATGGACAGACGGACGGACACACATCGCTATATCGTTTTATCTCGTCGAGATATGAGAAATGGTATACCACATTGGGGGTATACGACGAATATTTAGCGGTGTTACATGAAGTCTTAGCAAAACAAACTTATAATACCCTTCCCACATTGTGGAGTAGTGTATAAATATATCTATATTAACTCAAAAAATCTGTAAGCGTGTTTTAAAACCGTAGTAAACGTACTCGTCAGGCTCAACAATACATTTAACAATACTACGCGATGTAGATTTTAAAGTACGTACATTAGGGTTATGACTTTTTGACATTTTTCCTCAAAAATGATTTCCTGTAGCAAGGATGAATGAACTTTTGCCTATTAATCACTATGCTATCGTTTATTCCATTGAAATATAAAAAAAGTTCACGCACAAATAGATTTTAAAAAAATATTTTTTTGAAAAAATATATGAAATGAAAAAAAATTTGTTTTCAAAAAATTATTTTTTGTTGCACGAATGAATAAATATAAGCCTACTAATAACTATAATAACGTTTATTTCATTCAAATTTAAAAAAAGTCGCGAAAAAAGTCACTTTGAAAAAATTTTAAATTTTTTGTTTTTTGTTAAAAAATTATATTTTTGAATAAAAGCGTTTACGACATTTTTACGATTCTCAGAATTGATGAAAAATAGTGAGAAATAAATTTTATGTCATTTTAATAATCTCATGTGGCTCTAAAGTTTATTTTCAATTATATATCTGTTTTCAGTGACTTCAAAAAATTGTCCCTAATTTTGATAAATTCAAATTTTAAAATCATTTTGTGCGTGAGGTTTTTTCACCGAATCACCTTATAATTAAGATTTTATGTAATCTTATGGCAAAACTCATCACGCTATGATACAGGGATATGAGGTTGTAAAAAAGTCATAACCCTAACGTACATATTTTGGAAGATTGGAAATCTTTTCTGCCAACAATATTAGTAAGTTATTAGCAGCCTGATTGCTGATATTGTTCACAGAAACCCAACGAGCTAAACGTTCTACGCAGTCTGAAGGCTCGACTTCAATCGAATCTTCGGGCAATTTGTGCCCACTACTTTCAGCGACGTAAACCCGCGCCATATGACATTTACCCTTAAAGTCCCTTCATCTCGTATATTTTGCGCACCACGATTATGTGCTTCGCTTTACACAAATATGCCTACTTCTTTCTATAAGGCATGTCAAACTCACAATAAAGTGTAGCGATTACTATTTACACAACTTGTAAATTCAAATTTTCAAAATGATTTTAATTTTAAAACATTAAATTTGTCAAACATTTCAAAATATTTAATTTATACCTACACTATGGAAAAAACTTGGCATTTTAGATTCTCAAAATATTATTATTATTATTATTATTATTATTATTATTATTATTATTATTATTATTATTATTATTAGTATTATTATTATTATTGTTATTATTATTATTATTATTATCATTATTATTATTATTATTATTATTATCATTATTATTATTATTATTATTATTATTATTATTATTACCCGGGAATGTCTGTCATTTAAATTAACGCCGTTTTTTCTTTCTTAGTTTTCGTTATGTCGCTTTAGCAATGGATGAGTTGATGTTACCCGATTTTCAAATGTAGTCAATTTCATTTCTTAGAATTCAATAATTTGCATTGTTTTATATCCACCCACGTCATTGATGACATTACAATTTGTAATTATATCAGATGCAAGCAGGAACAATTCAAATCAATTGACAAATTTTCAAAGTAATGTCGTTGTGCGTTATTGATTATTACGGAATGCTATTTAGTTGCAGGCAGGTCAAGTTCGATGATGGGCCCCCATCTTCCAGTAATGTATCTTCCAGTAATACATATATAAGCTGTATATTAAACATTTTCACAATTTTCACACAAAAGTTGTGGTATTATCTGATCAGTATCTCAAATTGCAGGCATCCTCTTTGTTATATACTCTTACCTTAGTTAAAGTTTCAAGGTGATCGGACTATTATTGCGACCTACAGAGCAGCTACAAAATCGGAAAAAATTATCGAAAATAACAATAGGCATATTCTATATTCTGGTCTGAACCCGATCTCCATGCAAAAGTTCGTGACGATCGGTCCATAATTGCTGCCTGGAGTTTGATTACAGTTTTTAATGGACCAAACGACGGGCGGACACACATCTCAAAATCGTTTTATCTCGTCGAGATATTAAGATTGTTATACCACATTGAAGGTCTAGGACTGATATTTCGCGGTGTTACATGCATTTTTCCAAAACAAACTTATAATAACCGTTCCACATAGTGGTGTAGGTTATAAAAATATGTTCATATGTTTAAGATTGCTTCAAAAAAATATGTTCTTTCGTACTTATATGAAGCAGAACAAAAATGCGTTGTTATAGTTATTAGCTTTATTCTTGAAAGAAACTTTTGTGGATTTAACTTGTTGACAAATCTTTTGTCATTTCCTGATTCTGTAGAATCATAATAGGATTCTGGATTCTGTCTTTGAAAAGACGGTATACTCAGCGATCCCACTGAGTTGTCTTTGAATTTGCTTTTCTCCCCAACTCACTGTGTACGTGAACAAAAGCAAACGACAAACTTTAATTAATTTCTCCTTAGAGACGAGCTTACTGACCAAGATGCTTTTTGAAAAAGGAAAGCCGACGATACGAACCCACACAATCACCACTGTGTGACATGACATGTTTCGCCTTTGGTTTAGGAAGGCTCCTTATACACATCGATTGTTGTTTTTTTCATTCATACCCTGTAGGAAATGTCAATAGAGAATCTATACTGACTTACTACTAACATTGTCAACAGTACTACTGACAAACTGTAGACAACTCATGTAATTTCCTATGGACAATTTGTATGAACGTGTCATTCGAAAGTCAGTAGTGACATTGGAACTAGTATGTTAGTAGTTTCTGAGGGTCATGTGTTGACATTGGATGCAGTAAGTCAATAGAGACATTGGATGTAGTGAGTCAATAGTTCATAAAGGGTCATATGGAGCCATTGGTACCAGATTTTCACTACTAAGTTTTTTGGCCTATTTGGAACTACCCTGTAGGAAGTGTGGGGTCATGTGTTGACATGTCTAATATGGTGACAAAGTCAACACTTTGTCACCAGGTTGTCAACTATTGATACCTTTACCTTAATAAGAAGAAGCATTGTGTATATTGACAGATGATAGCCCAACGAAGCATCTTTTTTTATACCCTCCACCATAGGATGGGGGTATATTAAGTTTGTCACTACGTTTGTAACTACTCGAAATAATCATTGTAGACCCCACAAAGTATATATATTCTTGATCAGCGTGCAAATCTACATCGATATAGCCATGTCCGTCCGTCTGTCTGTCTGTCCGTCTGTGGAAATCACTCTAGCGTCCGAACGGATTGACGTAGGTTGATGAAATTTTAGGAAAATATGTTATATTTACGTAGGACTTTTGGTATTGAAAGCGGGCTATGTAGGTCCACGCTTTCGTATAGCCCCCATACAAAATGACGCGTGACGCGTCGTCGTTTCAAGGAATTTTTAAGATATTTGGCCCATTTTACCACCGAATTGGTTGTAATTTGGTACTTTGTGTCTACAGAGGCCAAAAAATATTCCTACCAAAGTTGGGTTATATAGGTCCACGTTTTGGTATAGCCCCCATATAAGGCCCCATATAAAGTACGCGTCATTTTAATATATTTTGAATGTATTAGACCCATTTGACCACAGAATTGGTTGTAATTTGGTATTTTGTGTCTTCAGAGGCCAGAAAACATTTCTACCAAAGTTGGGTTATATAGGTCCACGTTTTGGTATAGTCCCCACATAAGACCCCTTATAAAGTACGCGTCATTTTAATATATTTTGAATGTATTAGACCCATTTGACCAAAGAACCGGTTGTAACTTTGTATTTGGTGTTTCCAGAGGCTAAGAAACATTTCTACCATAAAATGTTTATATAGGTCCGCGTGTTGATATAGCCCCCATAATACAATATCTCCCGATTTTCGATATTTTGAACGTTTTAGCCTCACTATCACACCGATATGGCTGAAATTTGGTATTTAGTCTTCTTTAGGCGTATAAAACTTTCCCCCAGAAATTTGTAGGTATAGGTCCACGCCATCATATAGCCCCCATAGAACGGTACCTTCCGAATTTCGGTATTTTGAAGGTTGTGGCCACATTAATCCACCGAAATGGCTGAAATTTGTGGTGGAGGGTATAAAAAGTTCGGCCCGACCGAACTTAACGCTTTTCTTACTTGTTAATTTTTTTAATTGTTTGGCGTAAAATAATTTTTGCGGTTGGTGAAAAAAGTGTTTTTGTAAAAATCAATAAAATATCGTGAAAACTTAAAGCATATAATTTCAATAACAAGTATGAGCAAAAGAAAATATAAAAGACATGTGAAAAATAAACAATTCTATAGCAAAGTACGAATTCTGAGGCGACTAACAACATTTGTGGTGAAATTTTGATAATTAGACATTATGTGGAACCTTTAGAGAAGATTGTGGTGCCTGATGTATATATTGTCCCGTCTCGCTGGAAATGCTGAATGCAACTAAACATAATAATGAATTACAATGTTGAAGAATTATTTGGCAAAAATCGATTGTGAGATTTTGCCAATGTTATACAGCTGTAATAGGCAAGCAAATTTAAGGACATATTTTTTATTTATGTTTATTTATACATGTTTATTCTTTCCAATTCCTAGATGTTATATGAACATTCAGCAAATCGCCTGATAAAACGTTAAGTGCAACAGAAGAAGAACTATTTTAAGCAGACAAGTCATTGGTGCGACTTGGCCAAGAAAATAAAACGAAAACGTTTGGCTTAACTCTAGTTTAGTAAAAACTCTCCGATTTTTTTGAAATTTTTTCCAGAGGTAGATATTGTTGCGCTGATCACGGAAATGTATAATTTTCTTGGGGGACGGACCCGGTTACCCGGTTATTGGACCCGAAGTCCGGGTACAAAACCCGGGTGGGACACGGCTCTACTGAACCGATTGCTACAAAATGAGTATCATTGGAAAGCTTATGGAAATACCTATCCAACAAGTGGTCATATGATGGTTATTTCCAGATGGTCAGGTGATATAACCCAAAAACTGATTTTTGGACCCGGATTTTTCCATAAAACCTTCAAAAGGTCGAAAATGAGCCCATTATGGGCGCCCGCTTAATGTATGTCAGATTATAGCTCGCACTTTAACCCATTTTGTAGCAATCGGTTCAGTAGAGCCGTGTCCCACCCGTGTTTTGTACCCGGACTTTCGGGCCCAATAACCGGGTAACCGGGTCCGTCCCCCAAGAAAATTATACATTTCCGTGATCAGCGCAACAATATCTACCTCTGGAAAAAATGCCAAAAAAATCGGAGAGTTTTTACTAAACTAGAGTTGTTCCCTTATGTGGAATCTTTGGCGTAGCCATTTAAAAAGTTAAAAATACTGTAATACGCAATTTGTACATTTTTAGCATTTTCAATATTATTTGTTTTATTCTTTAATGAAATATAGTAGCTGTGTTCCAGAACTAAAAAGTTTTTACAATTTTTACGACCTTTACACATTTTACTCGAAAAAGCGTTCCCGTACACAAAAAAGTTGTAAAATGTTCACTTCTCTTTAAACAAAAATGGCGCTGAACGACGCTCTCTTTAAAAACTTTTTACACGACAAATTTGGGCGAGTAAAAAAATAGTAACATTGTTGCCGGCGTCTGATTGGCTGATACGCCGACTTTGACATTTGTTCCAGTTCTTTTGACGTATTTTCCACTTTTCCGTTCCCGAACTATTTCAAAACAAGTAAAAAAGCATTAAGTTCGGCCGGGCCGAACTTTTCATACCCTCCACCATAAAATATTCATTCCTGTCCCCAACTTTAAGTGAGTACGTTAAAATGTCAGATAATGTACATAAAATGCTTCATTCGGGAGGCCCTTTTTTATGGTGCCTATATATAATTGTTGACAATTTTTGGAGGGCTAGAAATTGGGAGGTACTCTTATATAGGGGTTATAATAAAACATGGGCCTATGTTGACAGTTTTTGATGGGAGCCTTTAATGTCAAGTAACTCCTAATTCGGTTAAAAAATTTAGCTAGAATCCTCAAAATATCGAAAATCGGTACATAACGTGGGAACTTCAAATGTCATTAACAGCTAGTTCGGAGGTATCTGGGCTATACGAAAATATGAACTTAAATGAACAATTTTTGTTGCAGAATTTTTGTTGACTTTTAAATTTCAAATTACAGAAAGTTCGTCCAAAAAATAAAGCTAAGGTACGGAAAATCGGGAGGTTTGTTTTGGGGCTATACAAAAACATGGACCTACGTTCGGTTAAACATTTTAAGTAAAATCCTCAAAGTACCGAAAATAGGAAAGTATCGTTATATTGGGGCTATGTTGAAAATTGTTAATGCAGATGTGTGGTGACCCCTACAACCTTCAAATGTCAAATTACAGTTATTTCTGTTAAAAATTGTAGCTAAAATTGCCAAATTACTGAAAATTGGGAGGTACCGTTACATGGGAGCTATATCCGAACATGGACCTATGTTGAAAATTTTTGATGGAGAGGTGTTGTGACCACTAAGAACTTCAAATGTCAAATTACTGCTTGTTCGGTTTAATATTGTAGCTAAAATCATCAAATTACTGAAAATCGGGAGGTACCGTTATATGGGGGCTTTCTTGACAATTTTTGGTGGAGAGGCGTGGTGACCACTAAGAATTTCAAATGTCAAATGTTCAAATTACAGATAATTCGGTTAAAACTTCTTGGTAAAATTCTCAAAATACCTGAAATCGGGCGGTAACGTTATATGAGGGCTATTCCAAAACATGTACCTATGTCCACTAGTTATATAAGTTTATTGACATTTAAGAACCCTAAATGTCAATTGATAGCTAAATCGGTCTGAAAATGTAGATAAAAACGTCAAAATGCCGTAAATCGGGGGTACCGTTATATGGGGGCTATACCAAAACTTGGACCTAGGTCCACAACTTTCGTTATATAAGTTTAGTTACACTTAAGAACCCTAAATGTCAAATTATAGCAATATCGGTCTGAAAATGTAGCTAAAAACGTCAAAATACCGTAAATCGGGGGTACCGTTATATGGGGGCTATACTAAAACGTGGACCTATGTCCACAAGTTTTGTCACATAAGTTTATTGACATTTAAGAACTTCAAATGTCAAATTATAGCTAAATCGGTCTGAAAATGTAGCTAAACCCGTCAAAATACCGTAAATCGGGGGGTACCGTTATATGGGGGCTATACCAATACGTGGACCTATGTCCACAACTTTTGTTGTATAAGTTTATTGACTTTTAAGAACCCCAAATGTCAAATTATAGCTAAATCGGTCTGAAAATGTAGCTAAACCCGTCAAAATACCGTAAATCGGGGGGTACCGTTATATGGGGGCTATACCAAAACGTGGACCTATGTCCACAAGTTTTGTTATATATGTTTGTTGACACTTAAGAACCCTAAATGTCAAATTATAGCCAAATCGGTCTGAAAATGTAGCTAAAAACGTCAAAATACCGTAAATCGGGGGGTACCGTTATATGGGGGCTATACCAAAACGTGGACCGATATAGCCCATCATCGAACTTGACCTGCCTGCAAACAAAAGACGCATTTTCCCAAAATTTCAGCGTCCTATCTCTATTTTTGTGGATGTTAGAGTGATTACCACAGACGGACGGACGGACGGACGTGCTCAGATCGACTTAGAATTTTACCCTGATGAAGAATATATATACTTTATAGGGTCGCAAATGAGTATTTCAATGCGTTACAAACGGAAAAACAAACTTAATATACCCTCCATACTATGGTGGAGGGTATAAAAACTTGTGTGTGAGAACAAATTTTTTGCAGTTCTCTCTTTTACGAGTTTTACTATTAAAAAGTACGGGAACGAAGCTAGTATTTAAACAAATGTGTAGCTTCATCTCCTTATTAAACGTACTATATAGCTGTTTTATCTATGAAAAGTTCCAAATAAGCTAAAAAATTTAGTATTGAAAATCTGGTACTATTGACTCACTACCCCCAATGTCTATACTGACTCACTACCTCCAATGTCTATACGGACTCACTACCTCCATTGTCTATACTGACTCACTACCTCCAATGTCAACACATGGTTCCTCAGGAACTACTGACTTACTATTGACATACTAGTTCCATTGTCAGTACTGACTTTCGAATGACACGTTCATACAAAATGTCTATAGGAAATTACATTAGTTGTCTACAGTTTGTCAGTAGTACTGTTGACAATGTCAGTAGTAAGTCAGTATAGATTCACTATTGACATTTCCTACAGGGTATTTATAGATTAAAATGCTATATAGTACGTTTAATAAGACGATGAACTTACACTTTTGTTTAAATAGTATATTTTGTTAAAGAAAAAACATATAATATTGAAAATGGTTTTTTATACCCTACCCATTGTGTGTTAGTGCATTTGTATGTAACATGCATAAGGAAAAGAGCTAGACCCATAGTTCCTTCAAGGGATATGCATAGAATCACTTTCTGAGTTGATTTATGCATGTCCGTCCGTCTGTCTGTCCGTTCGCAACATACAGATCGCATTTATTGTCCATTTTGGCTGAAAATTTGGGAAGATATTTTTTTAGAAGTCGGAAGAACGCTATTGCTTTTGGTTGCACCAAACACGCTATACATGTTCGATTTTGATGAAATTTGGAATGTGTAACTGAATTCGGTCTAGAAATGAATGTGCCAAATTTTATCGAAATCGGTTCAGATGTGAATATAGTTCCTATATATATTTTCGGCCGATTTCACGTATTTTCTGCACCAAATACGCTATATATCGTTTCTGTCCCTACGCATTTAGGGTTGAAAATATTGAAAAATTAATTCTTAGAAACTGAATAAGTAAAAAAATGTCCTTAAACGAGGCTCGAAAATCAAAATAAAATATTCTACATATTAATATGAAAAAAATTGGTCGCAAGGTGGAAATACTCATTAGCGTGGCGTGTCCCGAGTCGTTTGGTGTACGCCGAGTTATTCTAGAAAAATGAACAATGTCTATTTTAATTTGATAAATATGACTTTATTTTTTTAAAGTATGATTTTGAGACATTTAAGTCGTGTCCCTATTATTTTTGTAATCTGTCAATGTAACCACAATTCTCGTTAGTTTTAAAGATAATCGACAGAAGTGAAAGATATAGTCAGTTGTTTGAGAACTGTTGAAGTGTTTAGTGTTTTTTGTGCATGTTTGCGAAAATTTGTCATTCCCGTGAGGAATTTATATTATAATTTCCGTTATTTATATTATAATTTCCAAATCTATGGTAATTGTGTATTTATTTCTTAATCCTTCATTGAATTATATTATATTTTCCCAGAAAAAATTCGGATACGTTAGTCATTATGTAGCCTATTACAAAGTAATGTATACAAAAATAAATACTTATATTACCCCTTCCTAAGTAACGAGTACGGTGGCACAGAGCTAGTGTGTCCGACTACAAATCAGAGGGTAGTGTGTTCGCCGGAAGTTCGTGTGTTTAAATGCGGCAGATGGCGAAATAAAAATAAAATAAAATAAAAACAAGTAAGAAAAGTCTATAGTCGGATGGAGCCGACCATGGGATACCCACTATCCCTGGACAATCGCTCTCCACGGAACTTCTTTTCAATGATTGTGAAAATTTAATTATCAAATATCAGAGATGTAATGTATAATACTTATGACCAAAACCAAAAAGTTATCTAGCATGACAAAGACATTTTTGTCGCAGGAAAGGAAAATTTAGTTCACACAAACTAAAATGTAATAAAACCCACTTATGTAGTACTACTACTTCCGGCGTTTAACCGCTACGTTATTGAAATTTTTACCAATTTCACACAAAAGTTTCAGTGCATTTTACCCGCTAAGTATTATCTGATCTTCACGTTGGTTTGTACGCTTATTTTTCATCATAAACTCAAACTTTCCAGCGAGACGGGACAATATATTTGTCAGGCTTCACAATCTCCTCTAAAGGCCTGCGTACATAAGCTGCTCTGCCTGATTGCCTTGCTTTCCTGCTTCATTTTTGACATAATAAAAATAAAAGAATAAAGAAGGCCGAGGAAATTTCGAACTGGGTTGCCCTTTTCTTTTTTATTCTTTTATCAGAAGTAAGCAAGGTAAGCAGGCAAGGAAGTACGCAGGCCTTAAAGGTTCCAAAAAATGTTTAATTGTCAAAGTTTTATCACAAATGTTGTCAGCCGCCTCAGAATTTGTGTTTTGATATAGAATTGTATATTGTTTGTTTTTTATAATTTCTTTTGCTCATACTTGTTGTTATTAAAATTATATACCCTAAGTTTAATCACACTTTAAATTCATGGTATTTTATAGATTTTTCACAAAAACACCTTTTTCACGAACAGCCAAAATTATTTACACTAAACAATTAAGAAAATGATGAAAAAAGTAAGAAGATGCTTCGTTGTGCTATCAGCTGTCAATATAAACAATGCTTCTTCTTATTAAGGTAAAAGTATCAATTGTTGACTTTGTCACCATAATAGCGGATAAAGTGGTGACATGTCGACACATGATCCCATGCTTCCTACAGGATACATACACACATGTTTAAGTATTGATGTAATTACTCTGTTCGCCACGGTATAAAGTTGACGGGCATAGAATTCCTCATTATATTATTTATTGCATAATTTATTCAATCATTCAATATCAATTGTGATAATTGTAAATACATATTTCCTGATTTTTTTCCAGGAAAATCCCGTGGCAAAATATCGAGATGTCTCGGGAATTTCCTACCCAAAACCGTAGTCACAATGAAGCTGAAAGTAAGTCCTTGTATGTGAAATTAAATGCCTTAAATGTTTAGTCTGTATTATAATTATTGCCGCTACTTCTTATTTTATTATTTGTTTACGCTATTCTTCTTGATTTACTTGTTGTCATACGTTAGTATACGTTTTCATCATTGGACCGAATCGCCTGTAAATTCATTTGAAATATTTACCATATCAATCAACGACCGGCTGTTATCAGTATTTTAATGCACCATGGATCAGGTTTATGACGTGACATTATCAATATTCGTATTCGCAGTAAAAACCCACAAACGTAAATATTCTTCCAATAACATTGATTTGGTGTGCATTGATTTAATAACTTGTAAACAGCCCGTCTCATCTCATTACGAATTTTGCACGGGAGAGCTTAAGTTTTGTACATTTCAAATCCGATTTAAAAATATAATAAGTTAAAAATAAAAAATTTACAAAAAAATGAATATAAAATTAAAGTGTATTTTTTATGGAATTGCTCTATTAACACTTGCTGTTAATACAGAAGCGAGAGGTGGAGGCCGTGGTGGTAGAGGTGGTAGTAGAGGAGGAAGTCACGGTCATAGTAGCCATAGCAGTGGAGGAAGCAGCAGCAGTAGTCACTCTAGTGGCAGCCATGGAAGTGGCAGTAGTGGTAGTGGATCTAGCAGCCATTCAAGTGGGAGTTATGGCAGTAGTGGCGGATATGGTAGTCATTCTAGTGGCAGTTATGGAAGTGATAGTCACAGTTATGGCGGTAGTGACAGCCATGGAAGCAGTAGCGGTTATGGTAGTAATTATGGTGGAACTAAAAGCGGAGGTTTCGACAGCATTGGAAATTCTAAAACACATTCAATTGACTCCACCTTATCGTGGAAACCATACGAAACATCTTATTCGATTCCTCATTTCAATTCATATGGTATGAATCATCACGGTTATGGGAATTCGGATTCTTCGAGAAAAATTGGTAAGTATTTTAAATAAAACAAGTAAAAAACTATCAGTCGGCTTTGCCGACAGAGATATACACTCAAACTATGTGAATTGAAACTTTCATCTATTGACAATATCGAATTTAATACCGGCTACGCAGAGTTTGTGGCCCTTTTTAGAAGTATGAACTTGTCGACAAAAAATATATTTGGTTTGAAGCTCAAAAGTGTTGCCGAGGATGTACTGGAAGACATAGTCCATTTTGGAAGTTGATCTTATTTTAGGAGTTATTCCTTTCAATAGATATTGTGCCCAACAGTCATTTCAGTTGGTCACCGTATAACTTGGAAGTTATGGACCACGATGTCAGGAAGCATGGACATAATATCGCATAAACAGGACCCCACAAGGAGTAGAATCGGTATAATTTTCCAAAAGATATTCGAACGAATCCTAAACTGCACTTGAACAAAAATGTTGAACTTTTGTGGGGGAGGTACCCTAAGGAGAAGACCGATATCGACCATTTCTGAAGTAAATCTAAATTTGAACAACATATTAGGAGATCCAAAGTTTGGGCGGTTGCTCCGTTCAACAGATATAGCGCGCTCGATTTTAATAACGTTTTTTAACACTTAGGTGTTGTGAGGTACCGAAAGGTGCGCACCGTTAGTGCTCATCTTCAAACTTAAACTTAGTTTGGACAAAATATTACTAAGGCCAAATATTGGTCCGAATAGGCTGATCTGCTCGAGAGTTATCGTACGCATGGTTCCATAGGGGCTTTTACTGCTTTCGGGCTATTTTCTTAGGAAATATGTACTTTCTCAGGAAATTTGGGGCGTCGAATACAAGTTGTTACAACAAAGATAAAAGCGATTCGAAAGCAGGCCTTAAACTGTAATATTCCGAAATTTTGTGTGGGAGGTACCTGAAGGAAATAAAATATATAGCCCACATTCGAACCTGAACTATATCTCGTAGAAATATTACGATGTGCAACGTATGGACCAAATCCGTTTCTGCCTTTAGGAGTTATAGTGCGCACAAATTTTCGAACTTTTGTGGGGGAGGTACCTAAAGGAATGGACCGATATGGTTCATCTTCGGACTTAAACTAAGTTCGGACAAAACATTACGATGGCCAAATTTTAGACCGAATCGGCATATCAGTTCAAGAGTTATCGCGCGCTCGAACCTCTACATAAGGTGCCATAGGGACTTTTTACAATTTTCGGGCTATTTTCACGAGAAGTTTGGACTTGTCCCTAATAAAACTTGTACCGTCGTAATGCGGGCAGCGAATACAAGTTTTTGCAACAAAAATCAAAGCTATTCGAGAACAAGTCCTAAACTGTGAAAAAAGTCCAAAAGATCTATCAAAATCCCTTTTCTTTTAGAAAGGGTCTAGCGAAGCACTCTTTCTTTCAGAAAGCATCTATTGAGGCGCCCTTTTCTTTTAGAAAGGGTCTAGCGAAGCACTCTTTCTTTCAGAAAGCATCTATTGAAGACCCTATTTTTTCAGAAAGGATCTATCGAAGAACCAGTTCTTTCAGAAAGGATCTATCGAAGAAACAATTCTTTCAGAAAGGGTCTATCTAAGCACCCTTTCTATCGAAGAAAGGATTTAAAGAAGCACCCTTTCCTTCAGAAAGGGTCCATCGAAGCACCCTTTCCTTCAGAAAGGGTCCATCGAAGCACCCTTTCCTTGAGAAAGGGTCTATCGAAGCACCCCTTCTTTGAGAAAGGGTCTATCGAAGCACCCTTTCTTTGAGAAAGTGTCTATCGAAGCAAACTTTCTTTGAGAAAGGGTCTATCGAAGCACCCCTTCTTTGAGAAAGGGTCTATCGAAGCACAATTTCTTTGAGAAAGGGTCTATCAAAGCACCCTTTCTTTGAGAAAGGATTTATTGAAGCACCCTTTCTTTGAGAAAGGATTTATTGAAGCACCCTTTCTTTGAGAAAGGATTTATTGAAGCACCCTTTCTTTGAGAAAGGATTTATTGAAGCACCCTTTCTTTGAGAAAGGGTCTATCGAAGCACCCTTTCTTTGAGAAAGGGTCTATCGAAGCACCCTTTCTTTGAAAAAGGGTCTATCGAAGCACCCTTTCTTTGAAAAGGGTCTATCGAAGCACCCTTTCTTTGAGAAAGGGTCTATCGAAGCACCCTTTCTTTGAGAAAGGGTCTATCGAAGCACCCTTTCTTTGAGAAAGGGTCTATCGAAGCACCCTTTCTTTGAGAAAGGGTCTATCGAAGCACCCTTTCTTTGAGAAAGGGTCTATCGAAGCACCCTTTCTTTGAGAAAGGGTCTATCGAAGCACCCTTTCTTTGAGAAAGGGTCTATCGAAGCACCCTTTCTTTGAGAAAGGGTCTATCGAAGCACCCTTTCTTTGAGAAAGGGTCTATCGAAGCACCCTTTCTTTGAGAAAGGGTCTATCGAAGCACCCTTTCTTTGAGAAAGGGTCTATCGAAGCACCCTTACTTTGAGAAAGGATCTATCGAAGCACCCTTTCTTTGAGAAAGGGTCTATCGAAGCACCCTTTCTTTGAGAAAGGGTCTATCGAAGCACCCTTTCTTTGAGAAAGGGTCTATCGAAGCACCCTTTCTTTTAGAAAGGGTCTATCGAAGCACCCTTTCTTTGAGAAAGGGTCTATCGAAGCACCCTTTCTTTGAGAAAGGGTCTATCGAAGCACCCTTTCTTTGAGAAAGGGTCTATCGAAGCACCCTTTCTTTGAGAAAGGGTCTATCGAAGCACCCTTTCTTTGAGAAAGGGTCTATCGAAGCACCCTTTCTTTGAGAAAGGGTCTATCGAAGCACCCTTTCTTTGAGAAAGGGTCTATCGAAGCACCCTTTCTTTGAGAAAGGGTCTATCGAAGCACCCTTTCTTTGAGAAACGGTCTATCGAAGCACCCTTTCTTTGAGAAAGGGTCTATCGAAGCACCCTTTCTTTGAGAAAGGGTCTATCGAAGCACCCTTTCTTTGAGAAAGGGTCTATCGAAGCACCCTTTCTTTGAGAAACGGTCTATCGAAGCACCCTTTGTTTGAGAAAGGGTCTATCGAAGCACCCTTTGTTTGAGAAAGGGTCTATCGAAGCACCCTTTGTTTGAGAAAGGGTCTATCGAAGCACCCTTTGTTTGAGAAAGGGTCTATCGAAGCACCCTTTTTTAAGAAAGGGTCTATCGAAGCACCCTTTCTTTGAGAAAGGGTCTATCGAAGCACCCTTTCTTTGAGAAAGGGTCTATCGAAGCACCCTTTCTTTGAGAAAGGGTCTATCGAAGTACCCTTTCTTTGAGAAAGGGTCTATCGAAGCACCCTTTCTTTGAGAAAGAGTCTATCGAAGCACCCTTTCTTTGAGAAAGGGTCTATCGAAGCACCTCTTCTTTCAGAAAGAGTCTATCGAAGCACCTTTTCTTTTAGAAAGGGTCTGTCGAAGCACCCTTTATTTCAGAAAGGGTCTATCTCAGCACCCTTTCTTTCAAACAGCGTCTATCAAAGCAACTTGGTTTTAGAAAGGGTCTAAAGAAGCGCCCTTTTTTTAGAAAGGGTTTATCGAAGCACCCTTTTTTCAGAAAGGGTCTCTGGAAGCAACCATTCTTCAGTAGCACCCTTTCTTAAGAAAGTGTCTATCGAAGCTACTTTTCTTCAGTAGCACCCTTTCTTTCAGAAAGGGTCTATCGAAGCACCTTTTCTTTCAGAAAGGGTCTATCGAAGCACCTTTTCTTTCAGAAAAGGTCTATCGAAGCACCTTTTCTTTTAGAAAGAGGTCTATCGAAGCACCCCTTCTTTCAGAAAGGGTCTATCGAAGCACCGTTTTCAGAAAGGTTCTAAAGAAGAACCCTTTCATTTAGAAAGGGTCTATCGAAGCACTTTTTCTTTCAGAAAGGGTCTATCGAAGCACCTTTTCTTTTAGAAAGAATCTATCGAAGCACCCCTTCTTTCAGAAAGGGTCTATCGAAGCACCGTTTTTAGAAAGGTTCTAAAGAAGAACATTTTCATTTAGAAAGGGTCTATCGAAGCACTTTTTCTTTCAGAAAGGGTCTATCGAAGCAACTTTTCTTTTAGAAAGAATCTATCGAAGCACCCCTTCTTTCAGAAAGGGTCTATCGAAGCACCGTTTTTAAAAAGTTTTTAGAAAGGGTCTATCGAAGCTCCTCTTCTTTCAGAAAGAGTCTATCGAAGCACCGTTTCTTTTAGAAAGGGTCCATCGAAGCACCCCTTCTTTCAGAAAGGGTCTATCGATGCACACTTTCTTTTAGAAAGCAACCTTTCTTTCAGAAGGGGTCTATCGAAGCACCCTTTCTTTCAGAAAGAGTCTATGCCGAGGCGAATGTGTGCTGCTTTATGAATAGTAGCAGGAAAACCTTGATTTAAAATCAATATATTTTTGGAGGTTAGGAAAAAAATTTGATTGAAAAAAGCCAATATTGAGTTGGCTTCTTTGGTTTATGGAACAAAGCAGACCGATACTTTCATACTTGTGTTACTGAAATTAATGAATTATTTTCTCTTAAATTTTCCAGATCGTGATGGCCTATTAAATGGTTATGCCACTGGCAGCATGTTTACACCAGACTTGCCACGTGAATACGAAAATCTCTTTTCGTATCGAAAACTATTTCATCATACACATAGTTCGGATGATAGTCGTCGAAATAGTTATCCATGGGATACAACAACAACGACAACAGAAAGAAATTCCTACAACTATCCCCTCTATGGAAATCCAAATTTAGATGAAATCTTAAGTACTATAAATAAAATAAATGTGGGTGGCTCTTCAATGTTGGAGTTGCCAAAAGTGTCAGACGAACCAATCACTACCAGCACCAGCACTACCACAGAGAAAAATCCATTAGATTTTTTTAATACATTCAACACGCATAACTATCAAAATGATAATGTAGATGATTTTTTGAGAAACTTACCACAAATTTTGAGAAGAACAGTGGATGAAACTATGAAAGCGATCGATCAAGTTGAATATAAAGACTCTATAGAAACAACAAGTACAGTAGGGGAAAATGCTGCAGATGATATAAGCACAACAAGTACCACAGAATTGCCAGTTACAACGACCACCATGCCAACAACAACTACACCTACATCTACAGAAGTTATAAATGTGGTGGTGCCTACTGATGTGGAAGACTCGACCACAAATTTGCCTCCTGTTACAGAATCAGCATTTGAAGCTGGGAAGGCAGAAATTTCCACACCGTATGGTGTGATTTGCTATCCATTGATTCAAAATAAAATTAATGAATTTGGGGTTAATGTAACAATTGAAACTATCGCATGTTATCCAGCACCAGAACCTATCAAATTGGAGAGTATACAAGAATAGAATTTGTTGTTTATAATAAACATTATTTTATTATTATTATTTTTTATATTTAGGTTTTTTTATTTCAAATATAAGTTATATTAAAATTAAAATAAAGTTTTCACGATTTTGCTTGGAAACCGCAAGTCCTATTCAAATAGGATAAGAGCAAATGTTGTAGCTGTGAAAATTCTCTACAAGATTGACCTTTATAACTCTTTCTTAGGTTTTACCATTTCTGAGATGTAGAAGTTGAAATTGGGATAATGAACTGACTTTACCGTCTCCTTACAAAGCAATGTCATGCACGGTGCGCCTTAACTAACTTTAAGTGGAAGGTGCTTACACCTGCGAAGTTTTTGCAGATTCTGAATCTTCAATGTTCATACATAAGAAAAATAAAAAAGAAACATGAAAAAATCGGTAGAAGGATTTTTAAATAAATCGCGGTAAAATTTCACATGTTAGACAGCAATTCCTTTATCTAACTGCTACACTGATATAATTTGCATCAAGTGAGAGGTCAAGGGTTGGTTTTCAAGTTTAGTTTTCACAATTTGTTCGAATATGCCCCCAGAATTTGAATTATTGATTAAAAATTATTAAATTATTTAAATTACTGATTAAAAATTAAATTTGAAAATTTTTCCTACAAAAGTTATGCTCACTTTTACACGCTAAATACTATGCAATCATCATCAACAATTATTGGCACTATCCTTGACCAAAACTATTACCAAAACTATTATCCCTGCATATACTAGGCTGTAACTCTGTTATCTGACCACGTACATCAAAATAACACTGTACAACAAAACTGAACTTTTTTTTAAATTACAAGAAACCCCGCACAGATAATGAAAGTGGACCGAAAAAAGAAGACACGTGTATCGGCGTTTTGAAAGGTTACGTCGCACAGTGTCACGACCGTGGCCAAAAATGGTAAAAACTAAATACTTCGTTGAACAAATTTATTGATGGGGAGTGATAGAAAACATATTAATTAAGAAGAATCTGAATTTTGGTACTAATACGTGAAGTAGTTTTTGCTATATGAGGATTTAAATCCGACAATTTTAGTTAATACGTATTTTTGTGTTTTTTCTAAAATTAATAAATTATATTATGCGTTAATATTTAAAATTTAAAAGTAACGGTCGCTGCAAAAATGGTTCCTAAGTTCTCCTGGGATGTAATAAACTTGGCTATACTTTGGTTTGCATGTAATTATCAATCATACGGTGTTTACATTTACCCAAACTTTATTACTAAGTTTATTAATTTTCTGAAGCAAATTTTAAATTGAGTGGAGTGGGGAAAAAATTGTATAAAAGTGTATATCGATATTTTTGCTGTACGAGTAGTAAAAAGTGAGTACTTCAAATATATAAAGGTCCCAGCTGCAGAGGTTTGCAGACGAATGTGTCATTTCTCTTTTTCAGCGACCACCTCACTGAGAGGATACCCCCTTTTTTAACAAATCGTTTTGCGGTGTTGGCTATAGCGCGAAAACGAATGAACCGATCATCATATACTTTTGTGGGCTTATTAAATACCTAATAATCTTGCTTTCAAACGAGAGAATTTAAAAAAAAAAAAACAATTTTTAAAAAAATTGTGAACAGCGAATATCAAAATTCGAATTTTTACAAAAAATTGACCGTTTTTTGACCACTAATCAATCGGTCAAAAAAATTTTTAAAGGAAATTTCTCATATATAATGACAAGAGTTTGATATATTCAATATGCTCACAAACAATATGAAGACTAAACACCAAATTTCAGTCATATCGGGTGGATACCGAAAAATACCTATACCTAGACATATTTCTGGTGGAAGGTTATAAGTCCCCCAACGGAGACTTAATACCAATTTTCAGCCCTTTAAGTGTGATAATCAGGCTAAAACCTCCAAAATACCGAAAATCGGGAGGTACCGTCCTATGGGGGCTATATGAAAGCGTGGACCTATGCAGACAAATTTCAAGGTGAAGGTATAATGCCCACTACGAAGACTAAATACCAAATTTCAGCAATTTCGGTGTAATAATGAGGCTAAAATCTTCAAAATACCGATAATCGGGAGGTACCGTTGTATGGGGGCTATATCAAAACGTGGACCTAAGCCCACAATTCTCTGTTGGAATGTTTGATACCTCTGCCGAAGGCTAACCACAAAATTTGAATACTTTCATTTGGTCATTGTGTCTAAAAAATTCAAAATACCGAAAATCGGGAGGTACGGTTCTATGGGGGCTATATCAAAACGTGGACCGACCAACCCAATTTTTTTCCTGAAGATTGCAAGTCAATAATAGGTACGTGTACCAAAATTGATGCACCTACGACAACTCCTTCTATTTTTGGCCACAGTTAATATGAACTCGCGACATTGTGCGTCGGGAAGTAACCTAAATAGGCGTGACAAATTCCGCCCATTTCTACAGGTTTTGAAATATTCGACATCAGATTCCTTGGAATCCTTGCATTTTAGGTATAAAGTGTCTGTGGCAATATTACTGACAACAATGCGGGGTATTTTTTTATGAAAAAAATTAACCTCATGCGAGACACTAAACGGGTCTTTTTGGTCCCTTTTTTCAAAAACGTTTAAAAACTCCTTTAAAATGTGATCGTATCAGATCAAAATATTCTACAAAATTATTTTTCATAAAATTTTACTATAGGTCCCCGAATACACCAAAACTCTAAATAGTACCTAAACGCCAGGAATCTGCCAAAAATAAAATCACATTTTGGGGTTAATGTTGTACTTTATCTGAGTTTATTAAGTTTTGTCCCACAAAACTTCATTCTAGATAGAAGACGTCAAAGACAAAAATATTCTCCATCAAATTGTAGTATAAGACACCGAATAAATGAAATATGTATTCACAATATATATCAAGAAAATATATACATCAAGTTTGCCAACAAAATACCCAAATATTTTTGAATAAATTAGCTCTGTTGATGCATGAAAGTAACATAAAATTTAGTTTTAAACGAAAGGTGTTAAAAGAAGAAATATTCTACACAAAATTTCACTGTAAGTCCCAGAACAAACTATAAATCTAAGTAAAATATTTTGTTAAGAAAATTACGTTCCAAAATTAGATATAATATGTATAATATGTAGAAATACTTCACTTTTTGGGGATTGTGCCAAAAGAAGAAATGTTCCAAATCAAATTTCATTACGAGTCTCTGAATAAAAAAAATACGTAGCTATAATATTTAACATCTCCAGAAGCTTTCCGACATACGAGTTCAGACAAGGAGACAGCCTTTCGTGTGATCTCTTTAACATCCTGCTGGAAAAGGTTATACGAGAGGCAAACGTCAAAAGAAGTGGCACAATATACACCAATAGTCACATGTTACTTGCTTATGCTGATGATATAGACATCATAGGCCGATCAGTAAAAGAAGTAACTGATACCTTTATGAAGGTCGAAGGAGAATCTGCTAAAGTGGGTCTGGCGGTAAACGGTGAAAAGACCAAGTTGATGGTGTCGACGCGCAATGCGTCCATTGAGCTCGGACCGACTGTGGAAGATGGTTCCTATAATATTGAGGTAGTAAAAGACTTCGTCTACCTCGGCACCTCCGTAAACACAACAAACGACATCAGTTGTGAAATAAAAAGAAGAATTGTATTGGCCAACAGATGCTACTTTGGTTTAAGTAAGCAGTTTAACAGCAAAGCCACATCTCGTCAAACAAAAATAACGCTCTACAAAACACTGATACTACCCGTGCTGATGTATGGCTCCGAAGCTTGGGTACTTGCGCAAGCAGACATGGCAGTGCTTGGTGTGTTTGAGAGAAAAATTCTTCGAAAGATCTACGGACCAATCTGCGTTGACGGTGAATATCGACGTCGCATGAACCACGAGCTGTATCTCCTGTACAACGACATCAATATTGTTAAACGTATCGAGATGCAGCGATTGCGTTGGCTAGGCCATATCATAAGAATGAGCGATGATGACCCCGCTAAAAAGGTGTATAAACACGGACCGCTTGGCGGTGCACGCAGAATTGGCAGGCCAAGGAATAGATGGCGCAAACAAGTGGATGATGAGATGAAAAGGCGCGGTATTCCAGAAAGCGAAGCAACAAATAGAGAGAATTGGAGATCTTTTCTTAGTTCGGCCTATAGAACAAATGTTCTGTAATGGGCCAGCTAAGTAAGTAAGTAAGTAAGTAAGTATGGTATAAATTTTAATTAAGAGTTTAACAAGTAATTTCTACATATTATATCTAATTTTGGAACGTAATTTTCTTAACAAAATATTTTACTTAGATTTATAGTTTGTTCTGGGACTTACAGTGAAATTTTGTGTAGAATATTTCTTCTTTTAACACCTTTCGTCTAAACCTAACTTTCATGTTACTTTCATGCATCAACTCGAAAAAAGAACAAAACAAAACGACCTGTAGCGTGATTACAAAAAAATCGGAAAATGGGATGCATTATCGACTATTGCCATATCTCTGCTATTTGACAACCTACGACAACCTACTTTACATCGTTGTAAAGTTGATATTTTCTACTTTCCTTGCCAGGTTCTGCTTTTGATATACCTCTTAAAGAAACAGAGATATTGGCTTTGAAATAAAATTTTGACTTTTCTCTGAATAAGTTTTTTGCTCATTCCGACCCCTAAATATTATCCGACCATCACCAAAATCAATAGGCTTCTTCCTCTGTGAGACCCCCATGAACCCTCAAAATTTTGTGACGATTCGATCAAAATTGGGACCTGTAGCGTGATTTCCAAAAAAATGGATAAATGGGATGTATTACCGACTATTGCGATATCTCCGTTATTTGGTTACCTACGCCGACCTAGTTTGAATCATTGTAAAAACGGGATCTTCTACTTTCATAGTCAGGCTTTGGTTTTGGAAAGTTTCCAACCAAAGCTGTGATATTCGTCAATATAATTAAAATCGCAAAAATGAAAATTCGGGTTTTATTTGCTAGTATTGTGATATCTTCGTTGTTTGATCACTAGATAGCGGAATTTTATGCAACCCCTAGTTTTGGTCCGATTTATGTCAAATTTTGGGACTGGGCATATTTTTGGCTTCTGATTCCATTGCAATCGAAACATATGACATATGCAAAATTATTGAAAATGCATAAATTTTTGCATATGCAAAATTTATGCATTTTACATATTTTCGTATGCAACAAATATTTCAATAATAGGTACAAAAATGTTTGTGTGTACAATTTTTCTGTTTAAAAGTCTCTTCAGACAAGTCAATAAAATAGAGAAATGTATAACCACAGCCACAACCTTCAAAATACCGAAAATCGGGAGGTATTGTTCTGTGGGGGCTATATGAAGGCCTGAAGCTAAACCAACAAATTTTAGGTGGAAAGTTGTTTACCCCCAAGGAAGACTTAATACCAACTTTCAGCCATTTCGGAGGGATATTGAGGGCACAACCATCAAAATACCAGAAATCCGGAGGTACCGTTCTATGGGGGCTATATGAAGACGTGGACCTATACCGACAAATTTCAGGTGGAAAGTTTTATCCCCTCAACGAAGACAAAATATCAAATTTCAGTCATTTCGGTGGGATTTTAGGCTACAACTTTCAAAATACCGAAAATCGGGAGGTACCGTTCTATGGGGGCTATATGAAGAAGTGGACCTATACTGACAAATTTCAGGTGGGAATTTTTATACCCCCCAACGAAGACTTAATACCAAATTTCAGCCATTTCGGAGGGATATTGAGGGCACAACCATCAAAATACCAGAAATCCGGAGGTACCGTTATATGGGGGCTATATGAAGTCGTGGATCTATACCGACAAATTTCAGGTGGAAAGTTTTATACCCTCAATGAAGACAAAATATCAAATTTCAGTCATTTCGGTGGGATTTTAGGCTACAACTTTCAAAATACGGAAAATCGGGAGGTACCGTTCTATGGGGCTATATGAAGACGTGGACCTATACTGACAAATTTCAGGTGGGAAGTTTTATACCCCCCAACGAAGACTTAATACCAAATTTCAGCCATTTCGGAGGGATATTGAGGGCACAACCATCAAAATACCAGAAATCCGGAGGTACCGTTCTATGGGGGTTATATGAAGGCGTGGACCTATACCGACAAATTTCAGGTGGAAAGTTTTATAAACTCAACGAAGACTAAATATCAAATTTCAGTCATTTCGGTGGGATTTTAGGCTACAACTTTCAAAATACCGAAAATCGGAAGGTACCGTTCTATGGGGGCTATATGAAGACGTGGACCTATACTGACAAATTTCAGGTGGAAAGTTGTGTACCCCCAACGAAGACTTAATACCAAATTTCAGCCATTTCGGAGGGATATTGAGGGCACGACCTTCAAAATACCACAAACCCGTAGGTACCGTTCTATGGGGGCTATATGAAGTCGTGGACCTATGCGGACAGGTTTCAGTTTTAACGTTGCATACCCCTAACGAAGACTTAATACGAAATTTCAGCCATTTCGGTGGGATATTTAGACCATAAATCCTTGAATATATTTTTGCATATGGTTTTGCATATGCTCATTTTATGCAGATATGTACAAATATGTCAAAATATGCACGATGTGCAAAATATGCAATAATTTCTGGGCCCAATTCGTTTTATTTTGTAATAAAACGAGTTTCTGTCTAATCAGATTTTCTCTACGACCATCCTAACCATATATGCATTTGCATAGGATTCCGCTGTCTATTGATCACCTACGAATCACCAAATTTACATCATTAGAAAGGTGATATTTTCTACTTTCATTGTCAGGTTTTGCTTTTGGTACACCCCATATAGAAGCTGAGATATTCGCTTTGGAAAAAAACTTGGTCTCTTTATCCACCTTAGTTTTTTGCCCTTTCCGACCCCTAAATATTATCCGACCATCGCCAAAATCAATAGGCTTTTTCCCTCCGGGGAGTCAACATCCAAAATTTCGTGACGATCCGATCAAAATTGCGACCTGTAGCGTGATTACAAGGTTTAGATGGACAGACGGACGGACACACATAGCCAGATCGACTCAGCTCGTCGAGACATTCATTTTGGTATATATAAGTATGGGTCTACGACCATTATTTCGATGCGTTACACACTTTTTGGCCAAAACCAACTTATAATACCCTCCCCACATACTCATATACTCGTATGGTATAAAAATATCTAATATAATCTAAAAAAGTAAAAACGGCGTTAAGTTCGGCCAGGCTGAACTTGTTTTACTCTCCACCACGAGTTGTATTGAAGTAAAATTGAACAATTAGTTTCCTTTCGTTTAGGAAGAAGACTAAATACCAAATTTCAGCAAGTTCGATAAAACAATGTGGCTAACCTTTAAAATACCGAAATTCGGGACGTACCGTTCCATGGGGGCTATATCGAAAGGTCGATCTATACCTACAAATTTCTGGCATAAAGTTTTTAGACTGAAAGAAGACTAAATACTAAAAGACTAAAAATTCCCATATTTCGGTAAAACCTTCAAAATACCGAAAATCAAGAGGTACGCTTCTATGGGGGATATAGGAACCCGCGGACCTATACTGATAATTCTCTTCCGGAAATTTTATAACCCCATGTAAGACTAAATAACAAATTTCAGACTTTCGGTGGGATATTGACGTCACAACCTTAAGAATTACGAAAATGAGGAGGTACAGTTCTATGGGGGGAAAATCGGGAGGTACAGTTCTATGGGGAGGCTATATGAAGGCGCGGACCTATACCTAAAAAAATTCTGGGAGAAAGTTTTATACCCCCAACGAAGACTAAGTACCAAATTGAAGCCATTTCGGTGTGATAACGAGGCTAAAACCTTCAAAATAGCGAAAATCGGGTGGTACCCTTCTATGGGGGCTATACTAAGTCGTGGACCTATTCCGAGAAATTTCATTTGGAACGTCTTATACCCCAAATGGATACCAAATACCAAATTTTGGCCATTTCGGTGGAATATTGAGGTTAAAACCTTCAAAATACCGGAAATAGGGAGGTACCGTTCTATGGGGGCTATACTAACGGGTGGGCACCTGTACCGACAAGTTTATGGCGGTGAATTCTTGTGGTCACCACCTTCAAAATACCGGAAATAGGGAGGTACCGTTCTATGGGAGTAGAGTATTGAGAAGGATTCAGAATCAATTAAAAATCTCAAATTACAAGTCATATAGTAATTAAAAGTATCAAATTACATATCTTAAGTAAACAAATGGGGTAAAAAGGGTCGCAGACTCATTTATAAAGTAAACAAACAGCATACCATGAGATGGGGTGACCGTGGGAAATTCTTGGAATTCCTTATGCTTGGGGGAAGCATGTCCACTATCAACGTGGGTGGCTTCGTTTGTCCGTCCGTCTGTCCGTAGGCATGCTGGATCGTGTCCATGATCAATGTGGGTGGTCTCGTTTGTCCGTCTGTCTGTTGATTGATCTAATTATGAAGCATTGACCATTGTTGAGGCATTGTGTTTATTGTATGTTTGTGTGTATGTCGTTTGGTTCTTTTGCTTTACTTTAAGTCAGAGGACAAGTGTACTGAGTATTTGCTGTGTGTTTGAATATGAATTCGATCGATCTTCTCGATTTGTTTATTATTATTCGATGAAGGCGACAAAGTCTTTAATATTTAATTGAAGGGTGGATTGAATTTTTGGTTGCTTCAAATTGAGCTTGTCATTGGATTTGGATATGAATGCAAATATGATTGGGGGAGTTAAGGGGGAAAGGGGAACGAATGTGTACAAATGAGAAATCGATGACCATTGTTGAGTCATAGCGTTTGTGGTGGTACACTGGAAAAATATGTATGCATGTGTGACCGTGGGAAATTCTTGGAATTCAGTCTGTCTGTCCGTAATGTAACAAATAACACGTGTTACCATGGGGCTATTCTTGGAATTCCGTCCGTCCATCCGTCCGCGGGAACTTTTTGGAATTCCGTCTGTCCGTAAGCATGCTGAATCGTGTCCATGTTCAACGTGGGTGGTCCTGTTTGTCCGTCCGTCTCTCCGTCCGTTTGCCAGTTAATTGATCTAATTTCCTAATGTTGTGAAATAAATGACGTCATCATTTGGGTTTAAATAATTATGATTGAAACTGTACGCAACAAGAATTTCTTTGAGCGCATAAATCGAAACGATCCAAATAAATTCATTTGTATCTTTCATTTGTATTATTTCAGAAGTTAAGTAAAGAATTGGCAAAGACTTGAATATTGGTTTGAAGGGATGGTTTGGGATATTAAAGTATATGTGGGTGCGTGTGTATGTTTGATTATTTGCAGTTATGAGGAATGTATTGGCATTATATTGTAGCAATTTTTATGAGTAAGAGGTTGAAAGGGGAAAGCAAGCATCGAATGTTTTAAGATTAGCTAGAGCATTAACCATATGTTTGTATGAATGTTGCCCTTCGATTGAAGCAGTGACCATTGTTGAAGCAATGAGTTTATACATATGTACATATGTTTGTGTGTATGCCGTATGTTTCCTTTGCTTTGCATTGCATCAGTAGCCACGATCGCTTTATTGTATGTTTGTGTGTATGTCGTTTGGTTCTTTTTCCATTCCTTTAAATCAGCAGGCGTAATTGTCGCCTTTAACGAAAGCAAAAGGCGACAAGTGCCTGGGGCTATCTGCTGTGTTTGAATATGAATTCGATTCTCTTCTTGATTTGTTTGTTATTGCTTGATCTTAATATTTAATTGAAGGATGGATTGAATTTTTGGTTGCTTCAAATTGATCTTGTCAATGGATTTGGATATGAATGCAAATATGATTGGGAGAGTTAAGGGGGAAAGGGGAACCAATGTGTACAAATGAGAAATCGATGACCATTGTTGAGGTATAGCGTTTGTATGTACGTCAGTCCAGCTTCCTTTAAATTTATGCTGTGTATGTTTGCATTAAACCAAAAGGAGGAATCATTGAACTTTCATTCAGTATTACACAATATCGGATTTGTTTGATTAAATGTTATGAATCTGGGTTATTGATTTTTTTTTAAAGACGACACCACGTCTTGTTCTTTAAACCATATATGTATGTATAGATGTATGTATGTTTGTGGTGATATTGACCTTGAAAAGGAATATGTTTAGATTATGACTTTGATTTCTTTACGTCTGTGTATGGAAAGTGACGATAGACTTATTTTAGGAGAGTGAAGGGGGAAAGGGGAATAACGAAAAAAAAGAAATCAATCTTTACAAATAAAAAATCGACAAGAACTTTTAGTTGGCTTAACATATGTATGCTTAATGAATTCCACCACAATATTGTGAAATTCATGTTCTTTTCGATTTGTTTATTTCAAGAGTCAAACTAGGAATCGTCAAAGACTTGAATATGGAATTGTAGGGGTGATTTGGATATAAGTGGATCTTTGCAGTTGTGAAGAATGTATGACATTAATGCTACACATGAATTCGTTAGATTTTTTAGATATGTTTGTTTTGGAAGCCAAATTAAGATTCGGGTTATTGGAATATACAAATGTGGGTGCGTTTGTATGTTTTATTCTTTACAGTTATAAGGAAAGTATGGAATTATGCTGCAACACTGGTTACATTATGATTAAGGGATTTGAAGGGGGAATGCAGGGAAAGAATAGAATTAGCTTTGTTTAAGCATTGTTCTGCGACCATTCGATTGAAGCAATGAGGCATTATTATGTATGACCATCAACTTGTATGTTGTTATATGTTTACATTAAAACAAAAGAAGGAATCATTGATTTTTCATTCAGTATTACTCAATATCCAATTTTGTTATTATTATGGATTATTGGACCTTTTTTAAAGATATGAAATGTGGCTGGAACACCAAATAGAAGCAAAAGTATGCTTCAACTTGACCTTGAAATAACATTTGAAAATATGCTTATGTTGCTTTTCATCACAACATCTAAATGTCACCCCATTTCTCTGCAATTTAATACACAAATTATGAAAAACATAAATCTCACTCTTCATTCAAATTTTCGATCTATAAATGCACACCTATATTAAAATAATTTTATTAGTCAGAAACATACTTTCAAACTGTTACAATATGGATTCTCAAAATATACTTCCTGAAATCTTCAAGGAAAGCACATTATGGGAGTCGAAGGATATCGAAGCAGACAAATATTTGTTAAGAATAACGGATGAAATTCAGGCGGAATTCTATATAACACATGGTTTGAAAACGGACAGAAACAGAATCCTTAAGCTTTTAAAAAGGTTGGAGAAAATCACAATTGCCAATAATAATTGAATTTAAATGATTATTAATAAATAAGAAACAAACAAATATATTTGTTGCATATTTTTTGGGGGAAGAGAATGCAATGGTTTATGTATAATTGTCATCTTCTAATCTAAAATTTTGTCTCTGTGTTTAGAGAAAATGTGACAACACTATACACAGTTACTATTTCGTGCCACAGCTCGCTTTTCGCTTCAACAAATTCTTATTATAGCTCACCCTATCCCTAATTTGGTTCAACAGCTCTCTCTTAGAGTTAAACAGCTTCATATTATAACTTAAGAGCTCCCTAATCTTATTCAACAGTTTCGTACTCAACCCTCTTCACTTAAGATCGAACCTCTTCATACAAGGAACACATTTTGATAGTTAACAAACATACCATTTGATTCAAATTTATGAAAGTTAAAAAAAGCAAGCAAATAAATATTAGTGTACCTCACTCAAATTGAAAATTCGAAGGAAAAGAAACTTAAACAATGCCATCTAGGGGTTGAGCTATCGATACCTAAATTATTACGAAGATATTATAAATACTGACTTGTGTACATAACTGTACCATATTACTCATTAAAACAAAATAAAAATGAAATAAAAAACAATGATATTCAGAAGACCATAGATTGCATTTATTTCGTAATCGCAATGTACACATTTGATATAATATAAAATATGATTAATATATAATATCTGCCTCTCGTAGTTCTTCAATTATAGAAACCATCTCATTTGTGTGGTCATATTTTCCATTTTGATTTGATTTCACCAACCGCTTTAGTCGTTCAACAAGAACATTGGGATCGTTCCAATATACATATTGAGGTTTTCCAGGATTTACTCTCATTAGGCCTTTACCAGTATGAGTACCATCGATTATCTTCTTGATTATATTGGTGTATTTATATCCTTTGTTAGATTTTACTCGTTCATTATGGTTGTAGTTTACTTTATGTGCATTTGAGCCCAATAAAATTTTCTTATATATCTCCAACTCTGATTCATCATAGTTTTTGGGTTTTTGATGAAATAGGAGTTCAAATAATCCGGGTGTGAGTGCCCAGTTCTGGTTTCCTACTATAATTTTTTCATTATTTATTTCTAAAGGTTTATCTCCAAATTTCCATTCCCCATTAACATCTTTATGTGGACCGTATACAGTGTCCAGATTATTATTGATTTTCAATTGAAGAAGATTGTTTTCATAATCATAATCATCATGATCAGAATAAAAAGATTCTTCTCCACCCTCATCGTTGCTTGACTCATCTTGATTATTATCTTCTTCGTACTCATCACCACTTGGAGTGGTTTCTTCTTTAATATCTTCCTTATATCTCTTGATACTGGAAAACGATGATTTCCCATACTCGGGTATATTTTCTGTTTTAGGAATGTATTTGGATGCATTTTCACTTGTTGTTTTAACTAATTTGTTTAACTCTTCTGTTATAGGTTTGAAGGTATTTTCCAATTGCGTTGTTCTTGCTTGTTCTCCCCTTTTGATGTTTTGAAATTTTCTTTTCAAAACATTACGGGATTGAACCAATCGTTTCAACATTTCTTCGTCCATAGTTAGAGTTCTACTGTTAAATGTGGGACATTGTCACAATATAAATAGTGTATCCCTTGATCTAAGCCCAACCTAACCTGAATCCAACCCGAACCCAACCTAACCCGAACCTAACCTAACCCGAACCCAACCTAACCCAAACCCAACCTAACGCGAACCCAACCTAACCCGAACCCAACCTAACCGGAACCCAAGCCAACCTAACCTGAAACCAACCTAACCCGAACCCAACTCAACAGCTTATACATTTGTTCAATCTTTAATATTTTATAACTTTGCTTAGACGGTCATAATTGCATGATTAACAGTAGTAGATTATTAAAACTTACAGTCCCACAGATGTGTATTAACCTTTTCTATTGTTTATTATCCCAGAATAAAGATATATTTTTGTAGACAAACAATATTATTCATTTATTTCAATGTCAACATTTTTCAAGAAGAAACAAATGCAGAAGTAAACAAAGAGTGGTGCTATAGGCACCTCTAATATACATATCAAAAGCTTGAGTGCCATCGGCTAAACTATAAACCATGGATCGTTTTCATCCAATGCCCATAAGTTTTGTGCTTCTGGTATATACGGATAATCTTCTTCTGAGTTCTCCAAAGATTGGTTTGTTCGGGTTTCGTTCTCCTTTCCTTCAGCATCGGTTTCCACTCGCAGAGACTCATTATACTTTGCCTCGAATTCATTTACAGCTTTTACGCAAGCAGCCTCGAACTCATAGTCCATTTCAAATAATTCAATTTGTTGTGGTGTATTTTGTGTTGCCTCGTAATGGTCTAACATATTGCAACAAATCTTTTCGAACTCTGTTTCATTCTCGAACTCAACTCCTAGCTCTCCGTTGATATTACTGACCATTTTAGGTTTCTTACTTTTCTTGATGAAATGCCTCACTCCTTTAAAGGAATTTTGAAAACTGAATATAGTTTCCGAGTCTAACCCAACTTTTATAGGGGTTTAATGTTTATATTAAATATAAAAGGAATACATCATAAGAAATGACTGTCCAAGACGACAAAACTATATATACATATAGGGTTTTATATAATAAAAGCAATCTATGGTCTTCTGAATACCATTGTTTTTTATTTCATTTTTCTGTTTTGTTTTAATGAGTAATATGGTACAGTTATGTACACAAGTCAGCATTTATAATATCTTCGTAATAATTTAGGTATCGATAGCTCAACCCCTAGATGGCTAAGTTTAATTTTCTATTCCTTCGAATTTTCAATTTGAGTGAGGTACACTAATATTTATTTGCTTTAAATAAATATTCTTGAAAATATGATATCTGTACGCTTTGTAATTTTTGTAACTTTCATAAATTTGAATCAAATGGTATGTTTGTTAACTATCAAAATGTGTTCCTTGTATGAAGAGGTTCGATCTTAAGTGAAGAGGGTTGAGTACGAAACTGTTGAATAAGATTAGGGAGCTCTTAAGTTATAATATGAAGCTGTTTAACTCTAAGAGAGAGCTGTTGAACCAAATTAGGGATAGGGTGAGCTATAATAAGAATTTGTTGAAGCGAAAAGCGAGCTGTGGCACGAAATAGTAACTGTGTATAGTGTTGTCACATTTTCTCTAAACACAGAGACAAAATTTTAGATTAGAAGATGACAATTATACATAAACCATTGCATTCTCTTCCCCCAAAAAATATGCAACAAATATATTTGTTTGTTTCTTATTTATTAATAATCATTTAAATTCAATTATTATTGGCAATTGTGATTTTCTCCAACCTTTTTAAAAGCTTAAGGATTCTGTTTCTGTCCGTTTTCAAACCATGTGTTATATAGAATTCCGCCTGAATTTCATCCGTTATTCTTAACAAATATTTGTCTGCTTCGATATCCTTCGACTCCCATAATGTGCTTTCCTTGAAGATTTCAGGAAGTATATTTTGAGAATCCATATTGTAACAGTTTGAAAGTATGTTTCTGACTAATAAAATTATTTTAATATAGGTGTGCATTTATAGATCGAAAATTTGAATGAAGAGTGAGATTTATGTTTTTCATAATTTGTGTATTAAATTGCAGAGAAATGGGGTGACATTTAGATGTTGTGATGAAAAGCAACATAAGCATATTTTCAAATGTTATTTCAAGGTCAAGTTGAAGCATACTTTTGCTTCTATTTGGTGTTCCAGCCACATTTCATATCTTTAAAAAAGGTCCAATAATCCATAATAATAACAAAATTGGATATTGAGTAATACTGAATGAAAAATCAATGATTCCTTCTTTTGTTTTAATGTAAACATATAACAACATACAAGTTGATGGTCATACATAATAATGCCTCATTGCTTCAATCGAATGGTCGCAGAACAATGCTTAAACAAAGCTAATTCTATTCTTTCCCTGCATTCCCCCTTCAAATCCCTTAATCATAATGTAACCAGTGTTGCAGCATAATTCCATACTTTCCTTATAACTGTAAAGAATAAAACATACAAACGCACCCACATTTGTATATTCCAATAACCCGAATCTTAATTTGGCTTCCAAAACAAACATATCTAAAAAATCTAACGAATTCATGTGTAGCATTAATGTCATACATTCTTCACAACTGCAAAGATCCACTTATATCCAAATCACCCCTACAATTCCATATTCAAGTCTTTGACGATTCCTAGTTTGACTCTTGAAATAAACAAATCGAAAAGAACATGAATTTCACAATATTGTGGTGGAATTCATTAAGCATACATATGTTAAGCCAACTAAAAGTTCTTGTCGATTTTTTATTTGTAAAGATTGATTTCTTTTTTTTCGTTATTCCCCTTTCCCCCTTCACTCTCCTAAAATAAGTCTATCGTCACTTTCCATACACAGACGTAAAGAAATCAAAGTCATAATCTAAACATATTCCTTTTCAAGGTCAATATCACCACAAACATACATACATCTATACATACATATATGGTTTAAAGAACAAGACGTGGTGTCGTCTTTAAAAAAAAAATCAATAACCCAGATTCATAACATTTAATCAAACAAATCCGATATTGTGTAATACTGAATGAAAGTTCAATGATTCCTCCTTTTGGTTTAATGCAAACATACACAGCATAAATTTAAAGGAAGCTGGACTGACGTACATACAAACGCTATACCTCAACAATGGTCATCGATTTCTCATTTGTACACATTGGTTCCCCTTTCCCCCTTAACTCTCCCAATCATATTTGCATTCATATCCAAATCCATTGACAAGATCAATTTGAAGCAACCAAAATTCAATCCATCCTTCAATTAAATATTAAGATCAAGCAATAACAAACAAATCAAGAAGAGAATCGAATTCATATTCAAACACAGCAGATAGCCCCAGGCACTTGTCGCCTTTTGCTTTCGTTAAAGGCGACAATTACGCCTGCTGATTTAAAGGAATGGAAAAAGAACCAAACGACATACACACAAACATACAATAAAGCGATCGTGGCTACTGATGCAATGCAAAGCAAAGGAAACATACGGCATACACACAAACATATGTACATATGTATAAACTCATTGCTTCAACAATGGTCACTGCTTCAATCGAAGGGCAACATTCATACAAACATATGGTTAATGCTCTAGCTAATCTTAAAACATTCGATGCTTGCTTTCCCCTTTCAACCTCTTACTCATAAAAATTGCTACAATATAATGCCAATACATTCCTCATAACTGCAAATAATCAAACATACACACGCACCCACATATACTTTAATATCCCAAACCATCCCTTCAAACCAATATTCAAGTCTTTGCCAATTCTTTACTTAACTTCTGAAATAATACAAATGAAAGATACAAATGAATTTATTTGGATCGTTTCGATTTATGCGCTCAAAGAAATTCTTGTTGCGTACAGTTTCAATCATAATTATTTAAACCCAAATGATGACGTCATTTATTTCACAACATTAGGAAATTAGATCAATTAACTGGCAAACGGACGGAGAGACGGACGGACAAACAGGACCACCCACGTTGAACATGGACACGATTCAGCATGCTTACGGACAGACGGAATTCCAAAAAGTTCCCGCGGACGGATGGACGGACGGAATTCCAAGAATAGCCCCATGGTAACACGTGTTATTTGTTACATTACGGACAGACAGACTGAATTCCAAGAATTTCCCACGGTCACACATGCATACATATTTTTCCAGTGTACCACCACAAACGCTATGACTCAACAATGGTCATCGATTTCTCATTTGTACACATTCGTTCCCCTTTCCCCCTTAACTCCCCCAATCATATTTGCATTCATATCCAAATCCAATGACAAGCTCAATTTGAAGCAACCAAAAATTCAATCCACCCTTCAATTAAATATTAAAGACTTTGTCGCCTTCATCGAATAATAATAAACAAATCGAGAAGATCGATCGAATTCATATTCAAACACACAGCAAATACTCAGTACACTTGTCCTCTGACTTAAAGTAAAGCAAAAGAACCAAACGACATACACACAAACATACAATAAACACAATGCCTCAACAATGGTCAATGCTTCATAATTAGATCAATCAACAGACAGACGGACAAACGAGACCACCCACATTGATCATGGACACGATCCAGCATGCCTACGGACAGACGGACGGACAAACGAAGCCACCCACGTTGATAGTGGACATGCTTCCCCCAAGCATAAGGAATTCCAAGAATTTCCCACGGTCACCCCATCTCATGGTATGCTGTTTGTTTACTTTATAAATGAGTCTGCGACCCTTTTTACCCCATTTGTTTACTTAAGATATGTAATTTGATACTTTTAATTACTATATGACTTGTAATTTGAGATTTTTAATTGATTCTGAATCCTTCTCAATACTCTACTTATGGGGCTATATGAAGGCGTGCACCTATACCGACACATTTCTGGGGGAAAGTTTTATACCCCCAACGAAGACTTAGTTTCAAATTTCTGCCATTTCGGTGTGATTATGATGCTAAAACCTTCAAAAGTGTCTAAACCCTCACAAATCAAAGTGTATGCATATTCACAAAAACAAACATTTCTCCATGGACAATTTTGACATTTTTATTAACCAAGAAAAAATTGCTCCAGTCAACAGTGCAAAAAACTTAGGCGTTGTTTTTAATCCTTCGTTAAACTGGAATACCCACATAACCATGGCTGTTGGACAAACTTACTCTAAATTACGTACTTTATGGCTCTCACACTCATTTACTCCACAACATATTAGAGAACTATTAGCTAAAACGAGTGCAGGTATCAACACTCACATATGGTTGCGAGCTTTTTACTTATTGCGATACACAAAGCTGGCGAAAATTAAATGTGGCATACAATAGTGTAATTCGCTATGTTTACGGCTTGAGAAGAATGCAACCTGTTACTCCTTTTTCTAAATCTCTATACGGGATAAGTTTCAGTTCCCTCTTAAAAACTAAATCGTTACTTTTTCTACACAAGCTTATTTATAAGCAAACCCCAAAATACCTATTTCAAAGACTTATATTTAGCAGATCCGACAGAGGAAAACAACTTAAACCATTAAAACGTCGGAGTCTTGTTTCAGAGTGGCAATTCTTTATTGGCTCTATACGCCTATGGGACGCTCTTCCCTTCGAATTACAAGGCATCAGCAACTCCAGTACTTTTAAAACAAGTCTTTTTAAATATTTTAAACATATTGAAACGGTCACTGAAATGTAAACACATTAAATTTTATATGTAAACAGTATTCCATTTTCCAATTTTGTTAACTTTCTATTTTTTCTTTTCTTTTTGTCTTATATGTAGTAACTGCATTAAAATGTAATATTTGTATTAGTGTAAGTTGGATATTATAAATAATTACCAATTCCTTCACTGTAATTTATAAGATCCATATCTTGTTGTGTAGGAATAAACAAATTAAATAAATAAATAAATAAAATACCGAAAATTGGGTGGTACCGTTCTATGGGGGTTATATCAAAACGTGAACCCATATAACCGATTTGCAATACCAAACATCCTAGGAGAAATAGAAATATAATTACAAAGCTCTACCTTAAAATTTGCGAGCTGTATCTTGATTTCTACAGACGGATGGATGGACAGACGGACATGGCTATATCAACTTAAACTTTTATTCTAATCAAGAATATATCTACTTTATAAGGTCTCCGAACAATATTTCGATCACTTTTTCTTTCCAGGACGAACATAAAAATATGAAAACAACTATTAAGTCATACTGATTCAATTCCCTTCCATATCACATTTGGTGTAGTTTTTAACTTTAAGTTTAAACAACAACATATAGTTTTTTCTTCTGTTAACATTACAGGATTGTACGATTAAGTTGAAGCTTGTAAAATGTTTGGCATACAGATTATTCGGATGAAGGATACTGATGGTCGGGGTGTGTTGTTTGCATTCTCAGTTACATCGTAGTGAAAACTTGAGTGTAGTGTTGATGCTACTGTTGACTGAATGTTGTTATGTTATATTGTTGTAAAAGTTGTTGTTGTAGTTGTTCTTTTGCATTGCAAGGGGATCATTTAATATTAATGTTTATCGCATTGTATTTTAGTTTACTTTGTCGTTGTTTATTCTAAACAAAACAAAAGAACAGATAATAAAATTACAACACTTTGAAGCTGTAAGTGAAAACTTTTGAGTTTTATATAATGATATTTTAAACAAAATGTTAATGCATTTTAGCAGGACTTTGAAATTTAACATTTCAAGCATTACTATGGTTGCTGGTTTAGGAAGGATTTTAATATCGTCTTTGATGGATACGGAAATATAATTGATTTTCGTTTGTTCCAGATGATTTTTGGACGATTTGATTATGGAGTGTAAATTAAAGAGCATACTTTTAGGCCGAATATTAAAAAAGTCATAAATATCATTATGTGAGAGAATTTGTGCAATTTTTTCAATGTTCTTTATTTTCAAATTACGTTATAAAATTATTAATTAATAAAATATTAAATGTTATTTCTTATAAAGAATATATCAGCATGGTTTATATTCTAACCGTGTGCTGGAAAATTCAGTTTTAATTTAAATTTTATTTACTTCCCAGCAAAAAAAGTCCTCCCAAAATCATGGGTTTTGTAAGGGATTTTTGGCAGCCGTAACTACTCGAAAACCCCCTTTCTTCCCCATTATTTTTACAAGGGCATGTCGCACTCAGTTTGTAGTTATTTTAAGACCACTAGAATATCTAGTTATTCTGTGGCCACCAGAAGTTGAAAAGTAAGTTGAAAAAAATTCTATTTTTAGAACAGTTGATGTAGAGATTTTTTTAATTTCATTACACTTCTTACTTTTATTTTACTTTATTTTATTTCGGTTGCTGTGCGAGTTGAACACACGAACCCTCTGACTTCTAGCCAAAGACACTACATACTATGCCACGCACACGAACATTAAGGGTTGCTTAAGAACTTAAATGTGCAGTACACATGTGCACCACGAACTGTTATTTTTTAGTTAAAAAATAACTCGCGTGCCGACAGTGAGCGTCGAACACACAACCCTAGGATTTATAGTCGGACACACACTCACTATGCCACCGTCCTCATTACTTAGTGAGGAGCAAAGTAAGTAGGTTTGCCTTGTAATTTTTTTTAAGAAGTATCCCATTACTTTTCAGATTACTTGTAATGGGAAAAGAAGCTTGTTTACATTACTTTGTAATGGGTTACGTAATGACTACTGGATCCGAATTTTTGCTGGGTTCTTCTTAATAGTTAAATTCGTTTATTAGCATAGTTCTATATCTTAAGGCCTCCTTAGCCCAACAAAAATCTTCATCACCATTTAGTACGTTTATAATATCTCGTTTCCAGAGAAAGTTCGTAATTCGGTGTTGATTCTGGTAATTTCAAAATTCTTTTTATAAAGTTCTTTTATAGTTTATCAACTTCATTAAAATATGCGTTTCCCCATACTTACGCCCACAACTATGTACGGAACTACAAACAGCCAGGAACATTTTTCATTTTTTCGTTAGTTTTACTGTATGTTTAGATATAAAACTCTTCCATGTTGAATTTATTGTCATTTTTGTGGCTTCTTCCTTTTTGTGTAAATGTTTTGTGAAAGATAATTTAGGCGTTATGATCATTCCCAGATATTTATATTCATTTACAATTCTTATTGATTCACCATTATACGTCCATTTTCATTTTCCGACAGTTTGCCTCCTTTTCGAAAAACCATAATATCTGACTTCATTTGATTTACTTCCATACCTCATTTATTACAATAAGATTCTAGATTATCAATCATACTTTGTAGGATCTTGGGACTATCAGCCAATAAAATAATGTCGTCCGCATACATTGAAAGACGAATATTGGTTTCTTCTACATACAAACCACCATCAAGATTATCGTGCAAATCGTTCAAATATATTGCAAACAAAATAGGTGACAACAAGGATCCTTGCTTTACTCCAGTGTATGTTTTAAAGTATTCTGAAAGCTCATTCCAGACCATACTGCAGATTTCGTGTCTTGGTACATTTTTTCAACAAACCACACTATTCTTGATGATAGACCTATCTCGTGAAGTTTATAGACTGAGAGGTTTCTTGGCACCCTATCGAAGGCAGCCTTAAAATCGACGAAGAAGGCATAAACCTTCTTGTTTTCATTCCTTTTTAGATTTACTACTGCAGTCAGGTTAAATAGGTTGTCTACTGTAGAATATCCCTTGCGAAAGCCGGCTTGATATTCATTCAGTACTTGGTATATGTTTATCCATTCTGATATTCTAAGATTCACCATTCCGATCATCAATTTCACAATGCAATTCATAAAAGAAATACCTCTATAATTATTGACATCTGTTACATCACCTTTTTTGTGAATTGGGAATATTATGGATTAACGAAATAATTCAAAATCGTCTCTCCCATTCAAAACGCCTACATACACATCGCAAAGTGATTTTATGAATTCATCAGTGGTGCTTTATTTACTTTCACACACTTCAACATAATAAATCGGTTCCGTATTACAAGTGGGATTAAGCAGTCGCTCAAAATATACTCTTAGTTCTTCTGCGGAGATACTACAATTGTTTTCGTTATCGAATCTTCTTTGCCAGCGACCACCAAGTTTTACTATCTGACACTGTATCCAACTTTTGTCCCAATTGTTGATAATACTCAGATTTTTTGCGTTTGCATAACCAAGCATACTGTTTCTTTTGTTCGATATATGAAAGTCTATCGTTTGTACACCCCGATTTTCTAAATTTATTCAGTTTTTTCATAGCTTTCCTTCTGCATTTTAAATATTCTGTATCGAACCATTTACTTTTAAACTGTTGTTTATACCCTCCACCATATGGAGGGTATAATTAAATTTGTCATTCCGTTTGTAACACATCGAAATATTCGTCGGAGACCCTATAAAGTATATATATTATTGATCAGCATAAAATTCTATGTCGATTTGACCATGTCCGTCTGTCCGTCCGTCCGTCCGTCCGTCTGTCTGTCTGTTGAAATCAAGATACAGCTCGCAATTTTAAAGATAGAGAGTCAAAATTTGGTACAGATGTTTTTATTACTTGCAGGATGGTTGGTATTGAAAATGGGATATATCGGTCCACGTTTTGATATAGCCCCCATAGAACGGTACCTCCCGATTTTCGGTGTTTTTAAGGTTTTAGCTTCATTATCCTGCCAAAATGGCTAAAATTTGGTACGTAGTCTTCTTTAGGGGTATAAAACTTTCCCCCTGAATTTTGTCGGTATCGGTCCACACCTTCATATAGCCCCCATAGAACGGTACCTCCCGATTTTCGGTATTTTTAAGGTTTTAGCTTCATTATCCTACCAAAATGGCTGAAATTTGGTACGTAGTCTTCTTTAGGGGTATAAAACTTTCCCCCAGAATTTTGTCGGTATCGGTCCACACCTTTATATAGCCCCCATAGAACGGTACCTCCCGATTTTCGGTATTTTTAAGGTTTTAGCTTCATTATCCTACCAAAATGGCTGAAATTTGGTACGTAGTCTTCTTTAGGGGTATACAACTTTCTCCCAGAATTTTGTCGGTATCGGTCCACACCTTTATATAGCCCCCATAGAACGGTACCTCCCGATTTTCGGTATTTTTAAGGTTTTAGCTTCATTATCCTACCAAAATGGCTGAAATTTGGTACGTAGTCTTCTTTAGTGGTATAAAACTTTCCCCCAGAATTTTGTCGGTATCGGTCCACACCTTTATATAGCCCCCATAGAACGGTACCTCCCGATTTTCGGTATTTTCAAGGTTTTAGCTTCATTATCACACCGAAATGGCTGAAATTTGGTACTTAGTATACGTTGGTGGTATAAAACTTCCCCCAGAACTTTGTCGGTATCGGTCCATGCCTTCATATAGCCCCCATAGAACGGTACATCCCGATTTTCGGTATTTTGAAAGCTTTGGCCTCAATATTCCACCGAAATGGCTGAAATTTGGTATTTAGACTTTGTTGGGGGTGCTCAAACTTCCCCCTTAAATTTGTCGGTATAGGTCCACGCCTTCATATAGCCCCCATAGAACGGTACCTCCCGATTTTTGTAATACTGAAGATTGTGACGTCAATATCCAACCGAAATGGCTGAAATTCGTTATTTCGTCTTCCAAGAGTTATAAAATATTCCAGAAGAGTATTATCAGTATAGGTCCACATCTTCCTATATTCCCATAGAAGCGTACTTCTTGACTTTCGGTTTTTTTTAAGTTTTAGTCACATTCTCTTACCGAAATATAGGAAATTTGGTATTTAGTCTTCTTTGAGCCAAAAACTTTCCGTCAGAAATTCGTCGGTATAGATCGACATTTTGAAATAGCCCCCATAGAATGGTGCCTCACATTGTTTTACCAAAATTGCTGAAATTTAGTATTAAGTCTTCTTCATACACGAAAGGGAACTAATTATTCCATTTTACTTCAATACAACTTGTGGTGGAGGGTATAACAAGTTCGGCCCGGCCGAACTTAACGCCGTTCTTACTTGTTTTTTCTTATTTTGGGTTGGGTATGACTCCTTGATTATTGTAGATAGGGCATTAAGTTCTGAAAGAGATGTACATCTGTGTAGGTTTCTATTTAAATTGGTTTGGTATACAAGTTTATGCCTTTCGTTCAATTTAAGTTTGGGAGCAATATTGGTTTTTCTCGCTATTGCCTTGTGCGAGTATTGTGCAATGGAAAGCAGGCGTATACAATGACTTTGGAACTTTGGTAAGACATCATTGTATTTCGGCAGACGTTAAGCCATTCCTTTGTAAATTCTTTCTATGAAACGAATAAAAAAGAATCAGTTGACCTTTCCACACAGCTAAATATCATCAGCCTATAACTGGTAGATCTAAATGTCCTATGGACAGATCCATAAGTTTAGAAACAAATAACATTTTCGTAGATGACAAAATCAATTTTGAAAAATTCCAGCGTACTTTTATAGGCCTTTGTGGGTTGTTGTCATAAGCAGAGGGGTTAAATATTCCACTGAAAAATTCGATCAACTTAATCCTTCATAGATTACAAGAAGAGCACGTAGGCAAGGCGTTTGGAACTTTCGGACCATTAGCAGTATGTAGAATAAAACAAGTGAAAAAGTGTTAAGTTCGGCCGGGCCGAACTTTTTATACCCTCCACCATGAAATACATATTAGTTAATGTTCCTTCTTGTGCTTGATTTTATGTGGAGATATTTTGTGACCACGGAAACTTAGAAAATGTATCAAAAAACGTCTTCAATCTTTATATGGGGGCTATGTCAAAGTGTGGACCTATGTTGACAATTTTGAGGTGGAGAAATTTTGTGACCACTGGGAATGTCAAAAGTCAAATTACAGATAGTTCGGTCAACACATGTAGCCAAACTCCTGACAATTTACAATTTTTGGTGGAGAAGTTTTGTGGCCACTTTGAACGTCAAATATCAAATAAGAGATTGTTCGGTCAAAAAGTAGTTAAAACTTTCAAAATACCTAAAATCGGGAGGTAGCGATATATGGGGTATATACCAAGACATGGACAAATATATTGAAAAATTTCATTAGGAACCTCAAATGGCAAATTACGGCAAGTTTCGTTAAAAATTGTAGCTAAAATCCTCAAAATAACGAAAATTTGGAGGCACCGTTATAACAAAACATAGACCTATGTTGACAATTTTTGTTGGAGAAGATTTGTGAGCATTAGGAACCTCAAAATTCAAATAACAAATATGTTTAAACTTCTCAAAATACCTATAATTGGGAGGTGCTGTTACATGGGAGATGTACCAAAACATAGATCTATGTTGAAAATTTTTGGTGGATGAGGTGACCACTGGGAACCTCAAAAGACAAATTACAACTAGTTCGGTTAAAAATTTTAGCTAAAAACCCTAAAAACAACGAAAATTGGGAGGTACCGTTATATGGGGGTTATACCTAACTTTTTCCTATATTTGGACCATATATGCTTATATGTTATTTTCACTAAGGTATTTGTAATGTATGTTCCATATTGATTCTGCTGTATCTTACATCAAAAATAGCAACAGAAACAAGATAGACAGTTTTAGTCGGTTTTGCCGAAATTTATCTAAGGGTATATACCCTCAGATCATTATTTTAAAATTCGGTTGAATAAAAATTCCGTTTAAATTTGAATAACCTACCTTAAAGCTCTTCTTCTTCTTCGGATTGTTTAATGCAAATGTCAAAACTTGTAAATTTATGTAAGTGTATTCCGGATCATAAGTACTACATGGGGTAAGCAATTCAAGACCAGGCTTTAAACCGGATCCAATCCAAATGTTTGTAGTACTTAAAATAAGCCCACACATTTTGAAAATTTGTGAAATTGTACCCGAAAGAGTGAAATGAAAAATTGTATCAAAATATTCCAGATTTATCGTGAACACCAGCCAAAACATAGGCAGACCAATAGGTCTTTTCATAGAAATTGTTATTATCTCTTCTTTGTATGTTTCCTCTTAGAAGATCTTAGGACTTATGTAGAAATCATGTTGGACTTCGTATTGATGATCATGATTTCTCATATAAGACCACAAAATGAAAAATACAGTGGACTTCTTGCAGAAGACTTGCAGGACTTCTGTAAAAAAACAAATAAGACAACACAAGTGAGAGCAATAGTAGGAAGAGGATGATCATGTGATATCCTACACCACTACTCCTGTAGTGCGATTCCCTAACTCATTTTTTGAGTTACCGACAAAAATCGGTAAAATTAAAATGCTTATAAATTCGGTAATTAACGATGTTTTTCGGCAAGTTAGCGACGAATAAAAATCAGACGTAAAGTTCTACCGATTACGAAAGTGTTGTCAACTTTTATATGAAGTGTTCATACAAAATTTAGCCTTTTAATTTTACCGATTTTTGTCGGTAACTCAAAAAATTAGTTAGAGTATCGCACTACTGGACACTAACTTTCCGGGAAATGTTTTGAATTTAAATTATATTAAAAAGTATATTTTAAATGTTGTTGTAAAAATATGCTACTGTAGTACTGCAGAGAACGCGAAATGTGTCCATAGGTCGTAGTATGCGTTTCTGAAAATTGTCGAAATCTGTTTCCCATACATTTCTAAGCAATATTCGTCTCCTACTGCGATATTTCCGATTGTTTCGTGAAATGTCATTATCTCTTAATTAATTTCGAGTTAAAAAACAAACTCCGGTGTCCTGTTTTGAAACCCAGATGGTCTCGTTTACTGTTTTTATAATCTGGTACCTCTTTAGTAGATCTGGCAACCCTCCTGCTCTTATTATTCTGAAGGTAAGTTTTATTGTAATTGATGGCAGTCCATCCTGGTGAAGTAAATAAACTCTTAAAACGTCTTAATTTTCACATATTTCTGGTTTAAAACCTATAGGACCCTGTTCTCTGTAATATGACCTGGTACTCCCTTGGTCCATATGGTAACCCTCTTAGTAGGGATATTCTATGCCTATTATTGTTGATTCTTGTTAGTAGTTAAACCTTGTTAAGAATAAAATTCATAAAATGTCATGATTTTAAGTATTTACCGAAAATATGGGGTATTTTGGACACACAGTCAAACTGAAACAACAACAACTACAAAATCTGTTGCATATTAGAGGCGTTTTTTATACTATACATATTACAGGTCCTTATGAAAGGCTTACTCTTTGGAATTCCAATAAGGTGCCTGAAAACTTTACATAATATTTTAAGCACATGCCCTAGCAAGGTTTTTGATTTTTACACCATTACGGCAATGATTGGATCGTCATCTACGAACCGTTTGCAGCATTTCCTGCAGTCAGAATTTGTATATGTAACAAAATTACTACCAAATCTGTCTTATATAGACAAGCCTGAAAGCCTTTGAACGAAGCAGACGTGTTTTTAAACTTACGGAAAATTAATAAAACAATTTTCAAAAAAAAAAAAAATCTGAGCAAATTTTCTTTCAAATCTTGAAATGGATTTGAATTCATTAGGCAGTGTCGCTCGCGATCCTGCTGAAAACATACCTCCTGATAAAGGCAACCAGATATCGAGATCAAAATCTAGAGTCGGCACGCTTTTGCATGCAGCTTGTTTCAATGAACATGTGTCGCCAGAACCTGAATCTATTGATGAAGATCAAACGCATTTGAACCCTACAGCTACGAATTCAAGACGTAATGAGGAAATTTCCACGAATCTAATAATAAGTGTGGAAAATCTGCCTTCAATTGATACAAAGAATTTGCAAAACCCAGATTCCATGCAAGACCCTTCAACAAGAATTCCGTCATTAGACGCTGATAGCAACATGGAACACGAAGAATTGAACTTACCTGATGATGACGATGATTTCCATCGCGTGCAAAAAAACGCAAAATCGCAATTAGTAATAGAAAGGCTAAGGTAGATTTATTAAATGTTAAATTTAACACTACTAAAAACGCAGGTCAATCGACCGCGTCATGAAATACATTCGCATTATTAGGCGATCTTGATGTAAGATCAAGTAGCACGTTTCAAAACAAAGTTCCACTGAAGGGCACATTAGACTCGTACTCTTTCACACCTAAGGAGTTAAAACGCCAATCTATTGTTTTGCGTGGCCTTTTGCATGAAACAGCTATGGACGATATTAAAGCGGATATTGATATGTTGGTACCTGGTGCAGTTCAAGATGTCTCCAAGTTCACTACTTCATTCTCGAGGAAAAACGATATAGACACGGGTCTCTTTCTTGTAACTTTGCTTCCTGGTAAATCGGCATCAGAATTAAAATGTCACAGGTATGTACTAGAACAAAGAGTATATTGGGAATTGCCTAGGAACAATTTGGGTAATGTGCAGTGCTGGAGATGCCAAAAATGGGGGCATATGTCTAACAATTGTAATAGGGAACCCGCTTGCGTAAAATGCGGAAAAAATCATGCGAAAGGAGAATGTCAATTTGTACAAACTGCGGAAAATTTACCATTTTGCGTAAACTGTGGGAATCATGGTCACCCGGCAATTTTTAGAGGTTGTCCCGAGTATAAGAAATATGTTGAGCTTAAGAAGAGAGCTAAAGCAGTTGCACTAAAGAGGACAGAACAAGTTAACAATAATGTCGTAAACGCTTTAAACTCTTTTATTAAGCCAACTATATCCTTTTCGGATGCCTCTCGTGGAATTGTTAATGCTCGTACTCAAATTTATTCAACAAAACCAAAAATTATTGAAGAATTTTTTAAGATTGCAAAAGAAATTTGCCCACCTAAAGTAATATCATTAGAAGACAAGATATCTAAATTTATAAGAGAATTTAAATCATTTTCAAAGGATGAGGCTGTGCACCAATGTGTCAGTCTCCTACGCGAAGTAAACGAAGTTTATGGTCCACAATTTTCTTAATTTAATAACTTTTAACGTCAGGTCACAAATTGAGTATGGCCGTAGATTCGAACTATATAATCTAATCAACAAGTTTGATGTTGATATTGCTTTCCTTCATGAAACGCACTTGCGCCCGGGAGTGAGAGTTTGTTTCGAGGGTTGTAAATTTCTTCGGGACAACAGTTCACAAGGTGTTGCCATAGTGCTTAGGCAAAATTACAAATTTAAGATAGAAGTTATTTCCGATTTCTCTTTTCCTAGTCTTTTTGTCTCTATTGATGTCTCTATTAATGGGGTTCCTAGAAAATTATTGCTAGGCTCTATTTATATCCCTGGGAATTCAAATCGTTCTCAAATAGTAAGTTCTTTAATGTGTTTAGGTAATTATTTAAGATGTTTTGATTTCACCATTGTTGGCGGTGATTTCAATGCCAAGCATGTTTCATGGGGGGATTCTATGAATAATTCAAACGGCATTCAGTTGCATGATTTTCTTGAACGGCACCCGCATCTTTTTACTAGAATTTCTTCATCTAGTCCAACTTTTCCAAATGGTACGTCTTTTATCTTCAATTCAAATGCATCGGACTTACCCAACCCATCCTATTCCATCTCAACTTTGCCCACATTTTCAGACCACTTCCCTCTTAAACTTAATATCACGCTTCCATGTGTAGAAATGGTTCTTCAACCTTCACCTAGTTTTATGAGCTACAAAAACACGAACTGGAACGATTTTAAACATGAGGTAACACAATGTATTATTTACGATTATCCAAGTTCTGTTAATAACTTAACAAACGAGGAAATTGACCAGCATATCGAAAAGTTTACTTCAGTCGTATGCTCAGTCTCGGAATCTCATTCGGAAAAAATTGAAATGGGAAGACGAAAGTTTTTAATTTCTGATAGAATTAAGAACCTTTACAGAATAAAGTATGATTGCAAAAACAACTTAAACGAATTTATCAACGTTCGAGTCAACCGTTGAATAAGCTCTTATAAATAGCTACATTGCCAACCTTCCACAAGATGGTATTTCTTTTTCAATTGACGTAGATTCCAGAAATCCAGAAGGGTGTGAAAATCTTACAACTATGGATGAAGTTTTGGGCATATCTAATGAAATTAAGAATAAAAAGTCTGCCGGTCTCGACGGACTATCTAATTTTATTATACGTAAGCTTCCTGTCAATGCATTTGATTTTTTAACCATAATTTTTAATAATTGTATTTCTAATGGATATTTTCCAGATTCTTGGAAAATTTCCAATACCCATTAAAAAAAAGGCCAATACTGCAGACATCTCTAATCTGAGACCTATCTCTTTGCTTTCAAATTTAGGTAAACTTTTTGAGGTAGTTATACGGAAAAGAATGGATTTTGGAGTATCGTTAAATTTTTTTCCAAATTCACAGTTTGGTTTCCAGAAGGGTCATTCAACAGTTGATGCTATGACAAAATTCCACAATGATATAGTCTTGACTTAAGAGATAAAAAATGTGCTGTCGCTGTATTTCTTGACGTTGAAAAAGCTTTTGATCATGCTTCTCACCATGGGATATTAACAAAAATGATAACCATTGGTTTTAGATCTGAGGACTAAAACCAATGGTTACGGCTGGTTAAAAGCTTTTTCAAAAACAGACAGTTCTGCGTGCAATTTAAAAATAAGTTGTCAGATCTATCAGATGTTCACTGTGGTGTCCCCCAGGGATCAGTTTTAGCGCCCCATTTGTACAACATTTTTATGTACGATTTCCCCCACGATTATGAAAACTCCTCAAGCATTTTATATGCTGACGATTCCTTGCTATACTCGCACCACGAATCACCTGTTATTGCTTTGAACCATGACTCCCAATATCTCAATGAGGTACATCAGTATTTCAATAATTGGGGTATCAAAATAAACACGTCAAAATGTGAAGCCATTTGCATAAGAAATGCTTCTGGTAAATGCAAACGTTTTGTGGTACCAGAAAGTAAAACTTTAAATCTAGTTTTAAACGGCACTGTAATTCCATTTAAAGACAAAGTAAAATATTTAGGTGTTGAGTTTAATAAACCTTTTAAGTTTAATGCTCACGCCAGAAAGGCCCGTAATAAGGGTCAAGGTGTCTTTGTTTCTTTTCTAAAAATTCTTAGTAACAAATATTTACCAGTTAATACGAAAATGTTATTGTACAGAACTTGCATAAGACCCATTATTCTTTATGCGTTCCCAATTTGGTTTAATATTTCGCCGACGGTAATGAAGGAACTTGAGATACTTGAGAGAAAAGTTTTAAGGTATTGTATCGGGAAGAACTTTATTTCTACCAATAAAAGATATTCCAATAATTCTATTTATTCCAATTCTAATGTGAAACGGCTTTCCAAATATGTTTTTGACATTTTGGACAAGTTCAACTTAAGATTGGAACGTCATGAAAATGCACATATGATAGAAGTAGTAAACAGTCAGGCAAACTTTGGATTGTCGAACACACAATATCTGTCTCCCTTGGGTTACGCAAATGAGGATCCTTCCGGTATTACCAGCTTTTATGAAAGGGCACTCGCCGGGACAAATCGTGGGTAGATACAGGATTACCTATTTTTATCAGTTTTTGTTTGTTTTGTTTTATTATAATTTTTTATTATTCTTAGTTTTAAGTTTCAACTCCTAGATTTAAGATTTCCACTTTATGTAAAAGTCCCGGGAGCAAGGGCGTACACTTTTCCATGTTATTTCACCATATTGTCATCCTATTAAGTAACGAATGATGCTGTATAACAAACAATGTTATTAAGATAATACATTATAGTCTTAAGGTTTTTTTATCATATTGTACCAACATCATCTTATTGTTGAAAAAAAGACTCAATAAATTAACTTAACTTAACTGTCTTATATAGTTGACTTTATCTATCAGGAATTCTCAGTCATGTGGCTAAAATATTATGTAAAGTTTGCATGCACCTAACTTCAGTAAAGATCCAAGAATTAGGTCGATAGTGTTTTCTTCTTTCAATAAAAGGCTTTCACGACTATAGCAAGAACATTGGCACGCTGTAAATTATAATATGCAACTTATCTCTTAAAATCGATGTCAAATGAATAATACTCAAGTTTTCTAACCAAAAGTCATCCATCCTATGGAATGTTCAATAGTAACAAAATTGATGTTTCATTTAATTGGGTTACTTCGATTGTAACCTCTGTGAAATGTCTTCATTATTAGTTTTCGTTATATATTTTCCCATATAATAATGATATCGATCAGACTTAGAAATATTTAGTATTTAAAATATCTTTTTTAATATATTTTAAATGCAAACAATTTTTGGTAATGAAGATGGTCCAATTTCAGTGCGAGTTACTGTATGTGTTTGTATTCATATCTGAATCCGACCTCCATACAAAATGTCGTGACGATCGGTCTTTAATTTTGCCTGCAGTTTGATTAAAATAAAAATAAATTAAAATTGGCATACTAAATAGGGGTCTAGGACGACAATTTCGTGTTACACCGATTTTGGTCAAAACAAATTTCTAATACACTTTCCACATTATAGCGAAAATATAGCGTTCTAGCTCAGTTATTGCGGGCGCTAGTGTGATTACAACTGACGGACATGGTGGAGGGTATAAGAAGTAAAAAAGACTATAGTCTGATGAACTCCATGACCGATTGGATCGAAAGTGACCATTAAGCATACCACCAAAATATACTACGCGTCACAACGTTTGTGTCAATAGTTCATATTGTACCCTGAAACAAGTGAAGTCGCTTTATGTGAAATTATATTACCGAACAGAGATGAAACCCTAGAGCAGATGTCTGCTGGAAGCTGCGAGTTTGCAGATGGGACTGTGCGTGAGGGGAAGGACAGGTCTGGGTTCCTATATATTAGAACCAAAGACAAGAATCTACCTCGGACAGTCGGATCTTAGCACGATCCTTTAGGAGCAATTATAGAGTGTCTGGACTGGTTTAACGCTAACACAAAGCTATCCCCCATATAACAGTGCGACCAGACATTAGGTGTTTCGAAAGTTTTTTGTCCCAAAATTGCGTTCATTTGGTATTTCTTGTCTCTGTGGGTATAAATGCCAAGTTCGGAATATTGTAAATAGAGGACAAGGACGAGCAGACCAAAGATGTATTTTACGAGCGCTTAGACAGAAAGTATGGTTTTAATGCCAACATTGGAAAGGAAAATATCTTGGCACAAGAGCCGGGGAATTCAGTCTCCACAATGAAGTATCTGATAACGGTAGTCCGAAAATTCTACCAAAGAGTGAAACATCAAAATGATGGCTTTGGTACACCTCAAATTTTCACAAATTACGTATTTTCCAAAATGAGAAAACATTGTCGTCTTTAGGAGCACGTCACGTCACGCCCACACCTACTAATTTTTTTATATAATTTTTTGCTTTCATTAGTTTCAATATGATTGCTATCGAATCCCATATAGAAATTAACAATCGGTGACGACAACAATTTGGGGTTTTGGCCAGGAAAATCGATTTTTTAAACATTGTGCGAAGGTCAGATAAAAAATAAATTCGGCGGAAAGCTATTGCCCAGGGACAGTGGTGGGCTGGGTATCACATGGTCGGTCCCGTCCGACAATTGCCCTTTCTTAGTTGCTTTAACATGTTTTCTAAGGAATGTCATCAGAATTTAACATATCGGCGATAAAAACTTGTGAACCATTAGAAGTTTAAGCTAATTTCAGTTTATAAATCACGTTCTGTATCGAGAAAAAAACAGGAAAGTAAAATCCAATATAAACTTAAATTTCTACAAAATAAGTCTAATTAAATGCAAATAACCACATTTAAAAATAGTATTTCTTACTCTTTCCCTTCCTTCTTTCCCCAACCTTTACCTAACTCTCATTAAAACTGTGTTATTCTCTGGTAATCTTGTAAAATTTAAATAATGATAATCCAAATTCATGCCCTACAACTACACTCTAACTCTAGGCTAGTTGGATAGACGATGACAATGAAGGTGATGGATACACACACACCACCACCTACATATGCTCACAGGATGGCAAAAGTGTAATTATGAAATTAAATAAATCAAGATAAAACTGTAATCACATTTTGGACAACACTAAGAAGATGACATAAATTTTCTCCACTAATGGTCATAGAAATGCCAAAGAAAACAGACATAAAGCCAGACAAACTATAACAGCAGAGATCATCAGATGACCCAATGATGAAACTTTTAGGGGGTGGAAGAGAACAAAAACTGTCTAAAGCAGCCAAAAGACATCATCTAACTCTACACAAAAAAAGAGGTTTATAAAAGCACACAGTTTACCCTGAAATGTTACAGAATTTGTGTGTTTCATCCTGTTGTCTTATTATTCTGTTCCTGGTTAAACTTTACTTGTGAGGGTTAGTTATTCGACGGCGTTAATGATTTTTTTTTATTTTTTTACTTTAAATTATGAGAGATGAAACTAAACGAAAATCTGTATCAAGAAAAAAATGACCACTAGTTATGAGTTGAACGGGCTGCTTTTCATGTCGTCGTTTCTCATTTTTGCCACAAATTAACGTTTAACTATCTTTCATTTGCTCTAAAAGACCAACAGCAATAACAACGTTGCTGCCTTCTGCTGCCACAGATGAAGGTAAAGCAATAACGTGGCAATATGGAGTTTTTTTCTTCTGACATTGAGCTTGGCAATTTCTGGAAAAATACAAAAGTTGAAGGAAAATTGAAAAACACCCACGGTGCATGCGAAAAGCGAAAGTAAGCAAAAACGATGAATACAATTTTAGAAGCAACATTATTATGGACAACCTGTGTTGAAACGTTCTAACACGATTTTAACGGAAGTAGACAGTGGTTTTAAAATTTCCAATGAATATTTTCATAGGAGCCAATAAACAAAAAATATCAAGGAATATCTCAGCAATAAATGTGGATTTTTAAAGAATAATTTTTCAAGGAATATTTTAGCAATAAACGTGGATTTTTTAAGAATGTTTTTTCAAGGAATATTTTAGCAATAAACGTGGATTTTTAAAAAATATTTTTTCAAGGAATATTTTAGCAATATACGTGGATTTTTCAAGAATATTTTTTCAAGGAATATTTTAGCAATAAACGTGGATTTTTAAAGAATATTTTTTCAAGGAATATTTTAGCAATAAACGTGGATTTTTAAAGAATATTTTTTCAAGGAATATTTTAGCAATAAACGTGGATTTTTAAAGAATATTTTTCAAGGAATATTTTAGCAATAAACGTGGATTTTTAAAGAATATTTTTTCAAGGAATATTTTAGCAATAAACGTGGATTTTTAAAGAATATTTTTTCAAGGAATATTTTAGCAATAAACGTGGATTTTTAAGGAATATTTTTTCAAGGAATATTTTAGCAATAAACGTGGATTTTTAAGGAATATTTTTTAATTTATTTATTTTAGCAATAAACGTGGATTTTTAAAGAATATTTTTTCAAGGAATATTTTAGCAATAAACGTGGATTTTTAAGGAATATTTTTTCAAGGAATATTTTAGCAATAAACGTGGATTTTTAAAAAATATTTTTTCAAGGAATATTTTAGCAATAAACGTGGATTTTTAAAGAATATTTTTTCAAGGAATATCTTAGCAATAAACGTGGATTTTTAAAGAATATTTTTTCAAGGAATATTTTAGCAATAAACGTGGATTTTTAAGGAATATTTTTTCAAGGAATATTTTAGCAATAAACGTGGATTTTTAAGGAATATTTTTTAATTTATTTATTTTAGCAATAAACGTGGATTTTTAAAGAATATTTTTTCAAGGAATATTTTAGCAATAAACGTGGATTTTTAAGGAATATTTTTTCAAGGAATATTTTAGCAATAAACGTGGATTTTTAAGGAATATTTTTTAATTTATTTATTTTAGCAATAAACGTGGATTTTTAAAGAATATTTTTTCAAGGAATATTTTAGCAATAAACGTGGATTTTTAAAGAATATTTTTTCAAGGAATATTTTAGCAATAAACGTGGATTTTTAAAGAATATTTTATCAATAAACGTGGATTTTTAAAGAATATTTTAGCAATAAACGTGGATTTTTAAAGAATATTTTAGCAATAAACGTGGATTTTTAAAGAATATTTTAGCAATAAACGTGGATTTTTAAAGAATATTTTAGCAATAAACGTGGATTTTTAAAGAATATTTTAGCAATAAACGTGGATTTTTAAAGAATATTTTAGCAATAAACGTGGATTTTTAAAGAATATTTTAGCAATAAACGTGGATTTTTAAAGAATATTTTAGCAATAAACGTGGATTTTTAAATAATATTTTAGCAATAAACGTGGATTTTTAAAGAATATTTTAGCAATAAACGTGGATTTTTAAAGAATATTTTAGCAATAAACGTGGATTTTTAAAGAATATTTTAGCAATAAACGTGGATTTTTAAAGAATATTTTAGCAATAAACGTGGATTTTTAAAGAATATTTTAGCAATAAACGTGGATTTTTAAAGAATATTTTAGCAATAAACGTGGATTTTTAAAGAATATTTTAGCAATAAACGTGGATTTTTAAAGAATATTTTAGCAATAAACGTGGATTTTTAAAGAATATTTTTTCAAGGAATATTTTAGCAATAAACGTGGATTTTTAAAGAATATTTTTTCAAGGAATATTTTAGCAATAAACGTGGATTTTTAAAGAATATTTTTCAAGGAATATTTTAGCAATAAACGTGGATTTTTAAAGAATATTTTTTCAAGGAATATTTTAGCAATAAACGTGGATTTTTAAAGAATATTTTTTCAAGGAATATTTTAGCAATAAACGTGGATTTTTAAAGAATATTTTTTCAAGGAATATTTTAGCAATAAACGTGGATTTTTAAAGAATATTTTTCAAGGAATATTTTAGCAATAAACGTGGATTTTTAAAGAATATTTTTCAAGGAATATTTTAGCAATAAACGTGGATTTTTAAAGAATATTTTTTCAAGGAATATTTTAGCAATAAACGTGGATTTTTAAAGAATATTTTTTCAAGGAATATTTTAGCAATAAACGTGGATTTTTAAAGAATATTTTTTCAAGGAATATTTTAGCAATAAACGTGGATTTTTAAAGAATATTTTAGCAATAAACGTGGATTTTTAAAGAATATTTTTTCAAGGAATATTTTAGCAATAAACGTGGATTTTTAAAGAATATTTTTTCAAGGAATATTTTAGCAATAAACGTGGATTTTTAAAGAATATTTTTCAAGGAATATTTTAGCAATAAACGTGGATTTTTAAAGAATATTTTTTCAAGGAATATCTTAGCAATAAACGTGGATTTTTAAAGAATATTTTTCAAGGAATATTTTAGCAATAAACGTGGATTTTTAAAGAATATTTTTTCAAGGAATATTTTAGCAATAAACGTGGATTTTTAAAGAATATTTTTTCAAGGAATATTTTAGCAATAAACGTGGATTTTTAAAGAATATTTTTTCAAGGAATATTTTGGCAATAAACGTGGATTTTTAAAGAATATTTTTTCAAGGAATATTTTAGCAATAAACGTGGATTTTTGAAGAATATTTTTTCAAGGAATATTTTAGCAATAAACGTGGATTTTTGAAGAATATTTTTCAAGGAGTATTTTAGCAATAAACGTGGATTTTTAAAGAATATTTTTTTAAGGAATATTTTAGCAATAAACGTGGATTTTTAAAGAATATTTTTCAAGGAATATTTTAGCAATAAACGTGGATTTTTAAAGAATATTTTTTCAAGGAATATTTTAGCAATAAACGTGGATTTTTAAAGAATATTTTTTCAAGGAATATTTTAGCAATAAACGTGGATTTTTAAAGAATATTTTTTCGAGGAATATTTTAGCAATAAACGTGGATTTTTAAAGAATATTTTTTCAAGGAATATTTTAGCAATAAACGTGGATTTTTAAAGAATATTTTTTCAAGGAATATTTTAGCAATAAACGTGGATTTTTAAAGAATATTTTTTCAAGGAATATTTTAGCAATAAACGTGGATTTTTAAAGAATATTTTTTCAAGGAATATTTTAGCAATAAACGTGGATTTTTAAAGAATATTTTTTCAAGGAATATTTTAGCAATAAACGTGGATTTTTAAAGAATATTTTTTCAAGGAATATTTTAGCAATAAACGTGGATTTTTAAAGAATATTTTTTCAAGGAATATTTTGGCAATAAACGTGGATTTTTAAAGAATATTTTTTCAAGGAATATTTTAGCAATAAACGTGGATTTTTGAAGAATATTTTTTCAAGGAATATTTTAGCAATAAACGTGGATTTTTGAAGAATATTTTTCAAGGAATATTTTAGCAATAAACGTGGATTTTTAAAGAATATTTTTTTAAGGAATATTTTAGCAATAAACGTGGATTTTTAAAGAATATTTTTCAAGGAATATTTTAGCAATAAACGTGGATTTTTAAAGAATATTTTTTCAAGGAATATTTTAGCAATAAACGTGGATTTTTAAAGAATATTTTTTTAAGGAATATTTTAGCAATAAACGTGGATTTTTAAAGAATATTTTTCAAGGAATATTTTAGCAATAAACGTGGATTTTTAAAGAATATTTTTTCAAGGAATATTTTAGCAATAAACGTGGATTTTTAAAGAATATTTTTTCGAGGAATATTTTAGCAATAAACGTGGATTTTTAAAGAATATTTTTTCAAGGAATATTTTAGCAATAAACGTGGATTTTTAAAGAATATTTTTTCAAGGAATATTTTAGCAATAAACGTGGATTTTTAAAGAATATTTTTTTAAGGAATATTTTAGCAATAAACGTGGATTTTTAAAGAATATTTTTTCAAGGAATATTTTAGCAATAAACGTGGATTTTTAAAGAATATTTTTTCAAGGAATATTTTAGCAATAAACGTGGATTTTTAAAGAATATTTTTTCAAGGAATATTTTAGCAATAAACGTGGATTTTTAAAGAATACTTTTTCAAGGAATATTTTAGCAATAAACGTGGATTTTTAAAGAATATTTTTTCAAGGAATATTTTAGCAATAAACGTGGATTTTTAAAGAATATTTTTTCAAGGAATATTTTAGCAATAAACGTGGATTTTTAAAGAATATTTTTTCAAGGAATATTTTAGCAATAAACGTGGATTTTTAAAGAATATTTTTTCAAGGAATATTTTAGCAATAAACGTGGATTTTTAAGGAATATTTTAGCAAAAAACGTGGATTTTTAAAGAATATTTTTTCAAGGAATATTTTAGCAATAAACGTGGATTTTTAAGGAATATTTTTTCAAGGAATATTTTAGCAATAAACGTGGATTTTTAAAGAATATTTTAGCAATAAACGTGGATTTTTAAATAATATTTTAGCAATAAACGTGGCTTTTTAAAGAATATTTTAGCAATAAACGTGGATTTTTAAAGAATATTTTAGCAATAAACGTGGATTTTTAAAGAATATTTTAGCAATAAACATGGATTTTTAAAGAATATTTTAGCAATAAACGTGGATTTTTAAAGAATATTTTAGCAATAAACATGGATTTTTAAAGAATATTTTAGCAATAAACGTGGATTTTTAAAGAATATTTTTTCAAGGAATATTTTAGCAATAAACGTGGATTTTTAAAGAATATTTTTTCAAGGAATATTTTAGCAATAAACGTGGATTTTTAAAGAATATTTTTTCAAGGAATATTTTAGCAATAAACGTGGATTTTTAAAGAATATTTTTTCAAGGAATATTTTAGCAATAAACGTGGATTTTTAAAGAATATTTTTTTCAAGGAATATTTTAGCAATAAACGTGGATTTTTAAAGAATATTTTTTCAAGGAATATTTTAGCAATAAACGTGGATTTTTAAAGAATATTTTTTCAAGGAATATTTTAGCAATAAACGTGGATTGTTAAAGAATATTTTTTCAAGGAATATTTTAGCAATAAACGTGGATTTTTAAAGAATATTTTTTCAAGGAATATTTTAGCAAACAAAGTGGATTTTTAAAGAATATTTTTTCAAGGAATATTTTAGCAATAAACGTGGATTTTTAAAGAATATTTTTTCAAGGAATATTTTAGCAATAAACGTGGATTTTTAAAGAATATTTTTTCAAGGAATATTTTAGCAATAAACGTGGATTTTTAAGGAATATTTTTTCAAGGAATATTTTAGCAATAAACGTGGATTTTTAAGGAATATTTTTTCAAGGAATATTTTAGCAATAAACGTGGATTTTTAAGGAATATTTTTTCAAGGAATACTTTAGCAATAAACGTGGATTTTTAAAGAATATTTTTTCGAGGAATATTTTAGCAATAAACGTGGATTTTTAAAGAATATTTTTTCAAGGAATATTTTAGCAATAAACGTGGATTTTTAAAGAATATTTTTTCAAGGAATATTTTAGCAATAAACGTGGATTTTTAAAGAATATTTTTTCAAGGAATATTTTAGCAATAAACGTGGATTTTTAAAGAATATTTTTTCAAGGAATATTTTAGCAATAAACGTGGATTTTTAAAGAATATTTTTTCAAGGAATATTTTAGCAATAAACGTGGATTTTTAAAGAATATTTTTTCAAGGAATATTTTAGCAATAAACGTGGATTTTTAAAGAATATTTTTTCAAGGAATATTTTAGCAATAAACGTGGATTTTTAAAGAATATTTTTTCAAGGAATATTTTAGCAATAAACGTGGATTTTTAAAGAATATTTTTTCAAGGAATATTTTAGCAATAAACGTGGATTTTTAAAGAATATTTTTTCAAGGAATATTTTAGCAATAAACGTGGATTTTTAAAGAATATTTTTTCAAGGAATATTTTAGCAATAAACGTGGATTTTTAAAGAATATTTTTTCAAGGAATATTTTAGCAATAAACGTGGATTTTTAAAGAATATTTTTTCAAGGAATATTTTAGCAATAAACGTGGATTTTTAAAGAATATTTTTTCAAGGAATATTTTAGCAATAAACGTGGATTTTTAAAGAATATTTTTTCAAGGAATATTTTAGCAATAAACGTGGATTTTTAAAGAATATTTTTTCAAGGAATATTTTAGCAATAAACGTGGATTTTTAAAGAATATTTTTTCAAGGAATATTTTAGCAATAAACGTGGATTTTTAAAGAATATTTTTTCAAGGAATATTTTAGCAATAAACGTGGATTTTTAAAGAATATTTTTTCAAGGAATATTTTAGCAATAAACGTGGATTTTTAAAGAATATTTTTTCAAGGAATATTTTAGCAATAAACGTGGATTTTTAAAGAATATTTTTTCAAGGAATATTTTAGCAATAAACGTGGATTTTTAAAGAATATTTTTTCAAGGAATATTTTAGCAATAAACGTGGATTTTTAAAGAATATTTTTTCAAGGAATATTTTAGCAATAAACGTGGATTGTTAAAGAATATTTTTTCAAGGAATATTTTAGCAATAAACGTGGATTTTTAAAGAATATTTTTTCAAGGAATATTTTAGCAAACAACGTGGATTTTTAAAGAATATTTTTTCAAGGAATATTTTAGCAATAAACGTGGATTTTTAAAGAATATTTTTTCAAGGAATATTTTAGCAATAAACGTGGATTTTTAAAGAATATTTTTTCAAGGAATATTTTAGCAATAAACGTGGATTTTTAAGGAATATTTTTTCAAGGAATATTTTAGCAATAAAGGAATATTTTTTTAAGGAATATTTTTTCAAGGAATATTTTAGCAATAAACGTGGATTTTTAAGGAATATTTTTTCAAGGAATACTTTAGCAATAAACGTGGATTTTTAAAGAATATTTTTTCGAGGAATATTTTAGCAATAAACGTGGATTTTTAAAGAATATTTTTTCAAGGAATATTTTAGCAATAAACGTGGATTTTTAAAGAATATTTTTTCAAGGAATATTTTAGCAATAAACGTGGATTTTTAAAGAATATTTTTTCAAGGAATATTTTAGCAATAAACGTGGATTTTTAAAGAATATTTTTTCAAGGAATATTTTAGCAATAAACGTGGATTTTTAAAGAATATTTTTTCAAGGAATATTTTAGCAATAAACGTGGATTTTTAAAGAATATTTTTTCAAGGAATATTTTAGCAATAAACGTGGATTTTTAAAGAATATTTTTTCAAGGAATATTTTAGCAATAAACGTGGATTTTTAAAGAATATTTTTTCAAGGAATATTTTAGCAATAAACGTGGATTTTTAAAGAATATTTTTTCAAGGAATATTTTAGCAATAAACGTGGATTTTTAAAGAATATTTTTTCAAGGAATATTTTAGCAATAAACGTGGATTTTTAAAGAATATTTTTTCAAGGAATATTTTAGCAATAAACGTGGATTTTTAAAGAATATTTTTTCAAGGAATATTTTAGCAATAAACGTGGATTTTTAAAGAATATTTTTTCAAGGAATATTTTAGCAATAAACGTGGATTTTTAAAGAATATTTTTTCAAGGAATATTTTAGCAATAAACGTGGATTTTTAAAGAATATTTTTTCAAGGAATATTTTAGCAATAAACGTGGATTTTTAAAGAATATTTTTTCAAGGAATATTTTAGCAATAAACGTGGATTTTTAAAGAATATTTTTTCAAGGAATATTTTAGCAATAAACGTGGATTTTTAAAGAATATTTTTTCAAGGAATATTTTAGCAATAAACGTGGATTTTTAAAGAATATTTTTTCAAGGAATATTTTAGCAATAAACGTGGATTTTTAAAGAATATTTTTTCAAGGAATATTTTAGCAATAAACGTGGATTTTTAAAGAATATTTTTTCAAGGAATATTTTAGCAATAAACGTGGATTTTTAAAGAATATTTTTTCAAGGAATATTTTAGCAATAAACGTGGATTTTTAAAGAATATTTTTTCAAGGAATATTTTAGCAATAAACGTGGATTTTTAAAGAATATTTTTTCAAGGAATATTTTAGCAATAAACGTGGATTTTTAAAGAATATTTTTTCAAGGAATATTTTAGCAATAAACGTGGATTTTTAAAGAATATTTTTTCAAGGAATATTTTAGCAATAAACGTGGATTTTTAAAGAATATTTTTTCAAGGAATATTTTAGCAATAAACGTGGATTTTTAAAGAATATTTTTTCAAGGAATATTTTAGCAATAAACGTGGATTTTTAAAGAATATTTTTTCAAGGAATATTTTAGCAATAAACGTGGATTTTTAAAGAATATTTTTTCAAGGAATATTTTAGCAATAAACGTGGATTGTTAAAGAATATTTTTTCAAGGAATATTTTAGCAATAAACGTGGATTTTTAAAGAATATTTTTTCAAGGAATATTTTAGCAAACAACGTGGATTTTTAAAGAATATTTTTTCAAGGAATATTTTAGCAATAAACGTGGATTTTTAAAGAATATTTTTTCAAGGAATATTTTAGCAATAAACGTGGATTTTTAAAGAATATTTTTTCAAGGAATATTTTAGCAATAAACGTGGATTTTTAAGGAATATTTTTTCAAGGAATATTTTAGCAATAAAGGAATATTTTTTTAAGGAATATTTTTTCAAGGAATATTTTAGCAATAAACGTGGATTTTTAAGGAATATTTTTTCAAGGAATACTTTAGCAATAAACGTGGATTTTTAAAGAATATTTTTTCGAGGAATATTTTAGCAATAAACGTGGATTTTTAAAGAATATTTTTTCAAGGAATATTTTAGCAATAAACGTAGATTTTTAAAGAATATTTTTTCAAGGAATATTTTAGCAATAAACGTGGATTTTTAAAGAATATTTTTTCAAGGAATATTTTAGCAATAAACGTGGATTTTTAAAGAATATTTTTTCAAGGAATATTTTAGCAATAAACGTGGATTTTTAAAGAATATTTTTTCAAGGAATATTTTAGCAATAAACGTGGATTTTTAAAGAATATTTTTTCAAGGAATATTTTAGCAATAAACGTGGATTTTTAAAGAATATTTTTTCAAGGAATATTTTAGCAATAAACGTGGATTTTTAAAGAATATTTTTTCAAGGAATATTTTAGCAATAAACGTGGATTTTTAAAGAATATTTTTTCAAGGAATATTTTAGCAATAAACGTGGATTTTTAAAGAATATTTTTTCAAGGAATATTTTAGCAATAAACGTGGATTTTTAAAGAATATTTTTTCAAGGAATATTTTAGCAATAAACGTGGATTTTTAAAGAATATTTTTTCAAGGAATATTTTAGCAATAAACGTGGATTTTTAAAGAATATTTTTTCAAGGAATATTTTAGCAATAAACGTGGATTTTTAAAGAATATTTTTTCAAGGAATATTTTAGCAATAAACGTGGATTTTTAAAGAATATTTTTTCAAGGAATATTTTAGCAATAAACGTGGATTTTTAAAGAATATTTTTTCAAGGAATATTTTAGCAATAAACGTGGATTTTTAAAGAATATTTTTTCAAGGAATATTTTAGCAATAAACGTGGATTTTTAAAGAATATTTTTTCAAGGAATATTTTAGCAATAAACGTGGATTTTTAAAGAATATTTTTTCAAGGAATATTTTAGCAATAAACGTGGATTTTTAAAGAATATTTTTTCAAGGAATATTTTAGCAATAAACGTGGATTTTTAAAGAATATTTTTTCAAGGAATATTTTAGCAATAAACGTGGATTTTTAAAGAATATTTTTTCAAGGAATATTTTAGCAATAAACGTGGATTTTTAAAGAATATTTTTTCAAGGAATATTTTAGCAATAAACGTGGATTTTTAAAGAATATTTTTTCAAGGAATATTTTAGCAATAAACGTGGATTTTTAAAGAATATTTTTTCAAGGAATATTTTTGCAATTTTTTTCGTTTAAACTTCTCTTAGCTACTGTCCCTTGTACAATCAACGTCAAACATAATTTGTACACTGTCGTCGGCCATGGAAGTGTGAACAAAAAGCTACACCTTGTTGTTGTTTTTAACGCCTAGCATTGGATGTTGGTGCTGATGAGATGAGAGGAACCTGCTGTTGCTGTAACAGCTAGTATGTATTCGTGGTCTAGTTACATGTTCTGCTTCAATGGCTAAGATGTTTTGGTGGAACACTACTATTGTTTTCGTGTGCGTTTTTCTTTTACTGCATCCTTGGACTAGAAGTTGGACTGGGTGCAAGCAAGCTAGTCTGTCTGCTTGCCTGGCTAACTGTTTCGCTGCTTGAGTGATGACAAATTACATTTGTCAGATTTATGACCAATTATGAGAGTGTTATATTTCACAAGGCAACCACCACCATCGCTAACGTCGTGGTCGTCGTCGTCATCATCATCATGCTCATCAACAACATCCGAGCATCAGTGTTAGCATCCTTGCAACACCATTGCCTTACAGCGTGGTTGCAAGAAGTGGAGAATGACGGCAACAAATTTAAGGCTTACATTTGTTATTGCCATGGAAATTTGTAAACGAAATGAGAACGCAGCAAAACAACAAACGAATGATAAAAGTACAAATTCAGCAGAATTCAAACCCAAAAACACCAACGGCATTGCGACCCGTATACAATGGCTAGAAAGGTACAACAGGAACACGACCACACCACATCAAATATCTGCTGATGAAAGTGAACAAATGTCAAACCAGTGTCATATAATTTTCGGACACCTCAGCTATTTTGAGCTCTCATTTTTTCTGCTATTCTTTTACTTCACGGTGAGTAATGACGCATTGTGCACCAAAAAAATAATAAAGTCTCCCAAATTAACCGTTTTTTAACGAAACGGTGACAGGTAAGAAGATTGGGAAAAAATACCTGGTGGCTTCATCAACAGACTATACTTCGAAATTAAGAAATATATTTTTTTTAAATTCACTTTCTGGAAAAATAAGCTTTAAAAATTCACGCGTGAATGGTGTCTTCTTCAACCATACCTCCACCTGATGTTGTTGTTGATGTTTTTTCCTTTCTTCTTTTGATTATTTATTGCGTTAATGTTCAGAAAATATCTGAAATTGCTTTTATTACATGCGTAATAGCACTCCAATTAATGTGCATTTATTCTTGTTGTGCTGCGGCAGGGACCAAATACAATTTCTGTCCTTATACCCCCACAAACACAAAAAAACATAAGTCTTCTTTCCTTTTCTCTGATAGCCAAAGAAGTGGAGTAAGTACTCGTGTAAAAATGTGCGTATCCATCATAGATGTGTTACAATGTTTTGAGTTATTGTCGGTCATAAGACTGACATACAGGCAGACGCACCTTAACACACACACTGATGACAATCAAAGCATGATGATTTATTTGTTTGTAACCACAGAACCCATGATAGAGAAAAAAACCCAGTCACACAAAGTTGCAATTTTTCCTTGGCACAGAAGGTTTTTCTTCTGCTAATCCCTTAAATTATGGATTCACATTGAAATTGCTCTAATTTAGACCATAAAATTAACTTCATTCGTTTCCATTACACATTCCATTGCATAGTAGGAAGGGACATAGAGAGGGGATGTATGCTTCCATTTTCTACAACTGCATCCATCCTCTACAATTTGGCACATCGTAGATTTGAAAACGCATGTTGGTGTTGACTGGTAAACAAGGAACAACGAACAACTTGTTCGCCTAGAAGCTATTTCGGTTCGGTGTTTTACATTTCCTTAGGAATTGTTGATTTTTTTTGTTGTTTCCTTCAAAATGTGAAATTTACAATTTCAAATTGTTTGTAATTTGTGGTTATACGAGCTGGGATTTGAAAACTTCAGGGCTGAAGGCAGTCTTTATAGTCGAATTGAAGGGAGATTTTATAGACGAGCTGAAGGGAGTCGTTATATAAAAGCTGAAGAGAGCCTTTATAGACAAGCTGAAGGGAGTCTTTATAGACAAGCTGAAGGGAGTCTTTATAGACGAGTTTAAGGGAGTCTTTATAGACGAGCTTAAGGGAGTCTTTATAGACGAGCTTAAGGGAGTCTTTATAGACGAACTGAAGTGAATATATACAGATGAGCTGAAGGCAGTATTTATAGACGACAGCTGAAGGGAGCCTTTATAGACGAGTTTAAGGGAGTCTTTATAGACGAGCTTAAGGGAGTCTTTATAGTCGAACTGAAGGGAGTCTTTATAGACGAGCTGAAGGGCGTCTTCATAGGCGAGCTGAAGGGAGCCTTTATAGAAGAGCTTAAGGGAGTCTTTATAGACGAGCTTAAGGAAGTCTTTATAGACGAGCTTAAGGGAGTCTTTATAGACGAGTTTAAGGGAGTCTTTATAGACGAGCTTAAGGGAGTCTTTATAGACGAGCTTAAGGGAGTCTTTATAGACGAGCTTAAGGGAGTCTTTATAGACGAGCTTAAGGGAGTCTTTATAGACGAGCTGAAGTGAATATATACAGACGAGCTGAAGGCAGTATTAATAGACGACAGCTGAAGTGATTCTTTATAGACGAGGTGAAGTGAGTCTTTATAGACGAGCTGAAGTGAGTCTTTATAGACGAGCTGAAGTGTGTCTTTATAGACGAGCTGAAGTGAGTCTGTATAGACGAGCTGAAGTGAGTCTGTATAGACGAGCTGAAGTGAGTCTTTATAGACGAGGTGAAGTGAGTCTTTATATACGAGCTGAAGTGAGTCTTTATAGACGAGCTGAAGTGAGTCTTTATAGACGAGCTGAAGTGAGTCTTTATAGACGAGCCGAAGTGAGTCTTTATAGACGAGCTGAAGTGAGTCTTTATAGACAAGCTGAAGTGAGTCTTTATAGACGAGCCGAAGTGAGTCTTTATAGACGAGCTGATGTGAGTCTTTATAGACGAGCTGAAGTGAGTCTTTATAGACAAGCTGAAGTGAGTCTTTATAGACGAGCCGAAGTGAGTCTTTATAGACGAGCTGAAGTGAGTCTTTATAGACGAACTGAAGTGAGTCTTTATAGACGAGCTGACGTGAGTCTTTATAGACGAGCTGTAGTGAATCTTTATAGACGAGCTGTAGTGAGTCTTTATAGACGAGCTGAAGTGAGTCTTTATAGACGAGCTGAAGTGAGTCTTTATAGACGAGCTGAAGGGAGTCTTAATAGACGAGAGCTGAAGGGAGTCTTAATAGACGAGAGCTGAAGGGAGTCTCTATAGACGAGAGCTGAAGGGAGTCTTTATAGACGAGCTGAAGTGAGTCTTTATAGACGAACTGAAGGGAGTCTCTATACACGGACTGAAATGAGTCTTTATAGACGAGCTGAAGTGAGTCTTTATAGACGAGCTGAAGTGAGTCTTTATAGACGAGCTGTAGTGAATCTTTATAGACGAGCTGTAGTGAGTCTTTATAGACGAGCTGAAGTGAGTCTTTATACACGAGCTGAAGTGAGTCTTTATAGACAAGCTGAAGTGGGTCTTTATAGACGAGCTGAAGTGAGTCTTTATAGACGAGCTGAAGTGAGTCTTTATAGACGAGCTGAAGTGAGTCTTTATAGACGAGCTGAAGTGAGTCTTTATAGACGAGCTGAAGTGAATCTTTATAGACGAGCTGAAGGGAGTCTTTATAGATGAGCTGAAGTGAGTCTTTATAGACGATCTGAAATGAGTCTTTATTGACTAGCTGAATGGAGTCTTTATAGACGAGCTGACGGAAGTCTTTATAGACGAGCTGAGGGGAGTCTCTTTAGACGAGCTGACGGGAGTCTTTATAGACGAGCTGTAGTGCGATTCTCTAACTAACTTTTACCGACAAAAATCGGTAAAATTAAAACGCAAAATTATGAATGGAAAATTCAAATAAAAGTTGACAACACTCTTGATATCGGTAGAACTTTGCGACAGCTTTTTATTCGTCGCTAACTTACCGAAAAACATCGATAATTACCGATATTATAAACATTTTAATTTCACCGACAATTGTCGGTAACTCAAAACATGAGTTAGAGAATCGCACTACTGAAGGGAATCTTTATAGACGAGCCGAAGGGAGTCTTTATTGACTAGCTAAAGGGAGTCTTTATAGACGAGCTGAAGGGAGTCTCTTTAGACGAGCTGACGGGAGTCTCCAGGCTTCAGTATCTGCCACATCAATGTCCAACGCATATTAAACAAAGCTAATGAATTTAAATACATATTTCAAACCTCCGAGATTGATATAATATGTGTCTCGGAAACATGACTAACTTCTAACATTCCAGATGCATTAATTAATATGTATGGGTACTCTGTTGTTAGGTCCGATAGGGAAAGGCGCCGGTGAGGGGTAGCCGTATTTGTAAAAAATGAGTTAAATGCGAGATTCTGCCAGAAGTCGACCATATGAGTTGAAATAGAATATATTTTCATTGACATAAAATGTAACAATGAAAAAATGCTTATTGGATGTACATATCGGCCTAAAAATAATATTGATGTAGACCCCCTGATATATGTACTTCAAAATATTTCGCTTGGCTATAACGAAGTTATAATTACTGGTGATTTTAATGCCAATATACTTGAAGATTCCTCATTGGGTAACAACATGCTTCGCTTAGGATTATATATCACAAACACTACTAATCCCGCACATTTCTCTCCTATTGCGAACAATCTCCTCGATCTATTTTTGTCAGTAATCCGTCGAACACCCTTCTCTACGACCAGATAGACATCGGCACCATGTTTTTCTAGGCACGATTTGATATTCCTAACTTATAATTTAAATATTAATCCAGAACGTACTCGTTTCGTGACTTCAGGAGCTTAAATAATGATGACCTGGTTGAAAAATTCATTACTCTTATAGACGCAACTGTTCCCTTAGAGTTAAAAAAGTTGACTCAAAAACTAATCCTTGGTTTAACTCAGCGATAAAATCTTACTTTGCCGAGAGAGACAAAGCTTATTCAAGGTGGAAGAAATACAAAACACCTGAACTTCATGAACAATTTCGATAGACACGAAGAAGAGCAAACAACTGCATCAGTTCTGCAGAGTCTGAACATTATTTAAGACGTTTCAGTTCCGCCTTAAATTCTAAGAGTAAATGGAAATTCATTCGTGATATTGGCGTGGGGAAGTCAATAAATAATAGAACTTGTCAAATCGATGAGGATGCGGACTCAAGCTGATACATCCCAATATGAGATTGATATGGATAACATTGGACAGGACATTTTTGAGTTTAGATGTGTCACGGAAGATAAAATAATTATGTGTTTCAATGATGTAAAATCGAACGCCACATTCGTACACATACTGTTTCCTCAACTGCTGCCGTTTCCAACTTATCTTTTCAACAATATTTTGACATCCAGTGTGTACCCCACTTCATGGAAACATGCTAAGGTTATCCCGGTTCCAAAAACAAACTCGGAATATCGGCCAATCGAAATCTTACCTTTCCTATCTAAAGTGTTTGAGAAGATAATGCAAAAACAAATTTCAGAATATCTGCAAAACAAATTTTTATTAACCGATAGACAGCCTGGTTTCCCCCCAGACCATAGCTGCGTAAGTGCCTTGTTGGAAGCTTTACAGTCGATCAGGATTGACATAGATGACAACAAGGTATGTTTTCTAGTCCTCCTAGATCACTCTAAAGCAGCGTCGCCCAACAGAATACCATCAAACTGAAGCAAGTGTTTATGTATAGGTGAAAAAACAACAACAACATGATGTTTATCAGTCGTGTTTTGCTCACGTACACTGTGAATGAGGGAGAATGGCAAAAGCGAAACAACTCAGTATACAGATGGGCGACCCTTCTCTAAAGCTTTCAACACTGTAGACCATCGAAACTTGTGATGTAAACTACGTCATCTTTTTAACTTTCAGAATACCACCACAATACTCATTAAATCCTATTTAACTAGCAGATCGTAAACGGTTTTTTTCGGAAAATAAAAAAATCGCAACTACTTGCTGTGAATAAGGGGGTTCCTCAGGGATCCATTATGGACCCAGACCTTTTTATACCCTCAGCATTTATGATAACACTTTCATACGTGCAAAATGTGCCTCATCGAAATAATGGTTTTAGACTTCAAGTATGTTTGGACGAAATCCGTTTCAGACAATTTGGAGTTGATTTAGCGATGTCGGTCTCTCTGTCTGTCTGGCTGGCTGGGGCGCACGATAACTCTCGAACGGATCAACCGATTCCGTCCAAAATTTGGCTTTCGTAATACTTTGTCCAAGCTTAGTTCAAGTTCGAAGATCGGTTATATCGGTCCACTCCTTCCGGTACCTCCCCAACAAAAGTTCGAAAATGTTCGGAAAATTTGTGCGCACGATCACTCTTGAAGGGAGTACCCGATGTGGTCCATACTTTTCACTTCGTGAAATTTCTGCCAGACTTAGAAAAGGTTCCAATATGGACTCAATCGGTCCACTCTTTCGGGCAACTCCCTCACAAAATTTTGGAAAAGTTCAGTTTAGGACCAGCTCTCGAATCGCTTCAGCAACCCCCATACAACGGTAAAAGTTTTATCTGGAGCAAGTCCATACTTCCTGGGAAAATAGCCTGGAAAATACAAAAAGACAGCATGTATAGTGGTTGGAGCGCCCAAAATTTTGCCTTCATAATATTTTGTCTAAACTCAGTTTATGTTAGAGGATAAGCCATATCGGTCCACTTCTTCAGGTACCTCCCCCACAAAAGTTCAGAAATGTTCGGAAAAATTGTGCGCACGATAACTCTTGAAGGGAGTGACTGATATGGTCCATACTTTACACATCCTAATATATTTACCAGATATAGATCAGTTTTGATCTATTCTTCGGGTACCTCCCACACAAAATTTCAGATAAGTTCACTTTAAGTCCTGCTCTCGAATCGATTTTATTTTTGTTGAAGCAACTTGAATTTGCTGCCTCAATTACGATGGTAAAAGTTTTTTTCAGAGGCAAGTCCATACTTCTTTAGAAAACAGCCCGAAAGGGGTAAAAAACCCCTATGGCACCATATATAGTGGCTGGAGAGCACGATAACTCCCGAACCGATCAACCAAATTGGGCCAAACTTTGGATCTCCTTATATTTTGTCAAAATTTAGTTTAACTTCTAAAATGACCCATATAGGTCCTCTTCTTAGGGTACCTCTCCCACAAAAGTTCAACGTTTGTGCCTAAGTGCAGTTAAGGCTCTGTTCAAGGATCGTTTGTAAATGTATACCGATGGTGTCCGTTGTGGTCCGATATTAAGTTAACCGTGGACAAGTCCATGCTTCCTGGCATACTGGTACATTTATACGACGACGCACTGAAATGACTAGTGGGCGCGATATCTATCGAAAAGATATGACTCCCTAAATAAGATCCACTTCCATAATGGACTATATCGGTCCATTCCTTCAAGTACCTCCTCCACAACACTTTATAACTTTAATCCTAATCAACATCTTTGTCGGCAAGTTCAAATGTCCAAAAAGGGCCACAAAATTCTGAAGGTACACCAGACATAGGCTGAGGATATAGCTCTGTCGACAAAGCCGACTGATACTTTTTTAGAATACACATGTACGCTGACGATGTCCAAATTTATCAAAGCAGTGCAGTGCATGATATTAGTGTCTGCGTTAGCAAAATAAATAAGGATCTCGACCGAGCTTTATCTCGATACATCAAAATGTATAATCTATATCTATATATATATAAAATTCTTCGAGTCTGCCATGATGTTTGAAATTAAACTCCTCCGAAACGGCTGGACCGAACTCGATGAAATTTTGTATGTGGAGTTTTTAGGTCTGAGAATAGATTTTTTGCTATTTTTTATACTGATCAGTGGAGTGACCAGGGTACCTCCCCCACAAATTTTTTTAAGAAAACGTGAAATCATGGATATTTTTGGACGTATTGTTTAAAAATTACTTGCAATAATATGGTAATAACTATCTTGATCCTGAATGGTCATCTCGGAAGTGGAATATCGCGGTCAGCCCAATTTTTTAAAAAATGTATAATTATAGGTAATAATTTTAGTAAGCGTGACTACAAAAACGCTATAAACACTGACTTCAATAATTGGGAAAGCGCGATCAACCTCATATTTTGGAATACAGTACAACCCAAATAATGTTAAATGTCCCTTGACCGAAATTTCAAAAAATCGATTGAGAAATCAGGCAAAACATAATTTCAAAGATGGTTAAATAAATAGAACGTCTAAAAAATGTGCATTGGTCACTAAAGCAATGGGCCAGCAATTCGGTGTATCTATAACCTATCTAAATGTATATAGGGTTTTTTAAGACTTGCATGATTTCCTAAATTAAACTTCCAAATCGGCTGAACCGAATTTGATGCAATTGTTTGTAGGTTCATAATACCGAAAATGGATGGTGTGGGGGACCTCCCCAACAACGGGTTTCAACAAATCGCTAAATATCGGAGATTATTAGACGTATTGGTACTCAATACAATTGCAATTGTGGTCTCTGCCATTAATGGGTGTTTTGGAAGCAGAATACCGCGAGTGGGTCCAATTTTTTAAAACTTTATTGTTATTGATTAGATTTACAAATTTTGTAAGTGGGACAGCAAACATGGCATGAACATTGACTTCCGTGCTTGGAATAACTCGATCAAGACCACTTTTTTAATACAGCAAAGTCCAGATAAACCCAATAGCATTTTGAAGTCATTTTTTATGAATCACAGATGTTTTCATGTTTAGGAGTGCAAAATAATAACGTGTTCAATGAAACATCTCTCTGTTAACAAGAAGTAAAAACGACGTTAAGTTCGCCCCAACTTTTATGCACAACACCATAAATTATATTGAAATCAGGTTTAAGCCATTCCGGTTGAATTATGTGGCTAAAACATTCAAAATCCCCAAAAAAAAAACACTGTAATAATTAAAAAAATAATTTACAGTGTTTTATTTATAATTACACTAAAATCTAAAAAAAATTATTCTTCAGAATGGAATATCTCAAATAAAACGCCTGCATTTACATTACAAATGGCGACCATATTAAGCGGCAAGCGTTTTATTTAAGAGATTCCATCCTGAAGAAGAATTATTTTTTAGATTTTAGTGTAATTATAAATAAAACACTGTAAATAAATTTTTTTAATTATTTTTTATTTTTTAAATTTTTAGTAAATAATTTTTTTTGACCACTGAGGACCCCAAATGCCAAATTACAGTCCATTTGAGCAGAAAATGTAGATTAAAATGCTTGAAATGGGTGGTACCGTTATATAGAGGCTATACTAAACCTTGACCTATGTCCAAAATTTTTAATGGGGAAGTTCCTGGACCATTGAGAAATCCAAATGCCAAGTTACAGCAAATTCGGGCTAAAAATGAAGACAAAATCCTCAAAGTACCAGAAGTCGGATATTACCGTTATATGGGGGCTATAGGACCCATATTGGTTTTGGTTTCATATTCATATATTGTCATCTAAATCTGAAAAATGTGCATTGTTTTAGTTCGATTGGTCAACTGCAACCGTCTTAAAAATCAGTTACCAGATTTGAAAAGGGGTTTAGGTTAGACACCGTAAAAACACTGTAAGAATGGAACAATCAATATTGATTTTGATTTCATATTCATGTATTGTCATCCAAACCTGAAAAGTGTGCAAAGTTTAAGTACGATTGGTCAACTGCAACTGCGTGAAAAATGAGTCACCAGATTTGAAAAGCAAAATACCGGATAACGGGTGGTACCGTTATATGGGGGGGCTATAGGAAACAATGGACCTATATTTGTTTTTGGTTTCATATTCATGTATTGTCATCTAAATCTGAAAAGTGTGCAAAGTTTTAGTTGGATTGGTCAACTGCAACCGTGTTAAAAATCAGTTATCAGATTTGAAAAGAGGTTAAGATAGACACCTTAACAACACTGTAAGAATGGACCAATATTGGTTTTGATTTCATATTCATGTATTGTCATCCAAATCTGAAATGTGTGCAAATTTTAAGTTCGATTGGTCAACTGCAACTGTGTGAAAAATGAGTTACCAGATTTGAAAAGCAAATTAGATAAAACAGTGTAAAAATGGACCAATATTGGTTTTGATTTCATATTCCTGTATTGTCATCCAAATCTGAAAAGTGTGCAAAGTTTTAAATCGATTGGTCAACTGCAACCGTGTTAAAAATGAGTAACCAGATTTGAACTAAACACACACCAAAGTAAGTTAAATAAAACACTGTAAAAATCGGTAGGTATCGTTTTATGAATGAAAACATGGATTTATGCCGACAATTCTCTGCTAAAATGGTGGAGGTACCAAATATAGCCATTTCTGTTGAATAATGCCGCTAAAACCTTGAAAATATTGAAAATCGGAAGGTATCGTTCAATGAAGGCTACATAAAAAACTTCTACCGAATACTCTGTGCGGGAATGTTTTATACCCACAATGAAGACAACACACCAAATTGCCATAGCCATTTCGGTGGGATAATGAGACTAAAACTTCCAAATTATCGAAACTCGGGAGGTACCATCCTATATGCCGATAATTCTCTGCAGAAATGGTTTATACTCCCAAGGAAGACTAAGTACCAATTATAGCCATTTCGTATGAATAATGTGGCTATAAACTTGAAAACACCGAAGATCGAGAGGTACCGTTCAATGAAGACTATTTAGAAATCTGGACCTGTACCGAATATTTTATGTTTTATACCCACATTGAATGCTAAATACCAAATTGCAGCCATTTCGGTGGGATAATGACTTTAAAACCTACAAAATATTGACACTTGAGCGGTGCCGTTCTAGGATAGTTCTATCAAAACGTGGACCTATGCTGATAATCCTCTGCAAAATTGCTTTATGCCTCTAAGGGAGACTAAATACTAAAATATTGTCATTTCGGTAGGATAATGCGGCTAAAACCTCGAAAATTCCGAAAATCGGGCGGTCAGTCGGTGCTATATCAAAATGTGGACTGATATAACCAATTTTCAATACCAAACATGCTACGAGAAAAAATAGAAACTTCTGTACCAAATTGAAAAGCCCTATGTAAAATATCGCGAGCTGTATCGTGATTTCAACAGATAGATGAACATCGTTTTATTCACTTATTTTTTATGTTGATCACGAATATATATTTTATAGGTTCTCCGAAGAATATTCCGATGTGTTACAAACAGAATCATAAAATTAATTATACCCTACATATCGTGGAGGCTATAATTAAAGTAATTTTCTATTTTACATCTGGAGATACCATTGCATGAGGGTTAAACAAAAACGTAGATTTATCGTCAATTCGGTTCGAATATCTAGAGGTATCAATATTAGATAGACAAATTGTTAATAGATTACTAAGCCTTACACGGAAATCCAAAACGACGGGCCAGCAACGCGGAACCGGGTCAGCTAGTATATATATAAAATTCTCCTGTCACGGTGTTCGGCTTTGAACTCCTCCGAAACGGCTGGACCGAATTTGATGAAATTTTGTATGTGGAGTTTGTAGGTCTGAGAATAGGTTTTTAACTACTTTTTATAGTGGTCAGTGGAGTGACCAGGGTACCTCCCCCACAAAATTTTTTAAGAAATCGTGAAATTAAAGTTATTTTTGAACGTTTTGTTTAAAAAACGTTTGCAATAATATGATTTTTACTGTCTTGATCTTGAATGGTCATCTCGGAAATGGAATATCGCGGTCAACCCAATTTTTCAAAAATGTATAATTGAAGATAATATCCTTAATTTTAGTAAGCGTGACTATAAAAACGCTTTTAACCGGGGCTCCAATAGGTGGGAAAGCGCGATCAATTCCACATTTTAGAATACAGTACAACACCGATAATGTGCATTGGTCACAAAAACGACGGGCCAACAATGCGGTTCGAAAATCTAGAGTGATCAATATTTAACTGATAAATTGTAAATAGATTACAAAGGCTTACACGGAAATCCAAAACGACGGGACAGCAACGCGGAACCGGGTCAGCTAGTCTATATATAAAATAGAAATTTGTTTGTTCGTTTGTTTGTGCCTTATAGACTCAAAAACCGCTGAACCGATCTTCCTGTAATTTTTAGCGTATATTATTACATCGACTGACATGAAAATTGGCTATATCATTGTTTGAAATTCCGCATTGTTTCGGAGATAGAGCATCAAATCCGGAGGTACCTCCAAAAATTTTAGATTTTGTATGCAAATATCTTTAGAACAGTTACAGATACAATCTCCAAATTTGGTATGTGTGGCGGAATCTGATGAAGAAATAAATTTACCAAATTATATTCAAATCGGTTTAGATTTGGATATAGCTCCCATATACATATATTTTCGGCCGACTTTCTTATTTTATGCACTAAACACGCTATTTATGTCCAATTTCGCTGAAATTTGGAATGTGTGACGGAATTTATTCTAGAAATAAATGTGCCAAATTATATCGAGATCGGTTCATATCGGAATATAGCTCTCATATATATTTTTTGATGCACCAAACACGCTATGTATGTCCAATTTCAATGAAATTTGGAATGTGTAATGGAATTTATAGAAATAAATGTGCCAAATTATATCGAAATCGGGTCACCAAACACGCTATGTATGTCCAATTTCTTTGAAATTTGGAATATGTGACGGATATTGGCCTAGAAATAGATGTTTAAAATTATATCGAAATCGGTTCAGATTTGGATATAGCGCTCATATATTTTCGGCCGATTTCATGTATTTGATGCACCAAACACGCTATATGTGTCTGATGTCAATGACATTTTTAACGTGTGACGGATATTTGCCTGGAAATATATGTGCCAAACGATATCGAAATCGGTTTAGATTTAGATATAGCTCCCATTTATATTTTCGTCCGATTTGATGTACTTAATGCACCAAAAACGCTGTATATGTACGATTTCAATGACATTTGGAATTTATGACGAATATTGGCCTAGAAATAGATGTTCAAAATTATATCGAAATCGTTTTAGATTTGGATATAGCGCCCATATATATTTTCGGCCGATTCCATTTATTTGATGCACCAAACACTCTGTATATGTCCGATTTCAATGACATTCGGAATGTGCGACGGAATTTGGCCTAGAAATATTTGTGCCAAAATACTTCGAAATCGGTTAAGAAACATATCTACCATAAAATGTTTACATAGGTCCACGTTTTGGTATAGCCCCCATATAACGCCCAATATATAGTACGCGTCATTTTAAGATATTTTGAATGTATTAGTCTCATTTGAGCACCGAATTGATTGTAATTTGGTATTTTGTGTTTCCACACTCTAAAAAATATTTCTACCATAAAATATTTAAATAGGTCCAGGTTTTCATATAGACCCCATGGGACGATATCTCCCGATTTTCGGTATTTTGAAGGTTTTAGCCTCATTATCGCAGCGAAATGGTTGAAATTTGGTATTTAGTCTTCGTTGGGTGTATAAAACTTTCCCCCGGAAATTTGAAGGTATAGGTCCACGCCTTCATATTGCCCCCATAGGACGGTACCTCCCGAGTTTCGGTATTTGAAAGTTGTGACCTCAATATTCCACCGAAATGACTGAAATTTGAGGTTAGTCTTCACTTGGGGTATAAAACATTCCATATGAAATTTGTCGGTATAGATCACACGCCCTCATATAGTCCCCATAGGACGAAGGTTTTAGCTATACTATACTACCAAAATGCCTGAAATTTGATATTTCGTCCTCTTTTGGGATGCAAAACTTTCTCCCAGGTCCACGCTTTAATGTACATCCCATGGAACGATACCTCCCAATTTTCGGTGTTTTGAAGGGTTTAGCCTCATTATAAGACCGAAATGGCTAAAATTTGGTACATAGTCTTCGTTGTGGGTATAAAACTTTCCACTTGAAATTTGTCGGTATAGGTCCATGTTTTCATATAGCTCCCATAGAACGGCACCGTCCGATTTTCGGTGTTTTGAAGGGTTTAGCCTCATTATTCCACCGAAATAACTAAAATTTGGTATTTAGTCTTTTTCCGGGCTACAAAAATTTCCCTCAGAAATTTTTCGGTATACGTGCATGTTGTGGGGGGTACCCCCATAGAACGGTATATCCCAATTTTCGGTATATTGAAGGTTTTAGCCTCATTATAACACGGACATGGCTGTAAGATGGTACTTAGTCTTCGTTGAGGGTATAAAACTTTCCACCTGAAATTTGTCGGTATATGTCCATGTCTTCATATAGCCCCCATTGAACGGTACCTCCCGATTTTCTACATATAACTCGTTCTCCACCAAAATAGCTGATATTTGGTATTAAATTTTTGATAGAGGTATGAAACATTCCAGCCGAAATGTGTCGGTATAGGTCGACGTCCTTAAATACCCCCGTACCTTCCCATTTACGGTATTTTGAAAGTTGTGGCCTCAATATACCACCGATATGTATTTAAATTGCCATGGGTGTACAAAATATTGCAGAATCAGTATAAGCCCTTTTCTTCAAATAACCCTTTCCGATTTTCGGTATTTTAAGGTTGCGTCATCAATATCCCATCGAAACGGATAAAATTTAATATTTAATCTCCGTTGGTGGTATAAAACTTCCCACCAGAAAATTTCCGATATTGTTCCATGTTTTAGCAACAATATTCAATGGGAATAACTGAAATTTGGTATTTAGTCTTCGCTGGAGTTACGAAACTTTCCTCCAGAAATTTATCGGTACAGGTTAACGTTTTATACAGCCTCCATAGAACGGCGCTCCCGATGTTGTTAACTATCCAAATCCAGAATATCCAGGTTTAGGTCTAGTCGGTTTTGCTCAAATTTATATATTTCGCTCAATTCGGAAAATTGTAAATATTGGTCCATGTTTTGGAAAGAACAAAAATGTCGCCCCATATTACCTGTTTTGAAGGGAGTATTATCAATTGAGATATATGTACTACTCCTGCAATAAAAGGAAGAGTTTAGTACTTTCATAAACGAAATAAAACTAATTGTTCCTATTCACTCCAATACAATTCGTGGTGGAGGGTATAAAAAGTTCGGCCCTGCCGAACTTAGCGCTTTTCTTACTCGTTTATTTTCATGTTTGTTATAGTATTTTATAATCCCTTTTTTATCCACCTTTTTAATTAACTTGTATTCCAATTAAATTTTATTATCTAAATTCGAATTTGTATTAGGTTAAGCTGGATATGTTTTTATAGCCTGATTCCTGCACTATAATTTATAAGATTCCTTATCTTGTTGTGTAGGAAGTAACAAATAAATAAATTAATAATTTAAAATCTGCCTCGGTTTGACAGTGGACCGAAGAAGTGATGTAGAAAATACCTATTTTTGAATTGTCAAGCATGAAGTCCATAAAAAGTTGTCATTAAAACTCATTAGACGGGTCAGCAACGCGGACCGGAAGCTGCTAATACCAATAATAAAAAACCTGAAATCGGGTGGTACCGTTATTGGGGACTATACCAAATTGGTCGGACAACCAGATGGACATGCATTGATCGACGCAGAAGTTTATCCCAATCAAGAGTTTATATGCTTTTTAGTCGCAAATGATTATTTCAGTGCATTACAAAACAAACTTAGTATACCCGTCATACTATGATGGAGGGTTTAAAAAGCGTCTTGCAATGCCTGTTGGCTTATGCTTCCTTACTTATGTACTTTGCAAGTACATATTTCCCTAGTACGTATGCTGCACCTTACCTGTGAATAGTTACTATACCAACGCCTCAACTCAAAACTTTGGCCATTTTTATCATGGGTAAATGTCAAAGACTCGATCCGTCGATCCAGAGATCATACGTATTCGAACAGCAGTGCCACTAACCGTACTATTATGATACACATTTAACACGACAAATAATCGTATAGGCTCTCGTTTACGTATTTTGTCTCAACATTGGACAAATTTGTTGAAATATTTTTTTTGCATCTTTTAAATGTAAATTTCGTTTCATTTACTTTTAGTTTTTAAACCGCCAACAATGTCATGTTTTGCTGTGTATAAGTGTGGCTGGTTGGCTGGCTGTCAGTCTGCCTATCTGTCGCTATGCTCTTGTATTCCTGTTCTGCTGTTCGTCGTTAGTAAGCATTGCTGCTGTTACTTTTTGATTCCTGTTTTTATGGTTTGTTAGTGTTGTCACTCTTGTAAGTCTATGCCCACAAGTGCTTATGTTGTCCTGGTACTGAAGCAAGTGGATGTTGATATGAGAGGTAAATACCATGGTATTTGTAACTATAAGCATATGCGTGTATGTGGCTAAGTATGTGGGTGTGTGTATAAGTATGTGGAATGTTTTTGTTTTTCGAATGTTGTTGGTCTATTTGTTTAAGTGCTTTTCTGTATTTCCGTCTTTTGTTGCCTGATGAAAAGTTATTGCAAAATTGCATGTCCTGACAACAGACATAACATGGCCATGTTTCACACACACACACACACTTGTCTGTGGCCCTTATTCCTCTTTTTTATTTGGTGGGTGGAATGGCATGAAGTAGAAAGGTGTCATATTTTATTTGTCTTTTAGGACATCTTCAAATTCTTCACTGTTCCGTATTGTATTTTTGTTGTCGTTTTTGTGCCAACAATCAGTATATGGTTGGTCTGATTGCCTAGCTGGCTGGGGGAGGTACTTCAACAGGATTAAGTTGGTTTGTTAAAATTTCTTAGTTATTCTCTATTGTTTCTATTTTGTGGCAGATGAAGAAAGAATTGTAAATGATAATGAACAGACAGACACACTGCATTCAGCCGACCAAGCAACCAAACGCCCAGTCAGCCAGCAACCATTGCCTATGCGGAGAGAAGTGCATTTGAATTTTAAATTGTATTTCGTAATTTACTGAGTTGCTTCAAATAAGCCGACCAGTTCCAACACAAGATACCAGGAATTCTATGACAGACTGTCTTAAATATGTCAAGTCAATTTAAATGAAATTCCAAGTAAAACGGAGTAATAGTTGTAACAGGTAACATCAGGCATAGAAGAATATTTGTGTAATAAATTAATCTTAGGGTTTAACATTTCAGAAAGGACAGGAAACGGAAATGAATCATGAGCATTTTTGCAAATATATAAGGAACTTAAAGCTGACGTAGGGAATGAAAGATACCAAGCAACGGTTATCTTGGTTTCTCTCTCATCTCAAGTTGACACTGACCTCCCCGTGATGTCACCTGGGGAGCTGCCATTAACACCCGTTAAACCATTTCGTCCCGACACAATTTTTTTATTTATTTTTTAAGAAAAGACACTTTTTAGGGTAATTAGGATCCAATGATGTCAAAAATCTACTCAAAAAATTTAGATTTTTCGTTTTTCCGGAAAGTAGTGTTCGAAATTTCGAACACTGGAGCTTATACTATATGTGTAGAAGAAACAATATTTTGATTTATTTGATGTTTTATTGATTTGTTATATAATTTTTGAATGAAAAAATGGTTGAAGAGTGGTATTGTGTCTTCTTTGGGCCTACAAAACTTTTCCCCGGAAAATGTCATTACTGGTCATTGTTTTGGATTAACCCTCATAGAACAGTACGGCCCGATTTTCGGGGTTTTTCCAGGGAATTTAATCAGTAGAACTTTACCTCCCGATTTTAGGGGTTTTCTGGATTTTAGCCGTACTATCCTACAGAAATGGCTGTAATGTAGTATTTAGTCTTCTATGGGGCTATAATAAATGTTCCCCCTATTTTGTCAGTATATTTCCACGTTTTGTTATAGCCACCGACATATAGGATAAGAACCAGTGTTCGAAATTTCGAACAGTCAACTTTTCACATACGAGTATGTAAAGTCGCGCATGCGAATGTAAATCATGTTCTTTATATTTTGTGAAACGGTTACATGTATTGGCAATAATTCCCCATCATAGTTTGTTTTTCTGTTTGTAACATGTCGAACTAATCATTTCCGACATATAAAGTATATATATTCTTGATCAGGATAAAATTCTAAGCCATGTTCTTCTGTTGTAATCACTCTAGCGTTCGCAATAATTGAGCTAGAGCGCTATATTTTTGCACTCGAGTGTTTTTTTCCATAGGCAGGTCAAGTTCGAAGATGGGCTATGTCGGACCACTTTTTGGTACAGCCTCCATATAATGGTACCTCCCGATTTTCGGTATTTTGAGGATTTTAGCTAAAATTTTTGACCGAACTACCTGTAATTTGGCAGTTAAGGTTCCTAGTAATATCAAAATATCTCCACCAAAAACTGTCAACATAGGTCCATGTTTTGGTATAGCCCCCATATAACGGTACCTCCCGACTTTCGGTAGTTTGAGGATTTTAGCTAAAATTGTAGACTGAACTACCTGCAATTTGATAGTTGAGGTTCCTAGTAATAACAAAAAATCTCCACCAAAAACTGTAACCATAGGTTTACGTTTTGGAACGCCCCCCCATATCACGTTTCCTACCGATGTTCGGTATTTTGAGGATTGTAGCTATATTTTGAGACCGAACTACATGTAATTTAATGTTTGAGGTTCCCAGTGGTCACAAAATATATCTACCAAAAACTTTCAATATAGGTCCATGTTTTGGTATAGCCCCCAAATAACGGTACCTACCGATTTTCGGTATTTTGAAGATTTTAGCTACAATTTTCGACCGAACTATTTGTAAGTCGACATTTGAGGTTCCCAGTGATCACACAACTTGTCCACCAAAAACTGTCAACATAGACCCATGTTTTTGTATAGCCAACATATGTCCATGTTTTGGTAGAGCCCCCATATAAACGTGCCTCCCGATTTTCGTTTCTTTGGATTTTAGCTACAATTTTTAACCCAAGTATCTGCAATTCGACAATTAAGGTTACCAATGGTCACAGAACTTCTTCACCAAAAACATAGGTCCACACTTTGATATAGCCCCATATAAGATTCCCGACCAATTGAATACATTGTTTATGTTTTTTACCATATTGTGGGCAGGAAAGAAAATAATTATTCCGTTTTAGTTCAGAATATTTTATGGTGGAAGGTATAAAAGTTCGGCCCGGCCGATCTTAACGCTTTTTTACTTGTCTTAATTTCATTTTTTTAATTTTTTTAAAATTAATTTAAAAAGTATCCAAAAATATAGGTTTCAAAAATGTACACCTCTCATCGAGGGGGAGTTTTTAAGGGAAGATTTTTTTATTTGGTGACAGATGAGACTTAATATATATACGGAAACTTGTTTTAAATTTCATCTTTTTCATAAACAAAATTTTTTTTGAAAAAAAGTTTAAAATATGTAATTTTCGAAAAATATCATGACAAAAAGTATGAGTTTGTTTGCGAATTTGTGGTTGGACGAAGGTTAAAACATCTGCTTCACCACAGTGAATGAACGACTTGTTATAATTCGGATAAAAGCTAAATTGTTCAACATCAGCTTTTGTTTGTGAAGAAAAGGACGAACAGACCAAAGATATATTTTACGAGCGCTTAGAAGGAACATATGATCGTTGTCCTAAAATTATCCTATGCGATTTTAATTCCAAAATGGTTGTGTTGGGCAATCTCGTTAGTTGTGCGGATCGATCTTTCTCATTCCGTTCACCAAAAAGATCCGGTCGTTCACTTCGTTCTTTGCCTCCTTTTCGTTCAATAAAGCACTTCAGTCTATAATTTTCGTTCTCTACATAATTAGCGTTAAGTTCGACATGGCCGAACTTTTTATACCCTCCCACATTGGTCCCAAATCCAAATTTTCTGGCCAAAACTATTTCAACGTCCATTTTGTATTGAAATTAATTATTATTTATAATAAATGTGTACAAACAGCAATTCTTACGTTTTATCGACCAAAATGACCAAAAACTGCCAAAATTTGTTGAACAGGGTGGTCCCGTTGTGTGGGGTCTAAACCAAAACATTGACCTATGTTAATAATTTTTGGTATGAAGGATTCATATCTTCCAAGAGGTCAAAATACCAAATTTCAGCCGAATCGGTCATAAAGTGTCGCTAAAATCCACAAAATACCTAAAATCGGACGGTACTTTTATGTGGGGGCTATGACAAAAAATGTACCTATTTTCAAAAAAATTATACATACTTGTTTTCTACACTCTGAAACCCTTAAATATGAATTTTAAGGGAAATCGGTTGATAGATGTGGGTATTACCGTTCTATTTCAATAGGATACTACGTACAGCCACAACAGGTATTTACAAAAAATTCTCCCATCTTAAAATAGAAAAATCCACTTTATTTTAACTGTGGCAAATTTGAGCACGATTTTACTTCTGAATTTATTAGTACAGACCCCCTGCTATCTTTCAAATTCGATTTGGAGGTGGACATATTTGGACATTTTTTTAAAAGTTTAAGTATATTTAAAAAATATTTGTAAAAAATAATTTTTAATATATATAAAAACATTGATATTATTACGCTAATTTTACAAATTTTATCGTTCTTTTTGTAAATATTATGAAAGTACTCATTAACAGCTTCCCGATTCATAATAACTTTGGTCTCTCATCTGTATATTTATGCAGCGACGCAATACAACAAAAATTTTATATTTTACAGCACAAAGTCTGTTTTATTTTTACATAAAAAAGTGTCAACTTTGGTACTGCGCCAATCAACGAATACTAACGTTATTTACAAAAACTAATTATTTTCAGATGACTTGATGCGTTTTTTATTATTCTGTGCAATAAAAAATTAAAATTTCGAAACTTCAAAAATAGGGTTTTGGCCAAAAATTTCCTAATTGAAACCTATGTGCCTCCTTACTGTCCAAAATTTCAAATAGAGATATTTAGAGATATATAAACATGGATTATGTCGATAATTTTTGGTGGTGATGTTTATGGGCTCTGGGAACCTCAAATGTTAAATTAAGGTAGTTCGATCAAAAAATGTACTTAAAATCCTAAAAGTACCATAAATCGGAAGGTAGTGTTTTATGGGGGCTATATCGAGACATGGACCTACACGCAGAAAAATTTATGTTAGAAATATGTTTGGGTCCAAACAAATATATGTTTGCAACATTTTGTAACATATCTTAATTTGATATGTTTGGGTAAAACATATTTTTTATCTTTTTCATGGGTGGAGAGAGGATGTTTGTCAACGAGAGTAATAACAGTGCTCTCGCGGTTGCGGAATGCTGTTTTACAATAAAGAGTTGTGTGTATTGTATAATAGAAGTCGTAGAAGCGAAGAAGGGGGTTTTGGTGCTTTTATGCCGTGTATGCGTCAAACTCGTGTGTATCTTGTTTTGTTGTTGTTAACCAACGTAGCAGGCGAAGAGGATAAGAATAAATGGTATGAATTAATTTGTTTTTTCTTTCTTCAGTGTTTTAGTTGCCAGCGTAGCGTCAATACGGTAAAGTGAGTGAATAAATCAGTGTTTTGTGTTTTCTTAAAGAAATTGTGTTTTTAGTAAATTAAATGCCCAATATATTTTATAATTGAATCGAAAAGTTGAATGGAATTATTTTATTGGACAAGGAAGAAATCGCATTTAATATTGGTAATTACATACATATGTATATTTGAAATATGGTATATCCATATTTATTTATTACATAATCATTTGATTCCAGATGCCGATTCCCCACTGATGAACTTTGAGTAAAATTTGTTTTATTTCACAAGCGTTCAACTACGTTTCTATATATTTTTCTTTTTAAAAGTGAGACTATTTACTAATTATTTCAATCAGTTTTTCTTTTATTAAAGTGTGTTATGTATTTCTTTGGAATTTTGTATGTACCTATGTGTCTGTTGTTGTTGTGCCTTTCAATAAACAAAAACACAACCATTTGTGTGTATATTATAAAGATATCAAGTGAGCTCTTACTGAGAGAAAGAGAGCATACATTTCAAAGTGTTTTACATTGAAATTTACGCTCCCTTGCTCTCAGTAATCGCACCCAAACATTTAAATTGTTTGCACCCAAACATAAAATTGCTTGCACCCAAACATATAATTTGTTTGCACCCAAACATATATTTGTTTCCAGGACCCAAACATATGTTATGATGGGGACTGTTGCAAACATATATTTGTTTGCTGCAAAATATGTTTGGGACATATGTTAGAGAGGCCGTTTTTTTCTGCGTGTATGTTATTGATTTTTGTTGTGGAAATATTGTGTGACCACTGGAAACCTTAAATGCTTAATTACAGGTAGTGCGGCCAAAAAATATAGCTAAAACCCCCAAAATACCGAAAATCGGGATGTACCGTTATATGGAGGCTACCTATATTGTTGGGGAAACTGCGGTGGAGTCTCTTATTCCGTCAAAGAAATTGGAGACACGCTGGGAGAACAGCAGCGTAATTCCAATCGCAGTAGTCTTCGAGCAGAGCATGATCCGATCAGCCTCGGAAGTACACTCATACCATACATCCATTATATCTCACCCAGATTGACATATGCTTGATTCGGATCTGGCAAAGGAAATAGATCCATGGCCTTCGGTTCTTCTCTATCAGAGCACGGACCAAAAGAGCTTAGAGCAAACATTCCGATGTATATTACCACTCCATGGTGAAAAACAAGTAAGAGAGGGCTATAGTCGGACGGAGCCGACCATGTCATACCCTACACCACTTCCCCTGGGCACTAATTTTCCACTGAATTAATTTTATATAATTGCGAGATATTTTTGCCGTCCGGTCATATATGATATACACGATAACCCTGCCAGCATTTGGAAGTGAGTTTCACACTCTCTCGCCTGAGATGTCACTCCGAAGATATACCAGTGAAGATCGTTAGTGCATAGCACAAACAATTTCTATCGGATTATTACGATCACCTATTATCGCGTATGCCGACACCTCGGAGTGACTTCTAAGGCGATTATTTACATTTATTTATTAATGCAACACATTGAACAAATATGGGACATTTTCCATCTGATGATTATCAGGCATGTCACAGAAATGAATTCCGATCGAAAGTGGAATTAATTCCGTATTTAGCTTCTTCAGAAAACTAAAAACGAAGAATTTTTCCGAATGAAACCACTTTTGATTTTGCAAACGGAATTGTATTTTTATTTTTTTTTTAATTTGTCACTTTAAAACGCTCTAAAAACACTTAGAAATAATAAATACATATGTTGTTTTATTAACAAACTAGCAGACCCCGGTCCGCGTTGCTGGCCCGTCGTAATGAGTTTTAATTCAAAAGTAGGTATTTTCTACCACACTTCTTCAGTCCATTTTCAAACCGAGAAGGATTTTAAATTTATCAACAGATTTTGTCTGTAACCTTTCTATTCTCTTTCGGACTTTGTCGGATTTTTCGCCAATTTGTGCCTTTTAGGATATATTATTGTACATGCCACTGTCTTTATCCTAAAGCGATCTAATAATAAAAGTTAAAAAAATGATTAAATCGAATTCTCCCGCTTATTTAGACCTATATGTTTTAGCTTTTCATGGCTGATGGACCGTTGAACCTCACCATTTAAGTACATTTGCAAATATATAGTTTTTCTTGATCGGGGACAACCACCGTTGTCTCGAAAACTAATTTGCAACCTGATGCACTCATAAGTTTAACAAATACGCCGATTACAAAATAATAGGCCCCGAAATTCGTCTACAAATATATAGCATTTTGGACCACGGGACATTCCTGAACATTTTCTGAAAATTAGGTTCAGTCGTTTTGGAAAAATAATGTTTTGAAAAGAGTGGGCGTGGTCATCAGTTTTCAAGATATAACATATTAAAAAAAGTGGGCCTGGTCCGGTCCTAGGGTGCACACAACTTCATTGCCTACCAAAATGTATGCTGAAACCGATATAATCATAAGTTTGGCTTATACGTATAGCGTTTAACAGAAAGGCATGGGGAAGGTACCCCACATAACAACGGCAAACATAGAGATTTTGCTGCAAATTTTATGGAAATCCCTTCAGTAGTATTGGAGTTATGACATACTAAAAAAAACAGGCTTGGTCGGGCCTATAGGCCCCAAAGAAGTACCTAGATTGTAGATTAATCCGTAAATTTTTATTCCGATACATACATAATTTTTGCAAATATAAAGTTTTTTTTTTTAAATATCGCATAGGGGAGGTACCCCGCCCCCTCTGGAATTCAATAAAATATGTAACATGTTTTCGGGGGCGTGGTAAACTTTTCTTTCCAAAAACCTAAGTTGGGTTATGACAGCATTTGATTTTTATTCATAAAGGTAAGGCGTTTTTTTTAAATATGCCCTCTTCAAAAATCAAGAAAATATGCCTGTGCATTCCCTGATATTTTCAAGAATATCGGTTCAGTAGTTTTGTAGATGTAACATATTTTAAAAAGTGGGTATGGTCAAGTCTGTGGTTCCTAAAAAAGTAGGTAAGGTCGGAGACACAACCACAATTGTCTCGCAAATTAACTTCCAAATAGATACATTCGTAATTATTGTAAATATAACATTTTTAAAAAAGTAGGGTATAGGGGAAGTTCCCCGCCCTTTCCGAAATTCAACTGAATTTGTAGCCTATTTTAAGTGGGGACCATCTCTGTACATTCCCTGGCAATTTCAGGAAAATCGGTTCAGTAGTTTTTGTAGAAATGATAAAAATAGAAAATTGAAAAAAGTGGGTATAAAAGTGGGCATGGTCAAATTTTCTTTGCATAAAAACCCAAGTCGAAAATCGGTCCAGCCGTTCTCAACTGATTCCATTACTAACGAACGATATTTGATTTTTATTTATAAAGATTTAAAAGTTCTTCTTGAAAATCCCCTGTAGATATAACCTAATTAGAAAGTGAGCTTGGTCAGATCTTAAGTCACAAAATAAGTACGTAAGGTTGGAGACACAATCGCCATTGACTCACAAAGAAATTCCCAAACCGATACATTCGTATTTGTTGCAAATATTGCATTTTTACAAAAATAGGGCATAGGGGAGGTACCCGCCCGATCCGAAAGTCAAAAAATATGTTGCCTATTTTTATCGGAGACCAACCCTGTACATTCGCTGAAAGTTTCAGGAAAATCGATTTAGTAGTTTCGTAGATATAACATATTTAAAAAAGTGGGCGTTGTCCAGTCTTAATGCCCCAAATAAGCACGTAAGGTCGGAGACACAATCGCCATTGACTCGGAAATTAATTTTCAAGGCGATACATTTGTAATTGTTGCAAATATTGCATTTTTACAAAAATAGGGGGCATAGGGGAGGTACCCCGCCCGATCCGAAATTCAACCAAATATGTAGCCTTTCAACCGGGGCCATCACTCTACGTTCCCTGCAAATTTCAGGAAAATCTATTGAGTAGTTCCGTAGATATAACATATTTATAAAAGTGGGCGGAAAAGTGGGCGTGGCCAATTTTTCTTTGCATAAAAACCTAAACTGGACTATGACTAACATTTCCACAAAAAATTATCCAAATCGCTCTAGCCGTTTTCAACTGATTCAATTACCAACAAGCGACAATTGAGTTTTACATATAAAGATTTACATTTAATTTCATATTTGAAATAAGTTTTTTGAAGTTTTCCGATTTCACAAAATCCATCGGAATCTGAAGAAGCTAAAACAACAACGATCGAAATGTAATTACGGAATTGAAACCATTCCGATCGGAATCTGTGACATGCCTGTATATAACACGTTGGTGCAGTGGTAACCTTACTCGCTTTGCACTCTGAAGGTCGCTTCCCAAGTGAGGCAACAAAACAACATCAATTCCTAATTATAAATTCTCTAAAATCGTACTTAAAAAATAATAAATAATTAAAATAATAAAATTAAAAACAAAAATAAAAAAATATTTTTTTTAATTCCAAGAACTATCGCGGAAATCATCTCCAAAAAGGGTCGCTGGAGTTACTCCAAGACGACACTCGGGCATGGTTCATTTCTTCACAACGGAGGTAACCTTAGGGAGACTTCCGCGACTCTCGCCGCGACTGTTTTCATCGCCTTTGGCGGCACGCCTAAGGAACTTCCGGGATAGTTTTTGCTTGCAGGGAACATACCAGAGATATATCACATATATACACCGTCATTACTGGAAACGTTAGGTGTTATTTTCTTTATTTTATAATGGACACATATACCGTTTTGGCTATTTATGTATACATATGTACATACAAGTTTCTTTTTTGTCAAAAATTGACATTTGTAAAAAGAAAGAAATATCAAAAGACATTTAGAAGTAGTTTTCGTTGATTTTTACCCAATCATCCAATAAAAAAACGACAATTTTTTTAGGTATTACCTTCCTTTTTACCAAAGGTAGCGCAAAAATTTCAAGACTAGTATATCATTGCAATTTGCATCAATTTAAATTGTGGGAATTTTGCTCGACATTTTGTAGCATAGCAACTTAATGTAGATAAAGAAACCATTTATATGTTAGACTGTGCTTCCGTTATCTTACCGCTACATTGATATAATTTGCATCAAGAGAGAGGTCACGAATTTTACCCGCTAAATATTATCCGATCATTATGCAAAATTATTGGCATCTTCCTTGACCAAATCTCTTACATCGTGCATAAATTTGTCAGGATTGAACTATAGCTGCGACCTTTAGCGTAAATGTAATTACAATGCACACAATTAAAACTGTGGGATCCTTGTATAAAATAGGGCGTAACTCTGTTATCTGACCACGTATATCAACATAATTGACATCAATGGAAAGGTTAGAAGATCGTATTCCAAATATAACTCACATTGTCGTTCAGGATATAATACAAATTTTACACAAGAGTTTTGGTCCATTTAACCCGCTAAATATTATCTGATCATCACTTTAAATTTCGCGCATCGGAAAATGTGGTTCTCTACACAAAACCCATTATATAATAGGCAATAGGCCCGTTATCTAGCAGACACATTATTTGCAATTTGCATCAGGGAAAAGGTAATTAGGTCTTTTTCCCTAGCGTGTTTATGATTATACTACAAACTGGATATATTAGGCTGTAACTCTGTTATCTATTCATGTACACCAACACAACTGGAATCAATAGAAAGGTCAGGAGTTCCTTTTCTAAACATAGATTACTTGCCCGGAATTTGTCTTCCAGGATTAAAGATGTAAACTGTATAAAAAAAATTCACAATTTTTACACAAAAGTTTTGGTCCCAAAATTGCAAACTTCTTCTTTGTAATATACTCTTACTTTATTTAAAATTTCGTGGCGATCGAATTATTATTGCGACCTACAGTTCAGCTACAAAATCGGTTAAACATTTTGTTTTTGGTTCATTTCACCCGCTTAATATTTTACGATCATCGCCAAGAACAATTGGTGTCTATTCTGTCTGAACCCGGCCTCCATGCAAAATTTCATGACGATCGGTCCATAATTGCGGCCTGGAGTTTGATTACAATTTCTAATGGACAGACGGACGGACACACATCTCAAAATCGCTTTATCTCGTCGAGATATGAAGACTGGTATACGAGGGTCACTAAAAAACCGTCTGGCCTAGGCAACACGCAGAGTCGCCAGGCGTCATTTGATATTTTTTGGAAAGTTTAACAGTTTTTAGCCTAAGTGTACTCAGTACAGTTTGACATACGACCATGGGTTGTTTGGGTTGTTTACAGTGCACACTGGTCGAAATCACTGATCTAGCGTCGCGAAACTCAAAAAATCAAACTATAAAATTGCGAAACGTTTTCCATTGTATAGATTACAGATACCCTGCTGACTAAAATTTTGTTTTTACTTTGATGTTGTTGTAAATATTCTCTCAATTATTTACTATCCAATGCAAGACACTTTGCTGCATCAGATTTTAAGAAAATTATTGCAAAATATCTTATATCATATTTATTTAATTGTTAAATAAATTCTTAATAAAACTAAACAAAGTTTATTTTTATATAATAGAGGAGGGTGTAAATTCATTGAAAAAATTTTTTGTGGACCTGGAGGTATACATATTAGGCCGGGGCGATTTGAAAACCTTAATGGGCCCTTCGCCTTTCTGATTCCCGGGATTGAACTGAGCAAAAAAGTCTACTGGACCATATGTCTACGATGAAAATCGAACCTCCCGATTTTGACTTTAAGTTTTTTATCTACGTTTTTTGACATCTTGGCTTATAACAGCCAAATCTTAGAGATATTCGAGCCAACACAAAGACAAAAATTGTTGCCAAGGCAGTAATTAAGAACTCTCTAATACATCGCAAAAGCATTGGAACGCTTTTTCAGGCAGTTTTGGTCGTGAGAAGGTGCAAACTTTTCGGAAAATGTCGATAAATGCCACTGTGCTACAAAAGTTGACCAGAAAAATATCCAAGCGTTCTGATGCAAAATTCCATCGTGTTGGGATCCATGGAGAACGACAATGCTTTTAGTTCGTTTGGGTCACTTAGTTTTATTTTTTTATAACGGTATAAGTAGTGAAAATCTGGGTTTCTTATATTTTCAAATTTAAAGGGGCATATCTTATTTTTTCCACAACGGATCTCTTTTGATCCTTCTTCCTTTTAAAGGGGTGAATAATGACTTTTGAATAAGCTATTATTGTTTTAAATCGGTTAACAAATCGCTAAGTTATAGTGGTTTATGTCTGAAAACCCCCACAAAAAACCTATAAAGGAATTTCTCATAATTTTCAAAAATATAATGTTTTTTTTGTTTTGTTCAATATTTATTTTGAAAATTATGAGAAATTCCTTTATAGGTTTTTGTGGCGTTTTTTAGACATAAACCACTATAACTTAGCCATTTGTTAACCGATTTAAAACAATAATAGCTTATTCAAAAGTCATTATTCACCCCTTTAAAAGGAAGAAGGATCAAAAGAAATCCGTTGCGGAAAAAATAAGATATGCCCGTTTAAATTTGAAAATGTAAGAAACCCAGATTTTCACTACTTTTACCGTTATAAAAAAATAAAACGAAGTGACCCAAACGAAATAAAGGCACTGTCGTTGTCCATGGATCCCAACACGATATAATTTTGCATCAGAACACTTGAATATTTTTCGGGTCAAAATTTGTAGCACAATGTCATTTATCGACATTTTCCGAAAAGTTTGCACGTTCTTAAGGCCAAAACTGCCTGAAGGAGCGTTCCAATGCTTTTGCGATGTATTAGAGAGTTTTTAACTACTGTCTTGGCTACAATGTTTGTCTTTGTGTTGGATCGAAAATCCCAATGGTTTGGCTGTTATATGCCAAAATATCCAAAAAACGTCAATAAAAAACTTAAAGTCAAAATCGGGAGATATATGGTCCAGTGGACTTTTTTGCTCGGTTCAATCCCAGGAATCAGAAACGCGAAGGGCTCATTAAGGTTTTTTTGCTTCCACACAAATCGCCCCACCCTAATACATATGTCATATGTTAGCAATAAACTTTCAAAAATTATTATTTTTCTTGTGTTTTTTTAGTGTAATATACTTTTGTTATATGGAGCGTAACTACAAAAGTTCTCTAATGTCCAGTCCAATTCTTTTTCGACTAATTAAATTGGACCTGCTAGTTTCCGAATAATCAAATTTTGGCTGCAAATAGCCGCAAATCTTTCTGATAAATGCATGGAAAATGTACATACCCAGCAAAATTTGACGGAATGGGTTCTTTGCGATGACGTGATTTCATGTCATCTTTTGCATTGGTTCAAAGGAAGTCGTGAAAGATCCGATCTTTTCATTAGGATTTGAACCAATGCAAAGGAAGTCGTGAAAGATCCGATCTTTTCATCAGCATTTGTACCCATTCCATCGCTCCAATAGAGATGATGTTTGTGTTTTTATTTACACACCTGTTTATTTTCATTTTGGTATGTTCCAGTACTGCAAAAATCTACTAATTTTTACTATTTTTTCCGATAACATAAAGGAAAAATTGTTATCGTAGTAAAAATAAGTAGATTCTTGCAGTTTCTGGAACAGACCAAAGTTGTTAGAACTGTCGTCGTGATGTTGTCTTACATTTCCTGCATATCAAACAACTAAAACTTCTAAACAATTGGTATTATATGAAGTCCCAACCACCGAGCTAAAAATAGCATGGTTTAATAAGAAAGGTTAGCCAAAGCTTTATGTCAATTTAAATTTTTTTCATTCGAGTATGCCTAAAACTTCAAAACAATATAAACAAATTGTGTATGTGTGTGTGGTGTTTGAATAATATGCCAAACAATTTTAAAATCAATTGAATTCAATGATTTTTAAAATTATTTTTAGACCGTTTGTATGGAAGAAATTGGTGAGATTTGCATTGAAACAATCAGTTTATCATATTCACAACTCGATTATGTGGAGAAAACTTAACTCTTCATTCATTTTTCGCGTTTTTAATAAAATGCTCAAAAAATGCATTGTAAACAAACCCAATTGTTGCTTTTATTTTGAAGTTTTAGGAATTCAAGAAAAACAAGGGTTCTATAGATTTTTTTCATTTAAATCTACCTCTTTACTTATACCATGAAAAATAGAATCGGACTGCACACATTGCTATTTTAAAAGTTCCCTTGTCTCTTCTAAATCTGACATAGAATGAAATCAATCAAATCTCGCTTCTTGGAATTTGAAAAAAAAGTCCGAAACGAAAAGGAACAAGAATCTGAAAATAAAGAAGAAACTACTTTTGGAAAGAAACAATTAAAAATAAATTAATTAAGCATAAATGGTATTTTCCATAAAAAGTCTCTCCTCCCCGTTCGTTACATTTTGTTCTTAGAGATCCCTAAAGCAAGCCGGGTTGTAGATCCCTACATATTTCCGTCACTAAACAAAATGTTGTTATAAAATAACAAAATTATAAAATAAAAGTAATTTACGAAATAAAAATACTTAAAGGAGTGCATTTGGAGTCCATGTTGAAATCTGAACTGGTGATGGGAAGATAATTGAAAAAACCTTTTGTAAGATGAAAGAATATCAGTTGCGGAGAACGGAAGTAATCTTTTGCGTTGCAGCGGTGGTGATTACATTGCAATTTTGGATGTAAACTTTTGAAAAACTAAACTGATCAATTAATTGTAGTTATTTCATGAATTCGTTTGAATTAATAAAGAGTTTTGTTTTTCATGAAAACCATATTTCAATACAGCATTTCCATTTTCCAAACAATACATGAAAATATCATGCCAAGGGGTTGGTGAAAATGACATACCAAAGCATTGGTTAAAATGACATGTCAAAGCATCATGTCAACGCATTGGTTAAAATGACATGCTTAGGATCCAGAAAATAACGTCATCTTTTGGGGTCCACGCTCATATAAAATTCATCGATGAAGATGCTAAAAAGATGACATGCTAGATCACTTGCACCCATGATTGAATGTCATCTTTGGCATCGAACATTTTGCTGGGTAGCTTAAATCCTCAAAATACCAAAAATTGGGAGGTACGGTTGTGTATATGGGGGCTATACCAAAACGTTGACCTATGTTCACAATTTTTGGTTGAGAAGATGTACACTAGCGGTCATCTGAATAGGTTTGAATTTTTTCTTTTTATATGTTAAGGTATCTTCTGATGTGTTCGTATTACAGATCCATACTATTTACTTTTTGAGAGTCTTATACTATGCCAACATTCCCAAGAAAAAACTCGACGGTGTTGCCATATTTTCGGAAAATATCCCAATTATAATAAAAATGTACAAAAAAGTGTCCCATTTTTGCGATCATCAGAATAGGTTTGAATCAAATAAAATTGAAAAATTGTACTACTCATGTAAATATTGCGCAGTTTTTAGGTTTAGTTTACTAAAATGGAACATTCTGATAAATCCTACAACAAATTTGACCCGCTTTATTTGGAACGTGGGTTCAATTCTCAACATGGAAAAGTTACCAAGAACTTTCAGATAAAATCAAGAAATAGTCAAACAAAAACGTTTTATAAACTTGCTTTAAATGACTTTTTGATTTCGTTAGATCTCTTCTGAGCTTCGAAAATTGTCTGAAAGCAAATACCAAGTGTAGCCATATTATTAGGATCGATAAATTAGAAAGGTCATTGAAAATAGTTGGTATTTTAGCTCAAGTTTCATTTTTTAACTAACCTTGCAGTACAAATTTAAGTAATATCATGGTCACAAATCCACAATAGTTGACCACATGTATCATAAATGTTCGAAAATTGGTCTGGAAGAATCTTTCTTCGACGACAATAAAGTAGAAAATTGTAATTCAAATTTAACTCAAAGACGCATGATATCGCCGACTTTTATAGTGCTGTAATATCTATATAGTCAGGTCAAAGAGTTTTTTTCTGTTCACAAGTCATAAAACAAACACCAATAAGTACAAAAAATGGACTACTGAAGTTATACAGCACTATAAAAATCGGCGATATCATGCCCATTTGAGTTAAATTTGAACTGTTACAGTATTCTCGTCGGTTTTACCGTTTTTGAGATATAGAAGTTGAAATTGGGACAATTCAAATTCAATTTAATTCTGTACCGTCTCCTTATAAAAACTTGTCATGACTGCAGTTTTTCAAATCAAAATTATATATCTAAACAAATGGTACATCTTAGGAAAAATTGCATAAGCCAGTCTTGAAGAGAAGTTTTACAGCTATAATATTTTCTCAGGTCCCATACCGATAAGACTTGGCGCATTCAAGTAAAATCGCGAAACCCTAACAGAAAACCTAAAAATGTAACCTGAGCTTCTTTATCTCAAAAATGGTACAACCTGGGAACAAATCATAAAAATCAATCCTCTAGAGAATTTCCACAGCTACAACATTTTCTTTAGTCCCATTCCGATAGGACTTGCGGTTTCCAAGCAAGATCGTGAAAACCTAAAAAACACATAAAAATGTGAGTTTTGAATGTTTTTTGGATTGGATGAATTTTCCTGTTTTTGGATTTTTCTCATCTATGAACATTGCTGTTTCAGAATTCACAAAACGCCCCCTGTGTAAGCGTTTTTCATTTAAAGTTAGTTAAGGCGCACTCTTCATGAAATTGTTTTTTAAGGGGGCGATACAGTCAGTGCATTGTCCAAATTTGAACTTCTATATCTCAAAAATGGTAAAACCTACGAAAAAACGTAAAGGTGAATCTTGTAGAGAATTTTGATAGCTTTAGTTCCATTTTGATAGGACTTGCGGTTTCCAAGCTAAATCGCAAAAATCTAAACCACCCCTAAAAATGTCTACTTGAATCGCGATTTATTTAAAAAGCGCTCCGGCGATTTTTTTCTTGTTTTTTGATTTTTCTTATCTATGAACACTGTAGTTTTAGAATTTGCAAAAACTTCCGAGGTGCAAGCACCTTCCATTTAAATTTGCTTCAAGAGCACCGTGCAGGAGGTACCTAAAAAGGGGCCTGTACCCAAACTTGGACCGATGTCCACAATTTTTCGTGGTAAAGTTTAGTGACCACTAGAAACCCTAAGTGGAAGGAAAGGATGGCTTAAATCCACAAAATACCGGATATCAGGAGGTACCGTTATATGGGGGGCTATAACAAAATATTAGCCGATGTCGTTCATATTTAGTCCATTATTACCCACGGACACATACTTAGTTTGTGCAAAATTTCAGAAACATATCTCTATTCGTTGGCAAGTTATTAATTTCGCGCCGCTAGATCAGTGATTTCGACGACTGTGCAGTGGCTTGATTGAGACACCTCCAAAACATGGTTTTTGAACGCTTTTACAGCATCTACTGGCGATTGCTGCGATTTTTCGGGTTCATACGCACAGTTTCATGATTCGTTACTTGGATCCACCTTATAAACGTCTCTTGAAGCACCGCGTATTTTTTACGAAATTTCTTGCACCGACCAACACAGGAGCCGACGAGAAAAACCCCCATTTTTGGGGCAAAGCGTTCATGCAATATCAAGTGTTGTTTGGTGGAATAAAGTCCCAAGGATGCCTCTATCTCACGGTACATAACATGGCGATCTTGCATTATCCGTTCACGCACGGTTTAATTTTGTCTGGCACAACGACCGTAACCTACATATGGACAAAGAACTACTGACCTTTCCCCTGATGCAAGTTGCAATAACTAACTAACTTGCCTACTGCCTAATATAATTGGTTTTGTGTAGAATACATAATTTTCCTCCCATGCTACAATTTGTCTCTATCATGATAGATAAATTCCCAGCATTATTGCAAATTACGTGGAGCCCTAGTATATTAATTGTCTAATTGAATTTTTTATACATATGTATATTGCAGCATGGTGTCGCTTCGCCACCTTTTTTCAAAATCCACTCGGTGTTGCTACCGTAAAAGTTTTTTTGAAATATTAATTTTGGGAGTCATAAATTTGTTTGCATTCAAATTATTTGAATTTCTAATTATTATTGGTTGTGTTTTTACGGGTTAAAATATATTTTTGATATCACAATATGTATCCACAATGAACTATTTTCGAAATACCCTATAAAGCACAAAATCGCGTGCATTTCCAAGGATATGTATGGCAAAAGTGGACGGTTTTTGGACGATAGATCTTCAATAAACTCACAATGTTCCCTTTGAAAATTTGTATATAGCATTTGCAGTATTCAATAAAATTGGAGCAATGTCCGTCTGTCGAAAATTTCACGGCCAGATATGGCAAATTGCATTGTAATTGGGTATATTTGCAGTGGCTTATATATTTACTTATATTAGGTGTATTCCAAAAAGGAACCTGATATTCAAACAAAATGATAGATGTATCAGTAGGGGCCACCGATGTTAATTTTCCAATTTTGGAACTTTTATTAGAAATGTATAATGATTGTTCCCGATTCATACTAGCTCAAGGGGCCTACTGTTTATCGCCGAGTCCGAACGACTATGTATTAAATGTAATTGTTTCATTTATTTAATGAAACTGTTTAATTTATTTTATGAAACTGTTTAATTTTTTTTAATAAATAAATAAATAAAAAATAAAATGTGTAGAAAGTATTCCATTAATTTTTGGAGCCAACCAAAAACATCGGCTATATAAAACTTTCCGCAATATTTTTAAAAAAGTTTACGTACTAGTTTTTTTTAAACACGTTTTATTTATCATAATTGCAATACACACATATTTCTTGCTTTAAAGAAATAAACAATTTCATTACATCAATTAAATCCGTTTCATTTATACAATGAAACCAAAATTCATTAAATTTTAGGTAAGGTTTTATAGAATGAACGAAACATTTCATTGTATTAATGTAACACTTCATAAACATCAACGAAAAACAATCAATGAAACCAGTTAATTGATACAACGAAGCATTTTTCTTTCAGTGAAACATTACATTATTTTCAGAACTTCATTACTGGTAGTACACAGTCATGCTTCCCCGAAGGGCATACCTAGTTCATTTTTTGTTGTTGTAAGGACAATGTTGAATGTTATTCTCACTTTATATCAAAATATCGAAGGTCTTTCCAATCTAATAATTTAAATTCTGTAGCCAATATGTCATATTGTAATTGTGATTTTTAGATCATCCATCCATAAGAACATTGTACATGCTCAACGATTTACACATACAGTCGGGCCTCGATTATCCGTAATGGTCGGGACAGAGGCATTCCGGATAATCGATTTTTTAAAATAGAGGAAATAGAAAAATACCAACATTTCTTTTCAACCCCGGATAATGGAGGTTCCCGGATAATCGATTCACGGATAATCGAGGTTCAGCTGTATTTGTATTAAAGCCCTCTTCTCAATTTCATCACTCGAACCGAAATACTTTAAAACAAATGACAAAAAATCTACAATTTCTAAACTTTTATACCATTTGCATTTGTCTACATGCTAAGAAAAAAACAGAAAGCCAAAACAAATAAATCCTTTCGCCATTCTTAGCCTAGTTATTTGACATTTGCATATTTTGTGACCAATAAAATTGCCACAGCTCGGTAATACATTTCACTTCTGCCCCTCAAAACAGTGGAAATTTGCATTCGAATGTGTACAAATATTTGAATTTGGTTTCACATTCACAGCTTACAGATAAATATCTCAAATAGTTTGGCTCCTTTGCTAGCGAGAAATCCATACGGATTTCAAAACACACAACAACATGGACATCTTCGTCTGTCTGTTCCGGTATTTTAGTGGAAAGTTTTTTATTTTACTTTTGAATACCGGAAGTAAATCTGTGTTAAAGCGTTGTTTTGTTGCCACAGTCACGAGACGACGGTTTTAGCATCCCTAAGTCAGTCATTCAGTCGGTCGGTAAGTGAGTCAGTAGTGCAGTACATTGGAGAAATAAACAACGGTAGTTGCTACAAGTTACATAGTTTTACCAATGGAGAATAGAAATGGGAGCGCTTACATCAAAAATAACAACACTAACAAAAGTAGTGGCAAACGGATGTAGACAAACGGCAAATGCGCCTTCAAAGAAAAGATTTATTGCATTTTAAATTCAGCGACAGCGATTATTTTTCCACTTCTTGTTATTGTTGTTTTTCGTATTCTGTTGCTGCTGCCGCGCTTCGCCTTCTTGTTGTAACTGGGTAAGTTGTTGGTGTTTATGCTGATGTAGTTATTTTTGGATTCACAGCCTTTTCTTACAGCTAGCTGCGTACATCGGCATATCCGAACGAATAGATTTATCTTAATTCCACTTCTTAGAAATCAGCCGACTGGAAGTAAATATTTGCGTAAATTTCCATTACATTTCAATGTGACAACCAAGGCTGCCGGAAGCAATCGTGAGTGCAACAATAATAAATGGTAAAAAAGGAAGGAAGTTCCGCAATTGTTTAGATAGTAAACTTATTTTAGTTTTAAGTTCAGCTTTACTTAGTGATAAATCATAGAAAATATGGCCTATTTTAAGTTTAACATACAAAAGTAAAGAACCTTAAAAAGAGAGGCAAAGATACAGTGCCCGAAATAAAGATAGGTACACATGCAAATTGGGTGACGTAGGGGATGGAAGATACCAAGCAACGGTTCTGACCGGTTTTAACATGGCAAAGCCCAGGATTTATCTTGGTCCCTCTTTCATCTCAAGTGGACACTGACCTCTCCGTGGTGTCACCTGGGGAACTGCTTTAACACCCGTTAAAGGTAGTGAGCTAACATGTGCCACGCGTTCACCCATAAGAACGTTAAAAACTTGGGTTGGGCGTCGGGTAACCCTCCCGTAGAAAAAACAGCCTACTATGAAAAAACGAAAGAAAAGAAAAACAAACCCCTCTAAAGTTGACGAACCCCGCAAACGTTTTAAGGACCTTGATCTGCGAATCTGCATGTGGAATGTTCGCACTCTTTATAGAGAAGGTGCAGTCTTCGCATTGGCAGACGTACTTGAAAAGTACAAGGCCGATATTACTGCCATACAGGAAATACGATGGATTGGGAAAGGCGTCACAACAACACCTAAAGGTGACGCACTGTATTATAGCTGCCATGACGTAAAGCATAAGTTTGGTTGCGGATTCGTAGTTAGTCGGAGGCTAAACATCTGGTATCAAGCTTCACCCCAGTGAATGAAAGACTTGCTGCAATTCGAATAAAAGCTAAATTCTTCAACATCAGCTTTATTTGCGCTCATGCTCCCACTGAAGAAAAGGACGAACAGACCAAAGATATATTTTACGAGCGCTTAGAAGAAACATATGCCCTGCCCATGACATTAAAATCATTCTAGGCGATTTTAATGCCAAAATTGGAAAGGAGAATATCTTTGGCCCAACAGTCGGGAAATTCAGTCTCCACAGTGAAACATCTGACAATGGTGTGAGGCTGATAGACTTTGCAGCTGCAAAAAACATGGTAGTTAGCAGTACCAGATTTAATCATCTCGATATTCATAAGGGCACCTGACTGTCTCCAGATCAGAAAACAAGAAATCAAATTGATCATATTGTTATTGATGGAAGACATTCATCGAGGGTGTTGGATGTACGACCGTTCCGAGGCGCAAACATTGATTCGGACCACTACCTTGTTGCAGCAAAGGTACGCACCCGCTTAAACGTAGTAAACAAAGTACGAACAGACACAACACGAAAGTTAGACATCGGTAGCATATTCCACTCAACTAGCCCAATTGCTTAATCAAAGCACTCCTCATCCCGATAACATATCAGCGCAATGGCAAAGCATTGCCCACACCATGCAAACAGCCGCAAAATCCATACTTGGATACCAGAGACCTCCACCAAGGAATCCATGGTATGATCAGGAGTGTCGTGCTGCCACCGAAGAGAAAAATGCGGCATATAGGGCTACTTTACAATCCGTAGCAACGCGTAGCGCACGAGAGAGATACAGGAAGAAGAGCAGAAAAAAGAGAGAGATGGAAAAGCGGGAGTGTGAAAAAATCGAGATGTACAGGAGCCAGAATGAAGTCCGAAAATTCTACCAAAGAGTCAAGCATCAAACAGATGGCTTTGGTACAGGCACATCTTCCTGTAGAGACCAGCAAGGTAATTTGGTAACTGATACATATAGTGTACTCAGGATATGGAAAGAACATTTTTCAAATCTGTTGGTATCCAATAGGAGCGAAGACGACGAAGATACCACAGTCCCAATCCCAGAAGATGGTATTGAATGTATACCGCCCAGCCAAGATGAGGTAAGGACAGCAATAAATCGGCTGAAGAGTAATAAGGCAGCAGAGGCCGATGGCTTACCAGCCGAGCTGTTCAAAACCGGAGGCGACACGCTGATAAGGTGTATTCATCAGCTAGTTGGCACCATCTGACAGGAAGAACGAGTACCCGACGATTGGAACCTGAGTATCCTATGTCCCGTCCACAGAAAGGAGATAAGACTGTATGCTCCAACTGTAGGGGCATAAGTCTTCTCCCTATTGCCTATAAGATAGTGTCAGGGATATTGTGCGAACGACTAAAGCCAATGGTCAAAGAAATAATTGGACCATACCAATGTGGCTTTAGACCTGGCTAGTCCACCATTGACCAGATATTTACCCTGCGGCAAATCCTAGAGAAGACCCAAGAGATGCAGATCGACACATTTCACCTTTTTGTCGATTATAATGCCGCATTCGACAGTCCCCTCCAATCAAAGGTATTCCATGTAATGTCTGCATTTGGTATCCCCGCAAAGCTCATCCGGCTTTGTAAGATGACTTTAACTGATACTAGGTCCTCAGTTAAAATTGGAAAGAACCTCTCCGAAGAATTTTGTACCAAAAGATGTTTCAGACAAGGAGACAGCCTTTCGTGTGACCTATTCAACATTTTGCTGGAAAAGGTAATACGAGATGCAAATGTCAAAAGAAATGGCACAATTTACACCAATAGCCACATGTTACTTGCCTATGCTGATGACATAGACATCATGGGAAGTTCAGTAAAGGAAGTAACTGATACCCTTAGGAAGATCGAAGCAGAATCTGCGAAAATGGGTCTGGCGGTAAACGGCGAAAAGACCAAATTGATGGTGTCGACGCGCAAACGTCCATAGAGCTCGGACCAACTGTGGAAGTTGGTACCTACAATTTTGAGGTAGTTAAAGACTTCGTCTACCTCGGCACTGCCATAAACACAACCAACAACATCAGTTGTGAAATAAGAAGAAGAATTGTATTGGACAACAGATGCTACTATGGTTTAAGTAAGCAATTTAAAAACAAAGCCACATCTCGTCAAACAAAAATAACACTATACAAAACGCTGATACTACCCGTGCTAATGTATGGCTCCGAAGCATGGGTACTTGCGCAAGCAGATAAGGCAGTGCTTGGTGTGTTTGAGAGGAAAATTCTTCGAAAGATCTACGGGCCGATTTGCGTTGACGGTGAATATCGACGTCGTATGAACCACGAGCTATATAAGCTATACAAAGACATGAATATAGTTAAACGTATCGAGATGCAACGATTACGTTGGCTAGGCCATATCATGAGAATGAGCGATGATGAACCCGCTAAAAAGGCGTATGAATACATGCCACATGGCGGTGCACGCAGAATCGGCAGGCTTAAGCTTCGATGAAGCATACAAGTGGATGAAGAAATGAAAAGGCGCGGTGTTCCAAAAAGTCAAGCGAAAAACAGAGAGGAATGGAGATCTTTTCTTAGTTCGGTGTATGGAACAAATGTTCTGTAATGGGCCATCTAAATAAGTAAGTAAGTATGTAATGAAGTCTTATCTATATTGTCACCCTTATATTATCAATTTTGTTCTAATTATTTTTCCTTTATTAAACAAATGTTTTAACTTTTCCACAATCATAAACAGAACACATTCATAAATTTGCCACATTCATATGTATGTATGGAATCACATACATACATATGTATGGATGAACATTTGCAAAAACAAGTAAGAATGGCGTTAAGTTCGGCAGGGCCGAACTTTTTATACCCTCCACTAGAGATGAATTTTATTAAAATTTAGCAATTAGTATCCTTCCTTTTATGAAAGTACTAAGCTCTTCCGTCACGCTAAAAGAAGAATATCGCTTTATTTTAAACAAGGTTTAATACCGATGAGACATCGATGTTTAATACACATTCAAACCCCGAAATAACACGTTACAGTCATTCAATTGGGAGATTCGGGAGGTACCGTTCAATGGGGGCTATAGGAAGGCGTGGACCTATACCGGGAAATTTCAGGTGAAGAGTTTAACAACCGCAAGGAAGACTAAATACCAAATTTCAGCCATTTCGGTGGGATATTTAGGCCGCAATCTAAACAATATCGAAAACCGGGAGTTACCGTTCTATTGGGGCTATATGAAGTCATTTCGGTGGGATATTGAGACCACAACCTTCAAAATACGAAAATTGGGAGGTACCACTAACTGAAGGAACAATTAGTTTCCTTTCGTTTATGAAAGTATGAACAAACCTCTTCGCCCTATTCCTTGCAGGAGCAGAATATACCAAACTTTAGCCCTTGTGGTGGGATATTCAGGCCACAACCTTCAAAATACTGAAAATCGCGTGGTACCTTTCTAAGGGAGGAAAGGGAAGGGGAAGTTTAACACCCCCAACGAAAACTAAATTTCAGCCATTTTAGTGGGATATTAAGGCCACAACCTTCAAAATACCGAGAATCGGGAGGTACCGTTCTATGGGGGCTATAATATGGCGTGTACCTATACTGACAAATTCCACACGGAAAGTTTAATACCACTAACGAAGACTAAGAACCAAATGTCAGCCACGTCAGTGGGATATTAAGGCCACAGCCTTCAAAATACCGAGAATCAGGAGGTACCGTTCAATGGGGGCTATATGAAGGCGTAGACCTATACGGAAATTTTAACACCACCAAGGAAGGCTAAATACCAAATTTGTGCCATTTTGGTATGATATTGAGGCCACAACCTTCAAAATACCGAATATCGGGAGGTACCGTTCTATGGGGGCTATATGAAGACGTAGACCTATACCGACAAATTTCGGGTAAAAGTTTTATAACCCCAACGAAGTCTAAGTACCAAATTTCAGCCATTTCGGTGGAATAATGAGGCTAAAACCTTCTAAATACCGGAAATCGGGAGGTACCCTTCTATGGGGGCTATATCAAAGCGTGGACCGTTGCAATACAAAACATCGTAGAAGTAATAGAAACATCTATACCAACATTGAAAGGTCTATCTTAAAAATTGCGAGCTGTATCTTGATTTCAACAGACGGACGGATAGACGGGGGCCATACCAAAACGTAGAGCTACATATGTTCTCTCTAGGAACCTCAAGTGTCAAATAACAGGAAGTTTTGTGACCACTCTGAACCTTTAATATCAAATAACAAGTAGTTCGGTAAAAAATGTAGCTAAAACCCTGAAAATACCGAAAGTCGGGAGGTACCGTTATACTGGGGCGATAGCAAAACGTGGACCATTGTTCAACATTTTTGGTGGATAAAATGAGAACCATAAATGCCAAATTACACAGTACAACAAAATCGAACTTTTTTTAAAAATTACAAGAAACCCCGCACAGATTATAAAAGGGGACCGAAAAAAAGAAGACACGTGTATCAGAGGCCTGCGTTGAATCAACGCAACTATGTAGTGTATCGCATCATTTCGTAAACAAATCATTCATTTTTACCAAAAGAATTTCCGTTAGCATAATTGAATCATCAAAAATCAGCATACGCCAATGACTACCACAAGAATGCATTTCTTATCTCAAACAATCGGTTTGATTCATTCATAAATGTGTGTGATCTACGAACTACTAATCTGTGATCTTTAATGTACAAACAAACACCACATGAAGAGAGAGTAGTAATCCTACAAGGCATAAAGTATGAGAGAACTGAAAAAAAAAAAACAACACAGTTGTCTAAACATAGCTGTCTACAAATATGGGGAATTTATGAGAGAGGTGTGTTGTTGTGTTATACAAAGGCTGTGTTAGCTAAAAAGAGAATGTGTTTGTTTTGGTGTTACGAGAACGTACATAGGCGGACATAACTGTGATTCATTTGATGTGTTTAGATTTTTTATATGTAAGTATACTCGAAACGAAGTCAACACGAACAATTCAAGCAAGAGGTAGTAATTTGTACGAAGCAGTAAAGACTTTACATACAATGCGTTAAGTATCAATCAGCAATGTTTGTGTTTGACTTTCAACAGAATATTGATTACATTCTAACGCAAAAAAGAGTGGTGGTGCGTACAAGTATCGCTTTTTCTTGTGTCTACCGCAATTCATAAAATTGGCACCGGTTGCAGGTCACTGACGTGTATCGGCGTTTTGAAAGTTTACGTTGGGAAGTAACCTAAATAGGCGTGGCAAGTTCCGCCCATTTCTGCAGTTTTTCAAATATTCGACATCAGATTCCTTGGAATCCTTACATTTTAGGTATAAAGTGTCTTTGCAATATTACTGACAACAGTGCGGGATAAAGGGGTCTTTTTGGTCCCTTAAAAATTCCTTTAAAATATGGTCGTTTAAGATCAAAATATTCTACAAAATTATTTGTCGTAAAATTTTACTATAGGTCCCCGAATACACCAAAACTCTAAATCGTACCTAAACGCCAGGAATCTGCCAAAAGTAAAATCACGTTTTAGGGTTAATGTTGTACTTTATCTGAGTTTATCAAGGTTTGTCCCACAAAACTTCATTCTAGATAGAAGGCGTCAAAGACAAAAATAATTTCCATCAAATTTCAATACAAGTCGCCGAATAAGTGAAATATGTATTTGCAATATATATCAAGAAAATATATACATCAAGTTTGCCAACAAAACACCCAAATATGTTTTGAATAAATTTGTTTTGTTGAAATTGAAATTGAAATTTCGTTTTAGACGAAATGTGTTGAAAAATGAAATATTCTACACAAAATTTAATTGTAAGTCTTAGAACAAACTAGATATCTGAGTAAAATACTTTGTTAAGAAAATGACGTTACAAAATTAGATATTATAGGTAGAAATTATTTGTTAAACTTTTAGACTCTTAATTAAAATTTATTCCATACTGAGTCAAAATCGCCTAAAATACCTCACTTTGTCAAAAGAAGAAATGTTCCAAATCAAATTTCATTATGAGTCTCTGAACAAAAGACATTTGTAGCTATAATATTTAACATTTCCAGAAGCTTTCGCTTTTTATATATGATTTAGGACCATATTCTACCGTTTTTATTCACAGTTTCGTTATCTGCGGTTACAAAATATACTTTATTGAAGTTTTTTTGATAATAAATTCTTTCAGAAGATTATGTGTGCTCGATCCAAACTGTTTTAGAAATAACTTTGGTGAATATATATCACCAATATTTTTGAAAATTTAACATAGTTGAAGCCAAGGTTTACCCTTTTAGAACACGTGACTTGTGATTGTATATTATACAAATTAAATGTTTTTGGCTAAAATGAGATGTTTTTGGACGTGGCAAAAAATATTGGCATCAAAAGTTAATTTGCGTGGAAGCTGTGGCTATATTTATGTTAAAAAATACGTAAAAATGGGTTGAAGACAACGTGTCTTTTTTTGTTTTCTCTTGATTTGCGAGTAAACCACGCTTCTCTCGATTTTCCTGTCAAAGTAAAAGTAGAAGCCAACTAAATAAGGATCATCTCACTAATGTATTACTTTTCAAAATTTGATCTGCTTTACCATTAAATGATGCTGACATGTTGAAGCCAGATTTACAGTGTTTTTTTACATTTTCTTCTAATTTCATTCCGCAAACAGGGTTTTCAAAAAATCGTATATAGGATTGTAGAACTCGCGATTCTGAGTTATTTGATATATGTGTCGTGAATGTAGTCTAAGCAGCTTCATAGAAATCTGCATCCAAATACGGAAATTTTGTGCGAACATTTTTCTAAAAATCATATTTATCAGGCCTAATTTTTACAATTGTCATTCGAATTCCTCGTAATTGATTGCACGTTTTAGTTTTTTACGTTCCGGATCCAATAAATCGTTCCCCGTGAAAATCCATCTACTAAAACGCGAGTTACGAGAAATTCCAAAGTAGAAAAATCACTTAAAAATGTTTTTGAAAATACCGCGTATTTTATCTCGTTTTCTGCAGTTCGTTTCCACTGCAATGAAACAACTAGTACAGCATCTTCGTTTTAGCTGAAACAGATATTTGAAAACTTCAATGATAAGGAAGCTACATTCATTTTATCCCAAAAAATAGTGTGTGATGCTACATCCACGGTTCTTGATTGATCGCCTTCAAATAGATATATATCGATGTAGATTTTCATGGTGGACACTGAAATCGGATGCGGACAAAAATTGTATGCACTATGCGCAAATTAGCGATATTTTATAGGTTTTTTAATGCTAAGATGCAGCCGATGCTACATCTTAGCCTCCAAATTATATTTCGAAAAATATATACAAATTAAAAGATATGGTCTTGCTGTACATGAAAATCAAATGCGGACAAAATGATTTTGATAATTTCGCGATTTACACGTATAACGTTTACACGTATAAACACGTATAAACGTATTAAAATGCATATAAATTAAAATGGGTTATGTGACCCCTATTTCCATTACAAAAGCCTTGAGATATAACCTCAGCAACCCAATTATCTTCCTTAATAGGAAAGCTTTTATATGAATGTCTATAAACCAAAATCCGTATATTTTAATGGGAGATTTAAGCAAAATGAAGGAAGTATTCCTATAGATTTTTCCAAAAATTTTATACTACATAATGAATGTGAAAAAATATTTTTTCAAACAAAAAATTATTTTTTAACAAAAATATGTGTTGTTTTTGGCTGTGACATCGAAACTATAATACCAATCTGTATGATTTTAGTCTCATTTGATTCGCCGTGAAGTTTTGCTTCCATATGAATTGTTTCGTAATTTTATAGCGGGTAAATGGACCTTTATTTTGAAAAAAGTTGACTTACATTCAATAATTTATCAATTTATTATACATTTCGCGAGTACTGAGTAACCTTTAACAAATATTATGCAATCTACTAACTCAAGCCACTTCCAGATAACTTTTTAGTAGCAATTGCTCGCGGTAAAATAATTAGCGTTTTTATAATATTTTTTTCTTTAAAACGAAAATAAAGCCGCCATAACTTTTGTCCGCATCAACAAAAAACTGGCTCGCGAGCGTATTTGTTTCTTAACCTGGGAATTTGTTTCTTAACCTGTGTACCAAAAATCTTTGATGTAGCGCGAAAAAAATTTAACATTTTTCTTGAAACGGAATATGAAATATTTGACAACATTCGTGATATAGGGAAAATATTGATAATCCGATCGGACTTTGAAGAATTACGTATTTTAGTCATATAAACTAAAATAACGTCATCAGGATAAGTCATAGGTTCCTGATATTGTATGTGAAAATGCGCGGATAGTCTACGGCTATTGTCCAGTGAATATATATCTGACATACGAGTCCTAACATCCATGTTTTTGGCATGGTCCTAAATACTCTAATGATGGCAGCTACTCCTGCTCTGGCAAAATTTACTGACTTTAGTGACTCGCATGAGGGTTAATTTTTTCATAAAAAGATACCCCGCACTGTTGTCAGTAATATTGCCAAAGACACTTTATACCTAAAATGCAAGGATTCCAAGGAATCTAACGTCGAATATTTCAAAACCTGTAGAAATGGGCGGAACTTGTCACGCCTATTTAGGTTACTTCCCGACGTAAACTTATAAAACGCCGATACACGTGTCTTCTTTTTTCGGTCCTCTTTCATAATCTGGTCGAATTATCTTGTAATTATTTTTTGTGTTGCACAGTGTTACAGTCAGTTTATGTCGAAAAAGGACATAGCAAAAAATACCTGAAATCGGGCGGTACGGTTATATGGGGACTACACCAAAAAGAAGAGTTTTGACCACTGCGAACCCCAAATACCATATTACAGTCAATGTAGACTGGAAAGATTGATAAAAAGATGAAAGTATCCAAAATCCCGAAGTACCGTTACATGGAGGCTACACCGAAACGTGGACCTATGTCCACAATTTTTTATGGAGTAGTGTTTGGATCACAGTGAACCTTAAAGAACAAATAACAGCCAATTTAGTGGACAAAATCTTCAAAAGTACCTAAAATCAGCGTTAACGTTATATGAGAGTTATTCCAAAACGTAGACCTGTGCTCACAATTTGTTGGTGCATAAGTTTCTTGGGTGCCACCATGGTGCTGTGGTATGCACACCCGCGTTGCATTTAGAAGGTCTGCGGTTCGATTCCCAGGCCAGGCAACATCAAAACTTTTCAACGGTGGCAAAATACTTCTCAGTAATGTTGGCGACATTTCCTGAGTATTTTAGCCATGTAAAACTTCTCTACATGTGGTGTAGTAAGACACGCCGTTCGAACTCGGCGATAAACAATAGGTCCCATGTCACCTAGCTAATAACAATCGGGGTGCACTCAGTGATATGATTACACTGTGTGTAATTTTTTGAGCCATGATTAATTAACCATATTCTGACACCGCAGCGGGATAGAAGACCAAAAATTAGAAGACACGTGCCCCGGCGTTTTTCCCTATCACATCAACTTTCGCGGTTATGGGCCCCCAAAGACTTGAGGCCTAGATGTCAAAAGGGATCATTTTGTCAGGCGCATATCTTCTAAACCGCCAAGAATTTGGATTTACTCGTAGAAGAAAAGTTGTAGCTCTTGTCTTAAAGAAAAATATTTGTGAACGCATAAAATCCATTCAACCTCACCTTCAAGGTCAAAATCGTCAAGGTCAAATTTCCTTTTTAATTTTTTCTCGGATTTTAGTCTACAGATGTCAAACCGATCAATATTAAAGCAAACAACCAACTCGGTTCCTGCTCCGTAGATACTAAACCGTTCAAAATTCAAGAAATCAATGGACCAAAATGATGTAGCAAAGATATCAGCAAATAACTTTCTGGAACATTCGAAATGTCTATGACCGGTTCTTAAATGTGTAAATAGCCAAAAACTTTTGAAAATACACGATTTTTATACTTTTTTCTCCGATTCCGGTCGACAGATGCCGAACCGCCCAAAAATTAAGGATACAGTCAACTACAAAAGTGTACCTAAGATTTCAATAAACAACTTTCTAGAACATAAAAAGATTCTAGGAACGGTTCTTCAATCTCAAAATTCGATTATTTTAGATCATTCTTTCCTGTTCAGGTCCGTAAATAACACTGTGCAACACGAAAATTATTAACCATATTCTGACACGGCAGTGTGATAGAACACCAAAAATGAGAAGATACGTGTCTCGCCGTTTTTCCCTATCTCATCAACTTTCGCGGTTATAGGCCTCCAAAGGTTTGAGGCTTTGATGTAAAAAGGGTCATTTAGTCAGGACTTTATATTCCAAACCGTTAGGAAATTTGAATTTACCTCAGAGGCAAAGTTGTAGCTCTTGTCTTAAAGAACAAAAATTGTGAACACTTATAAGCCACCAAGCTTCATCTGCAAGGTCAAAGTCGTTATGGTCAAATTTCTTTTAATTTTTTTTTTTCAAGTTTTGTTATACAGCTTTCAAACCGATCAAATGAATCAAACAACCAACTACAAAAATGTACCTCAGATCTCAATAAACATCTTTCGAGAATATACGAACTCTGTAGAAACGGATCTTAATGGTCAAAATGCAAAACAATTGCGATTTTTATCCTATTTTCTAGGATTCTGCTCCATAGATATTAAACCGTTCAAAATTCAAGAAAACAATCAACCACAATAGTGTAGCAAAGGCATCAATAAACAACTTTCTGGAATATGCGAAATGTCTATGAACGGTTCTTAATGGTAAAAATACCAAAGATACGCAACCGCCCAAGAATTAAGGATACCGTCAACCACAAAAATGTACCTAAGATTTCAATAAACAACTTTTAAGAACGTATGAAGATTCTAGGAATGATTCTTGGGGCTGAAATTCACGAACAATTAATTTTTTTAACATTCCCCCTGCTCAGGTTTGGAAATAACAAACTGTTAAAAACTCAAGGAAATGGTTTGTTATTTACGGACTTGAACAGGAAAGAATGATCTAAAATAAACTAATTTTGAGCTTGAAGAATCGTTCCTAGAATCTTCATTTGTTCTAGAAACTTTTTTGTTGAAATCTAAGGTACATTTTTGTAGTTGACTGTATCCTTAATTTTTGGGCGGTTGCGTATCTTTGGACCAGAGTCGGAGAAAAAAGTATAAAAATTGGATAATTTCAAAAGATTTTTGCTATTTTTACCATTAAGAACCGTTCATAGACATTTCACATATTCCAGAAAGTTGTTTATTGAAGCCTTTGCTACACAATTGTGGTTGATTGTTTTCTTGAATTTTGAACGGTTTGATATCTATGGAGCAGAAGCCGAGAAAAGAGGATAAAAATCGCAATTGTTTTGCTATTTTGACCATTAAGATCCGTTTCTACAGAGTTCGTGTGTTCTAGAAAGTTGTTTACTAAGATCTAAGGTACATTTTTCTAGTTGGTTGTTTGCTTCAATTTTGATCGGTTTGAATGCTGTATAACAAAACTTGAGAAATAATTTTAAAAGAAATTTGACCATGGCGATTTTGACCTTGCAGATGAAGTTTGATGGGTTATAAGTGTTCACAATTTTTGTTCTTTAAGAAAAGAGCTACAACTTTGCCTCTGAGGTAAATTCAAATTTCCTAACGGTTTGGAAGATATCGTCCTGACTAAATGACCCTTTTTACATCAAAGCCTCAAACCTTTGGAGGCCTATAACCGCGAAAGTTGATGAGATAGGGAAAAACGGCGAGACACGTGTCTTCTCAGTTTTGGTGTTCTATCACACTGTGGAGTCAGAATATGGTTAATAAAACATGACTCAAAAAATTACACACAGTGTAACAAACCTTTCAAATTTCCTTGAGTTTTGAAAAATATGTTATTTCCAGACCTGAGCTGGGGAAACGTTAAAAGTAATTTATTTTTTTTTTTTGTAAATTTCAGCTTGAAGGACCGTTCCTAGTATCTTTTTATGTTCTAAAAAGTTGTTTATTGAAATCTTATTTAAATTTTTGTAGTTGACTGTATCCTTAATTTTTGGGCGGTTTGGTATATGTGGACCAGAATAGGAGAAAAAGGTATAAAAAATCGAATATTTTCAAAAGTTGTTGGCTTTTTTGGCTTTTAAGAAGCGGTCATAGACATTTCATATATTTCAGAAAGTTGTTTGGTGATATCTTCGCTACATTATTTTGGTCCACTGTTTTCTTGAATTTTTTAGGCCTCAAGTCTTTGGGGGCCCATAACCGCGAAAGTTGATGTGATAGGGAAAACGCCGGGACACGTGCCTTCTTATTTTTGGTCTTCTATCCCGTTGCTGTGTCAGAATATGGTTAATAATTTTCGTGTCGCACAGTGTTATATAAGTTTCTTGACCACTTCAAATAACTTTTCCGGTACCCCTTCCAGAAAAATTTAAACATCGCGGATAAATTTCAAACATTACTTTGAATAGCTCTCCCTGTACTTATTACAACAGAGATGCTTTGGAAATACAACCTATACTAGATGAGCTTCTTTTCTCTTTGGGAAAAGCCGATTAATTTTTTTTTACTTGTTAGTAGAGAAATTTGTTGACTACGAGTTTGTAGATAACAACTGAATTAAATGCCTGAAATCGGATGGTACGCCACAATGTGGAAAGGGTATTATAAGTTTGTTTTTCGGAAAATACATGTAACACCGACAAATTTTCCCGTAGAAAATGTCCACTAGTTACAATGATAACGGATAAACACGACCCGGACAAACAAAAAAGGACCTACAACATTCATTTTACAATATTGAAAACATCATTTATTTGCTATGCAAACAAGTGGGTGGGTGAATAATCAAAAGGTCATAATGCATAATGAATACTAATGAACACCTGCATGCCCCACCCCCATTATTTTTGCTGAACACCTGCATATCATTACTTACTTACTTACTTAGCTGGCCTTTTACAGAACATTTGTTCCATAAGCCGAACTAAGAAAAAATCTCCAATCCTCTCTGTTTGCTGCTGTAGTTTCCCAATCTGGGATATGTAGCTTTGTGATATCTCGTTTCACTTGTTCGCTCCAACGAAGCTTTGGCCTTCCAGATCTGCGAGAACCTCCATGCGGCCCGTATTTATACGCCTTTTTAGCGGGTTCATCATCACTCATTCTTATAACATGGCCTAGCCATCGCAATCGTTGTATCTCGATTCGTTCAACTATATTGATGTCATTGTATAGTTGATACAGCTCGATGTTCATACGACGCCGATATTCGCCGTCAACACAGATTGGCCCGTAGATCTTTCGAAGAATTTTTTTCTCAAACACACAAAGCACTGCCTTATCAGCTTGAGCAAGTACCCATGCTTCGGAACCATACATTAGCACGGGTAGTATCAGTGTTTTGTACAGAGTTATTTTTGTTTGACGAGAGGTGGCTTTATTCCTAAACTGCTTACTCAGCCCAAAGTAGCACCTGCATATCACCTGCATATCATTAACACATAATTTATGGGGAAAGTGGCAAAACCTCATATATTTTGACAGTTTTATGGCGATTTACCACTTTAAATTACCTTGAACTTCGCGCTGATCATACATACTAATGTAGCAGTTAGATGGCGGTACTACTGTCTAACATATAAGTGTGCTTTTCCTTTATAGTTTTGGTTTGTTTATAAATAACGATGTTACCTTCCATGCTACAAAATTTCGCATCCATGATAGAAAAGTATTAAAATCATTATAGAGGAATTCCCAGTTTTTATACCCTATACCACAATGTGAAAAAGGGTATTATAAGTTTGTTTTGGTAAAAATTCATGAAACACCGCGGAATATTCGTCGGAGACCCCCAATGTGGTATACCAATCTTCATATCTCGACGAGATAAAGCGATTTTGAGATGTGTGTCCGTCCGTCAGTCCGTTTGTCCATTATAAATTGTAAACACGCTCCAGGCCGCAATTATGGACCGATCGTCACGAAATTTTGTATGGAGGTCGGGTTCAGATCAGAATAGATCCCTATTCTTATTGGTGATGAACGTGAAATATTTAGCGGGTGAAATGGACCAAAAACATAATATTTATCCAATTTTCTAGCGGCTCTGTAGGTCTCAATAATATTCCGATCAACGCGTAATTTTAAATAAGGTAAGAGTATATCACAAAGGAGAAGCTTGCAATTTGAGATGGCGATCGGATAATATTTAGAGGGTTAAATGGACCAAAACTTTTGTGTGAAAATTGTGAAAATTTTTAATATACAGCTTATATCTTAATTCCTGGAAGTGACATTGCGGACAAGTGAGATATACTTGAAAGTGGAACGCTTGACCTTTCAATTGATGCCTATTATGTTGGTGTGCATGCCCAGATAACAGAGTTACAGCCTAATATATACCGTTATTTGTTTGTAGTGTAATAATAAACTCGCTAGAAGTCGCAATTATACATCAATAGTCACGAAATTTTACACCGGGTAAGAGTATAGTTCGAAAAAGATGCCTACAATTTTGAATGATGATCTGATATTCTTTAGCGTGTGAAATGGACCATTACTTTTGTATGAAAAATATAAAAATTTTATTTTTGGTCGATATTTTAATTCCTTGAGGACATATATATTTCGCAAAGTAGCCTACATATGGAAAAAACTACTGACCCTTTCCTCTGATGTAAATTGCAATAAAGTGTTTGCTAGATAACGGGCCTACTGCCTAGAAAATAATGGGATCTGTGTAGAGAACCACATTTTTATCCCATGCTACATATTGTCTCTCCAAAAGTTTATGTAACACCATGAAATATTCGTCCTAGAGCCCTTATTTGGTATGCCAAAATTCATATCTCGACGAGATAAAGCGATTTAGCGATGTGTGTCCGTCCATTAAAAATTGTAAACAAGCTTAAGGCCGCAATTATGGACCGATTGTTACGAATTTTTTAAGAAGGTTGGGTTCGGGCCAGAATAGAAATGATTAGTTTTGGTGATGATCGTGAAATGGACCAAAAACAAAATTTTAACCAATTTTGTAGCGTCTCTGTAGGTCAAAATAATAACCCGCAAAATTTTAAACAAAGTTTGAGTTTATGATGAAGAAGAAGGGTACAAACCAACGTGAAGATCAGATAATACTTAGCGGGTTAAATGGACTGAAACTTTTGTGTGAAATTGGTAACGTAGCGGTTAAACAACGGAAGTAGTAGTACTACATAAGTGGGTTTCATTACATTTAAGTTTGTGTGAACTAAATTTTCCTTTCCTGCTACAAAAATGTCTTTGTCATGCTAGATAACTTTTTGGTTTTGGTCATAAGTATTATACATTACATCTCTGATATTTGATAATTAAATTTTCGCAATCATTGAAAAGAAGTTCCGTGGAGAGCGATTGTCCAGGGATAGTGGTATAGGGTATCCCATGGTCGGCTCCGTCCGACTATAAACTTTTCTTACTTGTTTTTATCTATATATATAAATGAGCTTGGTGATAAGTGATTGACTGACTGACTGACTGACTGACTCATCATCAACGCCCAGCCAAAACGGCTAAAGCTAGGAGCTTGAAATTTTACCAGTGGGTCACTGTTGATGCAAATGTGCGAGATAAGGCCGGGTTTTAGAAAATTCGTCCTGGAACCACAAAAAATAACAACAACAAAAATCCTTATTTTTCATTACTATTACGTACTTATTCACTTAGTTGGCCCTCTGCAAGACATGTGTCAAATTAACAATGCTATAACTTCTTGATATCGTAAGAGATCACACATAATTTCAAATTTTGTAGTTTACTTCTAGGCGCACTTATTTTATCGTAAACCACTAAATAATAGAAATACAAGACATTTGTTATCTTCCATTGCAACAGATGTCGCAGTTGGTGATAATGGTGTATAAACATCAATTAAGCAAATGAACAAATGAGTTGCTGTTGAAGACAACATTAGGGGAATAAATTCAGAAATCGGCCAGAAATAACAACAACTAAAAACTGTATGGACCTGACTTTCTGGTAATAACTAAATGTTTTTCAAATCAATGAAAGTGCAATAGAATTGTGCATATTACCACGATTTATTTGCAATTAAGAATTTTATCGTATATGGAGATGTACAGTCATAACTATTCAATTTTCAATTTCAAAATCTGTAATTTGAAGAAATCGCTAAATAATTAATGAAATCAATAATAGGCCCCAGGAATATAGGAATATAGGAATTTGGTATGGAAATCAAGGTTGGGAAGTGGTGCTTCTAAAAGGAAATGGTTTGGAAAAAATAAATTTAGTACAATTTAGATTTGGGTGAACGTAAAGAGCTGGAAACCTGAAATTTGGAATTAAGGTTACTGTTGTAGTGTAGGATTGAGATATGAGGGTAGTTTTGGAAATTCGTGATTATGTGTACGAAAAGTACTAAATAGTACTAAATTTGGTACAATAGGGATTTGGTGAACGAATAGAGCTGGAATCCTGATATTTGGAATTGAGATTACTGTTGGAGTGTAGGATTGAAGAACTTTTGGAAATTCGTACTTATGTGTATGAAAAGTACTAAATGGTACTAAATTTGATACAATGGGGATTTGGGTGAACGGATAATAGCTGGAATCTCGAAATTTGGAATTGAGATTACTGGTGGGGTGTAGGATTGAGGTAGTTTTGAAAATTCGTACTTATGGGTACGAAAAGTACTAAATGGTACTAAATTTAGTACAATTTGGATTTGAATGAACGGATAGAGCTGGAAACCTGAAATTTGGAATTAATATTACTGTTGAAGTGTAGGATTGAGATATAAGGGTGGTTTTGGAAATTAGTACTTATGTGTACGGAAAGTACTAAATGGAACTAAATTTTGTATAATGGGGATTTGGGTGAACGGATAGCGCTGGAATCTCTAAATTTGGAACTGAGATTACTGGTGGAGTTTAATATTGTGGAAGTTTTGGAAATTCGTACATAGGGTACGAAAAATACTAAATAGCACTAAATTTGGTACAGTTTCGATTTGGGTGAACGGATAGAGCTTGATTCCTCAAATTTGGACTGAGGATCACTGATGAAGAGTAAGAAAGATGCACCAAAGGGTTTTTGGAAACTTGAGTGTACGAAAAGTACTAAATGGCACTAAATTTAGTACAATTTGGATTTGGGTGAACGGATAGAGCTGGATTCCTGAAATTTGGAATTGATATTACTGTTGGAGTGTAGGACTGGGGAAGTTTTGGAAATTCTTACTTATGTGAATGAAAAGTACTAAATGGTACTAAATTTGGGACAATGGGGATTTGGGTGAACGGATATAGTTGGAATCTCGAAATTTGGAATTGAGATTACTGGTGGGGTGTAGAATTGAGGTAGTTTTGAAAATTCGTACTTATGGGTACGAAAAGTACTAAATGGTACTAAATTTAGTACAATTTGGATTTGGGTGAACGTATGTAGCTGGAAACCTGAAATTTGGAATTAAGATTACTGTGAAGTGAAGGACTGAGATATGAGGGTCGTTTTGGAAATTCGTACTTATGTGTTCTAAAAGTACTAAATTTGGTACAATTGGGATTCGAGTGAACGGAAAGAGCTGGAATCCTGAAATTTGAAATTGAGATTACTGTTGGATCATAGGATTGGGGAAATTTTGGAAATTCGTATTTATGTGTACGAAAAGTACTAAATGGTACTAAATTTATTACAATTTGGATTTGGGTGAACGGATAGAACTGGAATCCTGAATTTTAAGTATTTTAATTTAAAGTATGAATTTTAGTAAACGGAAAGAGTTAGAATTTGCAACCCGTTCGCGGTAGGCTATAGAGGTAGAATTTGGATTTGGGTGACGGATAGTGTTTGAGTCCTGAAATTTGAAATTAGGATTACTATTGGAGTGTAGGACTGAGGTAGTAAGGGTACGAAAAGTACTAAGTGGTACTACCTGTGGTACAATTTGCATTTGGGGGAACGGACAGAGCTGGAATCCTGGAATTTGGTCAGAGTATAGGATTGAGATGGAAGTAGTTTTTGAAATTCGTACTTATGGGTACGAAATGTACCAAATGGTACAACTTGGATTTGAGTGCACGGATAGCGCTGGAATCCTGTTATTTGGAATTATGGTTACTGTTGAAGTGAAGGGTTAAGGTTGTTTTGGAAAATCGAATTGTACAGAATTTGGTACAATTTGTTTTTGTGTAAAGGGGTTTTTGGAAATTCGTCGTAGAAAGGTACGAAAAGTGCTAAAGTGTACTAAATATGGAATCCATTGTATTAGGCGAACGCGAAGAGCTAGAGGGGAATGGGGATCTTCTCAGATGTGTACTTCGGTACGGAAAGTCTCTGATCGCCACTCACTTGGGAATGGCCAGAGATGATTCATTTGCTGAATTTTCCAAGCAGCTCACTACTTCCGATTTTAAATCAAGTATTCCCTGGTAATATCGTACAGACAACCGTTTGTCGATAGCTAGAGTGAGAAGGCGACCCGGCCTAGCAGGTTTTGTTGGCAATCCCAACGCTAGGATCGGATGTTGTGGTCTAATCAGCCTCACATCTTAAAGGAACCCGATTGCAACGTAGTGTCTGTTTCCACATTGGGCGACTGCAAACAGCGTCTGTACTCCAGAGGAGCGGCTGAATTCTAGAAGGAAAACTATATACCCATCAGAAGGCAACGGGAAACCACTGATGTACCATCCCTTGAAAATCATGCAATTATGAATACAACACAAAACATACGGCCCTCAATCTCCGGTAACTCGAGGGTGCTAAGAATCCCCGGAGGTAAAACAAAACAAAAACTAAAAATTGGAACATGGAATGTCCGCAGTTTATTCGAGCCTGGCAAACTAGCCAACACACTTAATGAAATGGAAAGACATAATATTGATATACTCGGCGTATGTGAAACATGGTGGCCAGAAGCAGGTGAATTTCTATCCCAAAATTTTAAAATTTATTACTCGGGAAACCTTAACAGAAATCATAGAAAAGGAGTTGCAATAATTGTCAAAGCCCATATTGCCAAATGTATCACAAGTGTTATTTTAAAATCTGACAGAACCATGATGATAAAAATAATGGCCAAGCCATTTAATATAAATATTTTGCAAGTATATGCTCCTACAGCTGACAAAACCAACGAAGAAGTAGAACTCTTTTATAATGAAATTGGTGAACTCCTTAATCTGACAAAACCACATGAAATAACGATTGTTCAGGGAGACTTCAACGCGAAGGTAGGAAGCATCGCTGTCCCAGGAACAAGTGGACAGTATGGATTGGGAAATAGAAATGAAAGAGGTGACAGACTAATAGAATTCTGCCAAGAACACCGAATGAAAGTAGCAAACACATATTTCTGCCTACCCCCCAGACGACTGTACACGTGGAAATCGCCACAAGATAGAACAGGAAACACAATTAGAAACCAAATTGATTTCATTCTCATAGATACGCGCCACTTTACGTCTATAACGAAGGCCTCGACATACCCAGGAGCAGATGTTCCTTCTGATCATAATCTTCTTATGGCAAATATGTGCACAAAGATTATATCTAAATCCAAAAAAACACATCGTAAAAAACTTGATATTGGAAAACTTGCAAATCCCCTCATTAAAAGTAATATAACGCATAACTTAAATTTGCAACTTAACACAATTAATGCTGATGAGGTTGAAAATATATGGGAAAGAGTTAAAACTACCATAAGCACCATATCTCAACATGATCTGGGAAACTACACAAAACCAAAGGATAAGGACTGGATGACGGATGAAATTCTACACCTTATCGATGAACGCCGAAAATACAAAAATTCAAATTACGAACTGTATTGGGAGCTCAACAGAGAAATTCAAACAGCCATACGAGCTGCAAAAACCGCTTATTTGAATAATCAGTGCGAAGAAATAGAAAGATTGAGAAACCTACACGATGATTACAACCTACACAAGAAATTAAAGGAAGCTGCTGGTGTATATCGTAAAACAACTTCTGCTGTACTATACAATGAGAGCAATGAAATAGTGACTGAAATTAGCGAGAAAAAAATAATTTGGAAAGACTATATACAAAAGCTCTTTACAGATGATAAAAGATCATGCTACGAAAATCAATCCACGCAAATATTGTCTGGAACGAGCATAACGGATTCTGAAGTAGAATGGGCCATTAAATCTTTGAGGGACAAAAAAGCAACTGGGCCTGACGAGATACCTTCAGAAATATTAAAACTCATTGATGGAAACAATCTACAACTATTTACCAATCTTTTCAACCATATATATGACACAGGACAATTTCCACAAGACTGGCTGAAGTCCACATTTATAGCAATACCGAAGAAGAGCCATGCCAAACGATGCAGTGACTATAGACTCATAAGCCTTATGAGTCATACATTAAAGATATTCCTTAAAATAATTCATAATAGGATATATGAAAAATGCGAGAAATCAATGGGAGATACACAATTCGGGTTTAAGGAAGGAAAAGGCACACGAGAAGCTTTGTTTTGTATCCAAGTTCTTATACAAAAATGTCGGGAAGTTCAGAAGGACGTATTCATATGCTTCATCGACTACGAAAAAGCCTTTGACACGGTACAACACGATAAGCTGATCGAAATAATCAAGTCTATTGGAATAGAAGACAAAGAAATAAGATGCATAAAAAGTTTATACTGGCATCAAACTGCCCAAATTGATGTCAACGGAGATACAACAGAAGAAATAATGATATCCAAAGGAGTTCGACAAGGATGTGTCTTATCTCCACTACTATTCAATATATACTCTGAAAAAATATTTCAAGAAGCATTTTTAAATATTCAAGAAGGTATAAAAATCAGAAATAAATATATGAACAACATCCGATACGCCGACGACACCACTATTCTGGCTGATACTATGTCGGGACTACAAAGTCTTATGAACAGACTCACTGAATATAGCGAAAAATATGGGCTAAAAATTAATATCCAAAAGACTAAGTTCATGGTGATTAGTAGAAAGAATTCGCACACGGACACATCATTAAAAATACATAACTCTACTATTGAAAGAGTAAAATGTTTTAAATACTTAGGCGTTCTAATTAATGAGGAATGGGACAACAGCAAAGAAATTAAATGCAGAATAGAGATGGCAAAGGACGCGTTTTCCAAATATAAAAAAGTGTTAACAAGCCATAACATAAACATTGAAACGAAGACAAGATTCGTTAAAAATTATATTTGGTCAGTATTGCTATATGCAGTTGAAATTTGGACTATTAAAGCTGTAGACATTAAAAGACTCGAGGCATTTGAGATATGGGTTTACAGAAGAACACTAAAAATACCCTGGACAGCTCACATATCGAACGAAGAGGTTCTCAGAAGAATGAACCGCACCCGAGAACTTACAACGCATATTAAAAAGCAAAAGAGTGCATACCTAGGACACATTATGAGGAATCCCAAATATAAACAACTGCAATTAATTCTCCTAGCAAATATAGAAGGTAGAAATTCCAGAGGTAGAAAAGAAACAACCTGGCTCAAGAACATACAGCAATGGACCGGATATCATAACGCAGACCACCTTATCAACACATCACGAAATAGAGAACTCTTTAGTCAAATCATAAATAACATTTAATGAAAATAGAAACTATGTAATTGTATGATCGCTAATATTCGAAAATCGAATAAGCAAATAAAGAAGAAGAGAAGAAGAGCTAGAAATCTGAAATTTTTAACGAGTGGTCATTGATGGAGATCTAGGAAGATGTACCAAAGGGTATTTAGAAACTCGACCTATAAGTGTACGAAAAGTACTAAAAGTTTCTAAATTTGGTACCAATTGCATATTTTTAATGGATAAAGCTAGAATCTTCAAATTTGGTATGGGAATCAAGGTTGGGAAATGGCGTTGAAATAAGGAAATGGTTTTGGAAGTTCGTATTTATGATTACGAGCAGTACTAAATTTGGATTTGGGTGAACGGATAGAGCTGGAATCCTAAAGTTTTGAATTAAGATTACTGTAGGGGTGTAGGATTGAGATAGTTTTGGAAATTCGTACCTTTGGGTACGAAAAGTACTAAATGGTACTAAATTTGGTACAATTTGGATTTGGATGAACGGATGGAGCTGGAATTCTGAAATTTGGAACTAAGATTACTGCCGGACAGTAGAATTGAGGTAGTTTTGGAAATTTGTACTTATGGAATTTTAGTAAACGGATAGTGTTGGAATTAGGAATTAAGATTACTGTAGGAGTGTAGTATTGAGGAAATTTTGAAAAGTCGTACGTATGGGTACGAGAAGTACTAAATGGTACTAATTATGATACAATATGGATTTGGGGGAACGGGTAGAGCTGGAATCCTGAAATTTTTGTTTGGGAAAGAAATAGTACTAAATTTGATACAATTTGGATTCGGGTGAGTTAATAGAGCTGGAATCTTGAAATTTGGAATTACGATTACAGTCGAAGAGTAGGATTCAGGTTGTTTTGAAAAAGCAAACTTATGGTTACTAAATTTAGTACAATTTGTATGTATGTGAACGGATAGCGGTGGATTCCTGCAATTTGAAAGTATGATTATTGTAGCCCTGTTGCGTTGAGGAAGTTTTGAAAATTGGTACGAAAATTCTAAATTGTTCTAAATTTAGTACAATTTTAATTTGGTTTAACGGATAGAGTTTGAATCCTGAAATTTGGAAGTAAGATTACTACTAAAGTGAAGGATTGCGGTAGTTTTCGAAAATCTAAATTATGGATACGAAGAGTTCGACTTGATACTAAGTTTGGTACAATTTGGAATTGGACGAACGGATACAGCTGGAATCTTGAGATTTGGAATTACTGTAATTATTATGGAATTTACTGTAATTATTTTGTATTAATGTCCGTGTATGGCTGAGATATGTCGTCGAAATACGTACCATAAGTATACGAAAATTACTTAATGGTACTCAATTTGTTTTTGGGTGTAGGGACAGTGCTGGAATTTTTAAATACATATATTCCCACAACATCCAGAGAGGAACCAGCGAGACTTCGAAATCCTATACATAAATTCCGCAGAAAACTAGTGCCCAGGGGAAGTGGTCGGCCCCGTCCGATTATAGCCCTCTTTTACTTGTTTTAAACTGTGTATGTGAGCACCGACAGCATAAGAGGCTCCTCGGAACACCCTTGCAGTAATTTAATATTGTGCCTTGCTAGAGGATACAAAACCTAAATTCGGAAAATTTAAATACTTTTCCATGTTTTGGAAAGAACAACGATGACGCCCCATATGACCTCTTTTAAGGGGAGTATTAGGAAGAGCTTAGTACATACTTTCATAAACGAAAGGAAACTAATTGTTCCTATTTACTACAATACAGTTCGTGGTGAATGGTATAAAAAGTTTGGCCGGCCGAACTCAATCATTTCTTACATGTTTTAGGAAATAACTGATTATTTTTTTAGCTCAGTGGTAATGCAGATAGTAGCTCGTTTACATAACTTTTTTTGCTGTGGTTGTATGGTTGTATTATAACATTAATATTATTCTCTTATGTACCGCATTAAAGTCATCAATATAAATTCAAAATTCGTTTAATATTAGACTACGTTTACCTGTGAAATGTTGTCAATATGTAGTTTTATTTTCTTCTCCCTAAAATATAACCTAATTTTCTTCATTGCCTTATGTCTGTTTTGATATTTTGGCATTAAATAAATTTGGCAAACAAATGAACAAACAAACGAAAAAATCAAGAGAAGAAAGGCACAAAGTAAGCAATGGCCATGCGGAACAAAATATTTAGTTTTTGCTTAAAATTCTTTTTTTTCTCCGGACCAAAAAACTGCTTTATATTCCACAACAGAATTGTTTACAAATTTTGTGCATTTTTTTCGCAGCATCTTCTGGACACATTCTTTGAACGTGCATTGGCTTTCACTTGGAAATTTTTTGCGTTATTTTTTATTACGACAAAGAACATTTTCTTTCACTTCTTCTTTTTCTTTTTAGTTTAGTCGATAAAGAAGGCGAATGTCGTAATTTTCAATATTAGCTAAGCATTTTATTAAGAGATTTTGTGAGAGAAAGATGAAATAAGTTTGGGCGAGAATATTCGGTTTAGGAAGTTATTTTAAGATTTTCTCAATGGACTCAGATTTTCTGAGGAGTTTTGAGACTTTCTGTTTCAACTGACAAAACCTAAGAAAAGAGAATCGACTCCAGATATTGTAAACAAAAAATATATTTTTGGAGCCAATATATATTTTGTGTCAAACCCATAAAAAGAAACAAATATTTGGTTGTTCCAACAATATTGTTTGTATTGTACGCTTGTACGCCCAGGACATCTCATTTTCCATGTGACTAACCTTCCTCCGTTTAAAAACCGAATATCCTACCTTTAACTTATTATTCTGTCATCTGTCAAGCATCCTCGGAACCACATAAACTCAACTATGATGAAGTTGAAACGAAATGCGATTGAAGAAAAAATCACTAGTTTTTTGTGGTTATCCATTTCGTTGGTCTTTCAGATTACAAAACAAGCGTTGCAATAAAATAGATATTGGTGTATGCATTATTGTGAGTGTATGTGCCGTTACATTTGAGATAATCTGAACGCGTTGCATTTGGAAGGTTTTTTCTGCTTCATTTTATAACATTTAGTAATTTGAACTTTATCCCATTTCTTATATTTTCCTCTTTCTTTTTGTCAGTCGATTTTTTTCTCTTGCTTTTCCTTCAACATTTTGTATTCTTTTTTGTGTTTGGATTTTAAATTAAATTGAAAAAGATTGTTTAGGATAATATTGTTTTATTTTAGACAGCTGGGTTTTTCATTCAAAGCCACATCCAAATAAGCTCTTGGATAATAGCATTGGCAGAGGGGCTAAAGGGGCGATGAAGTGCAGTTTGTTTATCATTTAGCAAAAGAGGAAAGCAAAACTAGTGCAAAGGCACAAGTAGAACTATTTGGCATACTATGTATACTATTGCATCTATGGAAAAGACACTTTCTTCCTTCTCTCATATCCATGTGTCCATGACGACTCTATATTTAGTCTAATGCAGTAGTATGTCCAAAAGGTTAATTTTAATTATACCCTCCACTATAATTAAATTTGTCATTCCGTTTATAACACATCGAAATATTCGTCGGAAACCCTATAAAGTATATCACAAATATTATCAATTACATCATATTCTATTTGAAAAAAGGATAAATTTTTTCGAGCTACACCAAGGAGTTCTCGTATATAGCTGTCATGACACAAAGCATGAGTTTGGTTGCGGATTTGTAGTTGGTCGGAGGTTAAAACATCTGGTCTCCAGCTTTACCCCAGTGAATGAAAGACTCGCTGCAATTCGATTAAAAGCAAAATTCTTCAAGATCAGCGTTGTTTGCGCTCATGCTCCAACTGAAGACAAGGTCGAACAGACCAAAGATATATTTTACGAACGCCTAGAAGAAACTTATAACCGTTTCCCTGCCCATGACATTAAAATTATACTAGGCGATTTAAATGCCAAAATTGGAAAGGAGAATATCTTTGGCCCAACTGTCGGGAAATTCAGTCTCCACAGTGAAACACCTGACAATGGTATGAGGCTGATAGACTTTGCAGCTGCAAAAAACATGGTAGTTAGCAGTACCAGATTTAAGCATCTCGATATTCATAAGGGCACCTGGCTGTTGCCAGATCAAAGAACAAGAAATCAAATTGATCAGGTTGTGATAGATGGAAGACATGCATCAAGCGTGTTGGATGTACGATCTTCCGAGGAGCAAACTTATATTCGGGCCACTACCTTGTACGCAAAGGTACGTATCCGTCTAATACACGTGTCCACGGAAGTTGGACATCGATAAGTTGCAATCACAATAGATAGCCACAGCATATTCCACTTAACTAGGCCAATTGCTTAATCAAAGCACTCCTCATCCCGATAACATATCAGCGCAATGGCAAAGTATTGTCCACTCCATGCAAACAGCCGCAAAATCCAAACCAGAGACCTCCAACAAGGAATCCATGGTATGACCAGGAGTGTCGTGCTGCTACCAAAGAAAAAATGCGGCATATAGGGCTACTTTACAATCAGTAGCTACGCGTAGCGCACGAGAGAGGTATCGGGAAAAAAGGAGAGAGGAGAAACGTCTTTTCCGCAGGAAAAAGAGAGAGATGGAAAAGCGGGAGTGTGAACAAATCGAGATGTACAGGAGACAGAATGAAGTCCGCAAATTCTACCAAAGAGTGAAACATCAAACTGATGGCTTTGGAACTGAAACATCCTCTGGTAACTGATACAGATAGTGTGCTAAGGATATGGAAAGAGCATTTTTCTAAAATGTTGGTATCCAATAGTAGTGAAGTCGACGAAGATACCACAGATCCAATCCCAGAAGATGGTATTGAATGTATACCATCCGGTCAAGATGAGGTAAAGACAGCAATAAACCGGCTGAAGAATAATAAGGCAGCAGGAGCTGATGGCCTACCAGCCGAGATGTTTAAAATCTGGCAGGAAGAAAGCGACGATACCCGACGATTGGAACCTGAGCATCCTGTGTCCCGTCCATAAGAAAGGGGATAAGACTTTATGCTCCAATTATAAGGGCATAAGTCTTCTCCCTATCGCCTACAAGATAGTGTCACGGATATTATTCGAACGACTAAAGCCCATGGTTAACGAAATAATTGGACCATACCAATGCGGCTTTAGACCTGGCAAGTCCACCATTGACCAGATATTTACCCTGCGGCAAATGCTGGAGAAGACCCAAGAGATGCAGATCGACACCTACCACCTTTTTGTCGATTATAAAGCAGCCTTCGACAGCCCGCTACGTTCAAAGGTATTCCAAGCAATGTCTGAATTTGGTATCCCCGCAAAGCTCATTCGGCTTTGTAAAATGCCTTTAACTGACACAAGATCTTCAGTTGAAATAGGAAAGAACCTATCCGAAGAGTTTTGTACCAAAAGAGGTTTCAGGCAAGGAGACAGCCTTTCGTGTGATCTTTTCAACATCCTGCTAGAAAAGGTTATACGAGGGGCAAACGTCAAAAGATGTGGCACAATCTACACCAATAGCCACATGTTACTTGCTCATGCTGATGATATAGACATCATGAGACGATCAGTAAAAGAAGTAACCGATACATTTATGAAGGTCGAAGTAGAATCTGTAAAGTGGGTCTGGCGGTAAACGGCGAGAAGACCAAACTGATGGTGTCGACGGGCAATGCGTCCATTGAGATCGGACCAACTGTTGAAGTTGGTTCCTATAATTTTGAGGTAGCAAAAGATTTCGTATACATACCTCGGCACGGCCGTAAAGACAACAAACGACATCAGTTGTGAAATAAAATAAAGAATTGTATTGTCCAACAGATGCTACTTTGGCTTAAGTAAGCCCTTAAAAAAAAGCCACACAACTCGTCAAACAAAAATAACGCTTTACAAAACACTGATACTATCCGTGCTGATGTATGGTTCCGAAGCCTGGGTACTTGCGCAAGCAGAAAAGGCAGTGTTTGGCGTGTTTGAGAGAAAAATTCTTCGAAAGATCTACGAACCGATCTGCGTTGACGGTGAATATCGACGTCGTATGAACCACGAGCTATATCAGCTATACAAAGACATCAATATAGTTAAACGTATCGAGATGCAGCGATTGCGTTGGTTAGGCCATATAATAAGAATGAGCGATGATGAACCCGCTAAAAAGGCGTATAAATTCGAGCCACATGGCGGTGCACGCAGAATTGGCGGGCCAAAGAGTAGTTGGCGCAAACAAGTGTATGAAGAGATGACAAGGCGCGGTATTCCAAAAAGTGAAGCACGAAACAGAGAGAATTGGAGATCTTTTCTTAGTTCGGTCTAGGGAACAAATGTTCTGTAATGGGCCAGCTAAGTAAGTAAGTAAGTTAAATTACATATAAATTTGTTGTGGTCACAGCGAATTAAATGAGACTAAAATCATACAGATTGGTATTATAATTTCGATGTTACAGCGAAAACAAGCACATATTTTTGCAAAAAAAAAAATATTTTTTATTTAATTGAGAGAGTTTTATTTAATTTAGTTAATTGAGCTATCATGACCTAAGGAGTTTTGTATTGAAAAAGTGATATCTATTGTATATGTGTGTGTTTTGGAGAAGGATTCTATGAAGACCAGAGACACTAGACTGGCTTGATAGTAAAAAGGCTTCAAAAATACTTCACAACTGCAAATTTGCAATAAGTTTAGTATATATACAAGTTTTCAAACTCAGCCTTTGTCTAGAACCACATCTAAATATGCCTAATGAGCTGAATTAAACCACCAGCGAAACGATCGTAGCATATTGGTTGGATGTGTGTGGACTTCGCTACATACCACTTTTTCAATACAAAACTCCTTAGCTCATGATAGCTCAATTAATTTAATTAAAATATTTTTTTGTTTAAAAAAATATTTATTCTCATGCTTTATTTAGCAGAAAATATTGGAATAATCTATAGGAATACTTCCTTCATTTTGTTTAAATCTCCCAATAAAATCGACGGATTTTGCTTTCATATTAAAGCTTTCCTATTGAGGAAGATAATTTGGAGGATATATCTCAAGGCTTCTGAAATGAAAATACAGGTCGAATAACCCATTTTAATGTATATGCATTTTAAAATACGTATAAATCGCGTAATTATCAAAATCATTTTGTCCGCATGTGATTTTCATGTACACAGAAAAAATTATTTCAATAATTTTTACATATTTGCGTTCGTGATGTAGTTTTTTCATAATGTACAGCAGTGTTCACCAGCAACAACAAATTCAACCGCTGCGTTTGTGTTGGGCACACACACGAGATTATCTATCCCTCTCTAGATCACAGCCGACCAAGAAGAGGACACACAAAATTCTCAATATGTGCAACTTTTGACAGTGTGTTAGTAACGTTGTATGCACGCATGCTGCAAAACAAAAACAAATCAAAACATTTGTGTGCTCTTTCGTTGCGTTCGGGTCATGTGTGTGTGAATTGCCGAAAAACTTCGTAACAATAACAATATCAAAGCACGACATTGCTCTAGATAAACATCGTGTGCGTTAATTCATTGCTAAAACAAAGAAGATGATCGGTGGTGAGAGCAACGTTCAAACTCACCACAATTGAGATTGTGTGTGTTCACACAGACACGGCTCGCGAGCCCAGTGGTGATTAACACTGCTGTACAGGTACCTCACATAAGATACATGTGCAGTTTCTTATTTCCATCCGAAAGCCACTATTTTTTCAAAATTATGTAAGATTTTCATGAGATACAAAATCGCTTTCCTATTTTTCCCGACATTCCACTATTTACTCTCATATTTCCTCTCTTGGTTGGTAAATGCTCTCAACTTTGTTCTCGTTTTCTTTTGAATGGTCTCGTCGTCTCACCATCATATTGGCAATGTATCAACAAACCACAACACAACCCCCACCATCGTCTCTCCATCACATTGAGACTATATCAACAAATAAAACCACACACATACACACCACAACAACTACAGAAAATCATTAGAAGAAACGGTAAGTTACAATAATACGAAATAAAAGCATTAATTAATAAAAAGCAGCAAAATGTGTCTCTGGTTTGGTTGGTGTTGTCGTTGTTGGTGTTTGTTAGTCAATAAGAACAGCAACTCGCCAAAATTGTTTTTTTTAATCTCTCGGACAAAATGTTACGATGGTCAAATTTTGGCCGTTCGAGAGTTTTCGTGCACTCCAGCCACTACATATGGTGCCGTAGGTTTTTTTTACACCTTTCGGGCTATTTTCTCAGGAAGTAAGGACTAGCCCCTGATAAAACTTGTACCGTTTTATTGGGGGCAGTGAATATAAGTTGTTGCAACAAAAATCAAAGCGATTCGATAGCAGGTTCTAATCTGAACTTTTCCGAAATAGGGTCCATATTGGAACCACGTCTATGTCTGACAGAAATTTCACGATGTGCAAAGTATGGATCAAATCGGTTACTGAATTCGAGAGTTATCGTGCGTACAATTTTTCCGAACATTTTCGAACTTTTGTGGGGGAGATACCCGAGGGAGTGGACCGCTACATCTTCGAACTTAAACTAAGTTTGGACAAAATGTTACGAAAGCCAAATTTTGGACCAAATCGGTGAATCCGTTCGAGAGTTATCGTGCGCACCAGCCAGCCAGGCAGACAGACGGACGAACATTGCTAAATGGACTCCAAATTGTCTGACACGGATTCGTCCAAACATACTCGTACTTGGGGTCTAAAACAAGTATTTCGGTGAGGCACATTTTGCCCGTATGAAAGTGCATATACCCTCGTTAGCATAAATGCTGAAGGTATAAAAACCCATTATTTTGTGAAAATTTTTTGTTGGGTATATATTCACCACATATGTTTCAAATGCTGTTTAAATGGAGCGCACAACATCTTCTGTATGAATTTATAACTAAAAACCATCAATAAGATATGTATAGTGTCCAATCACAACGACAATCTGGATAAAAATTGTAAACTATGGCCCTAAACCCTATATCAAAAACAAGTAAGCAAAGGCTAAAGTCGGACGGGGCCGACCATGAGATACCCTACACCACAATCTGTAGGAATTAGCTATGTGCAACCGCCTTGCACGCTGAATGTCCGGGTTCGATTCCCATCACATTGTCTCTACAAGTGGCAACTTAGGACACGCCGTTCGGACTCGGCGATAAAAACTAAGTCACATATCAATAACATAATATGAATCCATTGATATTAGAGAAGCCTCCCTTGTCTTTACTCGGATGTTTGTGGAAAAATATATAAATTATACATTTCTAAATAATATTCGAAAATTGGAAAACTCACATTGATTAGCCCCTCCTGCTACATCTTCAAATTGTCTTTGAATGATATTCACTTTCCACTTTGGAATACACCTAAAATAAATATATATACCACGCAATTTGGTATATTTGATAATTGGGAAAATTGGGAGTTTATTGAAGATCTATCGTCCAAAATTGTGCAATTGTGCATATTGTGATATCTAAAATACATTTTATACCGGTAGAAATAACTAACAATGAATAGAAATTCAAAAAATTGTGCATACAAACAAATTTATAAATCCCAAAATTATTCATATTCAAGTATACAGCAAAGAAGATAATATAAGTCTCCTGCGCTAACGGTGATATACCTTCAGCCTCTAAAAATATATTTATTTTGTAACACGAGTTTGCTTCAAAATACGTGGAATCTGAAGGTATCGTAATATGGGGCTATACCAAATCAATTTTAGTAAGCTAAATTCTAAGTTTTGGAAATGTGTGAGAATTATTTTTTCAGATTTGTAATTTTAGTCAGAGCCGGCAGGGGTTCTTGGAACTTCTGGACTATTATCTCAGGAAGTATGACTTACCCCGGGAAAGGGACCAGAATACGGACCGTAAAAAGAACCTTCTTCAAAAAAAAGAAGAAAATAATAATCAAATAGATCCGATACGGGTCCTCAAACTGCACACAAATTTTGTGTGGGATGTACTCGAAGGACGGACCGATATAGTCCCTATTCCGACCTAACACATGACGGGATGAAATAATACGATGTGTTAAGTTTCGACCAATCAGAAAATCCCCTTGAGAGTTAACTTGCGGATTTGCCGCGCAAGTACAATCTGCTGAAAAAAAACTCAACACGATTCGAGAGGACTCTTAAATTTTCCTTTTCCGAATTTTGGGTAGGAGGTACCCTAAGGACCGATATAGTCTTATCCGATCTATATCTGGAAGGAATGATAATACATGGAAAGTTTGGAGCAAATCGATTGCTCACTTCGCCAGTTATCGTTCACACAATTTTTCGAAAACAATTTTAAACTTTTTTGGGGGAGGTGTGGACCGACATAGCCTACATTCGAACTTAAACAAAGTTTGGGCAAAATATTACGTTGTATAAAATTTGTTTCTGATCGCTAGATCCGTTCGCGAGCTACCGTGCGCACCGGCCAGCTAGACATTAAGAGAGACAGATGAACGGACAGCGGTAAATAGACTCCAAAATGTCAGAAACGAATTTCGTCCAAATATACTTGGGGTCTAAAACCAATATTTCGACAAGACACATTTTTGGTCGTATTTTGTTTGTATCCCCTTTGCCCTAAATTCTGAGGTATAAAATAGGTGGCGAGGCGACCTCATGTTGCAATATTTGTATAAAAATCCAATTTGAGAACTGAACTGAAAATTTCTCTGTCATGATTATGATTACACTACAAACAAAGAACTGTATATATTAGACTGTAACTCTGTTATCTGATCACGTACATCAACATAATTGACATCAATTGAAAGGTCAAGGGATCGTCTTCCAAATATAACTCACGAGTGGGGAAGGTGTCTTTCAGGAACAAAGATATAAGCTGTTTATTAAAAATTTTCACAGTTTTCACACAAAAGTTGTGGTCCATTTAACCTTCTAAGTATTATCTGATCGCTATATCAAATTGCAAGCTTTTTCTTTGTCATATACTCTTACCTTATTTAAAATTTCGAGGCGATCGGAATATTATTGCGACCTACAGAGCAGCTACAAAATCGGATAAAAATTATGTTTTTGGTCCATTTCACCCACTAAATATTTCCCGATCATCACCAATTAAAATAGCGATCTATTCTGATGTGAAACCGACCTCCATACCAAATTTCGTGACGATCGGTCCATAATTGCGGCCTGGAGTTTGATTACAATTTATAATGGACAGACGGACGGACACACATCTCAAAATCGCTTTATCTCGTCGAGATATGAAGATTGGTATACCACATTGGGGGTCTCCGACGAATATTTCACGGTGTTACATGAATTTTTCCCAAAACAAACTTATAATACCCTTTCCACATAGTGGTGTAGGGTATAACAAGGGCTGCTAAGAATGTTATATGTTATGGTTACAATTTTTTTTATTCAGAGACTCGTAATGAAATTTCATTAGGAACATTTATTTCTTTAACAATATCCCAAAAAGTAAAGGATTTTGCTAGAATTTGATCCAGTATGGAATTATGTAAAATTAACAGTCCAAATTTAAAACACATAATTTCATCCTAAAATATATACATTTCTAATATAATTTTTTTAAGGAAATAACATACCTAGATATATGGTTTATTCTAAAAGTCATAGTAAAATTTTATGTAGAATTTTTCATCTTTTTACACCTTTCACCTAGAACCAAGTTTCATATAACTTTCATGTATCAACTCGAAAAACGAAGGGAAAAAATTTCATCAAAAAATTGGAAAATATTTTCAAGATTTTGACGCAAAATTGATACTGCTATTTTTATGATATCTAATGTAAATAGACATTTCAGTTCTGTAGTGACCCATAATGAATTTTGACGAAGAATATTTTTGTCTTTGACGTTATCTCTCTAAAATTATGTTTTGTGGGACAGTTTTAATAAACTCCGTTGAAGTCCGACCCTAAAACGTGTTTTTCATTTTTAGAGATTTCTGGGAATTAGATAAGATTTACAGATTTGGTGTATTCTAAGACTAAGACAAATATTCTACAAAATTGTTCGTCATAAAATTTTACAATAGGTCTTAGAATACACCAAATCTGTAAATCTTATCTAATCCCCAGAAATCTCTAAAAATTACAAGTGAGCCAAGGCTATAGTCGGGTCGGGGCCGACTATGTGATACCCTACACTACTACCACTGTTCATAAGCTTTTGACTAATAAAATTCAAAATATTAAAATTGGGATAGCTTAGCGCCTTTGCTTTGAATGTCTTCATTAACACAGGTCAATTTTTTGAAACGCATTTAAGTGCATCGACAGTACAACCCAAATAACAAATGGAAAAGTTGGATGTATGCCAACCATCAATAGGCTTCTTTCTCTGTTAGACCCCCATCAACCCCCAAAATTTCGTGAGGATCCAATCAAAATTTTCCTAGTGTGATTGCACAAAAACGGAAAAAGGGATGCATTACCGACTATAGCGATATCTCTGTTGTTTGACCACCTATGACAACCTACTTCACATCGTTGTAAAGGTGATATTTTCTACTTTCCTTGCCAGGTTTTGATTTCGATATACCTCCTACAGAAGGGAGATATTAACTTTGAAATAAAACGTTGGTCTGTTTTCCAAATATTTTTTTGTCACATTCCAACCCCTGAATAATATCCGACCATTATCAGAAATCAAAAGGTTTTTTCCTCTGTAGGACCCCCAATAACACCCAAAATTTCGTGACGATCCAATTAAAATTGCGACCTGTAGCGTGATTTCCAAAGAAAATGGGAAAATGGGATGTATTACCGACTATTGCGATATCTCCGTTATTTGGATACCAACGCTAACCTGCTTTACATCATTGTAATGATGGGATTTTTACTTTCATTGTCAGACTTTGCTTTTGGAAGGTCCCGAACCAAAGCTGTGATATTCGTCATTGTTATTAAAATCGCCAAAATGAAAAGTTGTGTTCTATTAGCGGCTTTTGCGATATCTACGTTGTTTGACCACCTACGATAACCTACGTAACATCGTTGCAAAGGTGATATTTTCTACTTTCATTAGAAGGTTTGCTTTTGATATACCCCTTTTAGAAGCGGAGACATTCGATTTGAAATAAAACTTTGGCTTTTTCTCCAAACAAATTTTTTGCCCATTCCGACCCCTTGATTATGTTATGCTTGATTATGTTTACATTTCCAACAATCAAAGCTGTAGGCCTATTCGGTAACTTTTAACAACTATCGATATTGTTTAAATTTCTTTTGTTATTGTAATAAAAACAAAACAAACAAATGAAATTGTTGTAAAATTAACAATGAGTAAAATTGTTAAAAAGTTACAGAATAGGCCTACTGTGGGATCTATGTACATATATATCAGGCTGTAACTCTGTTATCTAACAATGTACATCGACATAATTGTATTCAATGGAAAGGTCAAGATTTCCTCGGCTTAGTATAACTTACTTGTGTGGAACATATCTTCCAGGAGTAAAGTTATAGTTCTTTATTCTTCCACGAGTAAAGTTAGAGTTATTAAACAAAAAATTTGACTAATTTTCACACAAAAGTTGTAGTCCATTTAACCCGCTAAATATTATCTGATCGTCACTTTAAAATGCAAGCTACTTCTTTGTCGTAAACCCAAACCTTACATAGAATTTCGCGCTGATCAGACTACCATAGCGATTTACGGAACCGCCACAAAAGTGAGTAAAAATTTTGTTTTTGATCGATCGATCTTCGAGAGTTATCATTTACAGCATTTTACAGAAAAAAATAGAACTTTTGTGGGGACGAATCGCAAGGAGTGGACCGATATGGCCCATCTTCCAACTTAAACTAAATTTGGGCAAAATATTACGAAGTGCAAAATTTGGTTCTAATCGGTTGATTCGTTCGAGAGTTATGGTGTGCACCAGGCAGCCAGACAGACTCCAAATTGTCTGACACGGATTTCGTCCAAACATACATGGCGTCTAAAATCATGATTGCTATGAAGCACATTTTACCCGTATGAAAATGTGTAAACCCCCGTAAGCATAAATGCTGATGGTATAAACAAATCAAATAAGATGAACAATCCATCACTGCAAAGTGGTGTATAGTGAAAACGATTCACCACAGCCAATTGTTTGGCCTTTCTTATTAGTTTAAACTAATTCTCTGCAAATGAATAAAAATCTACTAAAGTTAAATAACTATGGAAATGAAATAAGTTTTTTAATATCGTATTGAATATTGATTAGGATTTCGTTAACATTATAAGTTTTCATTATGCAGTCCCTTTGTGCTTGTTATTGTGTATTTATTTAACCCGATTTCTCTGAACTATTATTGGATTTATGTTTATTAAAATATGGATATATGTTTATTAAAATTTGTTAATAAATTAGAAAATTGAGAAATAATATATGTATACCGATTAAATAGGTAACATTTTTTTAATGACAATTTAACCCACTTAGCACGAAAAATTTTTGCTAGTAAACTTATGTACATGCAAGTGAGATTTTGAGACTTTTTATGCATTTGTTATTAATAAACAGCGGAATTTTATGCAACCCCTATTTTTGGACCGATTCATGTCAAATTTTGGGAATGGGTATATTTTTGGCTTCTGATTAAATATCAATCGAAACATATGACATATGCATAATTATGCAAAATGCATAAATTTCGCATATGAAAAAAATAATATATGCATATGCAAAATTTATGCATTTTACTTATTTCCTTATGCAAAAAAAATTTCAATAATAGGTACAAAAATGTTTGTGTGCACAATTGTTCTGTTTAAAATTCTCTTCTGACAAGTCAATAAAATAGAGAAATGTATAACCACAGTCACAACCTTCAAAATACCGAAAATCTGGAGGTATCGTTCTATGGGGGCTATATGAAGGCCTGAACCTAAACCGACAAATTTTAGGTGGAAAGCTTTTTACCCCCAAGGAGGACCTCATACCAAATTTCAGCCATTTCGGCGGGATTTTGAGGCCACAACTTTCAAAATACCAGAAATCCGGAGGTACCGTTCTATGGGGGCCATATGAGGATGTAGAGTTTTTTCCTGGTCAAAACTCTGTATCTTTTGAACGGATATAGATATTTTCATAATTCTTTTTTTGTTCGACAGACGACACCTTCAGCTTTCCGACACATCAAATTCGGTATAGCGGTTGTAGAGGAATTCAAGGTCAAAATTATTTTGCATCAAAATATGAGATTTTTGAGGTTTTTATATGTTCTAACAATTTAAAAAAGCTCAAACCCCAATAAACAAACATAAGAAATACAAAAAAATTAAAAAGAAATGTTTTTCGGAAAACAGTTTTTTCCATAAAATTTAATTTTTTCCAAAATAGAAAAAATACTCCTTGCATTTTTATAAAACTCTTATAACTCTTATAAAAACTCATTTATTAAAAAATGTCCATTTATGTGAATAGCTATAATTTGTATGGGAAACGGTATGGAAAAAACATAAATTTTTTCCCATGTAATTGCAAAAAATTTAAAAAAGTGTTAAACGGAGGATTCTTTGAAAACAGAACATTATTCCAAGCTGTTCCGTTAAAGTTGTAGTCCACTAAACTTGGAATTTCACTAAAATCTGGTAATTTATTAAAACGACTCTTAAAGTCAACAATCCACAGTGGATCCACTCGTATGGAGAAAGTGCCAAAAATATTTAGAGGTTAAAAATCAAGCCAATGCGCAGGTTACAGCTTTGTGCTGCTGCGAAGTGTGTTTTCAGAAAAAAACGAGCGTAACATTTCCTCCCCTTTCCCCTCTGGAGGGGGTATACGGTAAGAATTGTTTTATGCTGTTAATACAAAATGGCGCGAACAAAGGTCCCGATTATCTTATGATGCAAAAATAGGTTTGGGGAAACAAAACAATCTCCAAACCACATTAAAACCCAACCAATTTAGCGGATTAAAAAAAGCAACGTTTGAAAATTGGTAAAATTTTTAATATAGATATTATAGCGTTCTTCCTGGAAGGCGCGTTCCGACAACGTTAGACAATTTTGAAAGAAGATTTCTTCATCTTGCCACTGATGCCAATTATGTTAATGTACGTGGTCAGATAACAGAGTTATACGCTAATATATCCATAGAAACCCTATTCCAGGGCAGCTTTAGTCAGCGATCCACCATTTATAGTCTGGCACTAGATGACAGCTGATTTTAATACTGAATAATGATAAACCCATGACCTACTTTGGAAAATTATTCCCGACGTGGGCACTGGTGGACATCTTGACTAAAACCTTATGTCAAACTTAAGTACAGTGGAATCTCAGAAATTAGGCCCCCTAGTGTTTTTGGACCGTTCTAATTTGTGAATGGTTCTAATTTCTGGACGTTTTTTGTTTTCGTCCAAAAATGATCAAATCTAGACATTCAAGAAGGCATATACATAGAAAATACTTTATTTTAATTTTATTTCATTCAAACAAAACAAAAATTTTTAATTCATACAATACATACATAGATTTTTAGATCTGTTTAATTTTTTTTAAGTTTTTCTTAACATAAATGAAGTAATAGTAGTTTGTTTTTTTGGCTTTCTTGCACTGTGCATAACAATATCATTGCGAAAATCTAAAAGATTGCTCATATGCTTACTAGACAATTCATCATTATTTTTGAGCCATTGTATGGCAGTATTCACACCTTCTAAAGCCTTTAAATCTGATACTATGGGTGTTTCGTCGACAACATCACTACTTTCTGATAACTCTCCGTCACTATTTTCTTCATCACTTCCTTCGACAAATGCATCTTCATTCCATTTTTCTACTTCATCTACGCTTATTGGGTTGTTTGCAACTTGATTTAAAAGATTTAAATTGTCTTCAATTACTTCTGAGCAATCCAGATTTCGTGGAAATAATAGTGCTAGTGGTATGTCATCATCGCTATCGTAACCACGTGAATCCCAATTGAGTAATTTTGACCAAGAATTCTTCAAAACTGTTTGTGAAACTTCATTCCAAGCTTTATTAAGCAATATTATCGCTTCTCGAATTGAAAATTTTTTTAAAATCTTGTCAATGGCATCTCCTTCCCCTATTAATTTAACCAGTAACTTATTTCTGTAAATAAGTTTTGTCATTTTAATGGGATTCTGATCCATTGGTTGCAAGGCGGATGTCACATTTGGTGGTAAAAGGTATGCAATTATGTTTCCATCCTCACTTTGAAGTTTTTCTATTGGTAAATGTGCAGTACAGTTATCCAAAAGTAGAAGAGCTTTTGGAGGCAAGTTATTTTCTTTTGAAAATTCAACAACCTGTAAAATGTGTTTAATGTATTTATACGAAAATAAAATGTAAAATAGATAAACCTACTTCCTTTATAAATTTGTTGTGAAACCAATCATAAAAGATTCGAGAAGTCATCCAAGCATTTGTTGAACAATCATAATGAAGTGGGTTGTTGAAATCCTTAAAACATCTTGGCTTTTTTGCTTTTCCGATAACTAGTGGCTTTAGTTTATGTGAGCCATCAGAATTTGAGCAAAGCAAAATTGAAACACGTTCTTTTTGAATTTTATATCCTTGAGCAGTTTTTTCGCCTGCTGCTACAAATGTTTTATCAGGAAGGCAACGGAAAAATAACCCGGTTTCGTCTGCATTATATATTTGGGACTCTTTTAAGTCCATTTCTGCAACTTTAGCTCGAAATCTGTGAAGAAATGGAATGCACTCGCTAGTATCAGCTGACAACACTTCCCCGCTAATTTTTAAAAATCGTATTCCGTGTCGTTTTTTAAATTTTGCGAACCATCCATCACTTGCAGTGAAACATTTTTCATCTTTATCGGGGTACAATTCTTTAAAAATTGACTTAGCTTTTGTCTTCAATATCGGCCCAGTTACGGTATTTTTCTTTTCTCGCTGATTTAAAAACCAAGCATATAGACGACGTTCCATTTCTTCATGTTCTGCATTGTGTAGCGACTTTTTCTTTGCTTCTTGGTAGGTGCTACCAAAAGCACTCATAATTTCTTCTTTTTTTGACTTAATGTAGCTAATGGAAGATTTTGTCACATTAAAACTTCTAGCTAAACTATTTAAACTCTCGCCATCATTAAGCCGTTTTAAAATTTTCGCTTTTGTTTCTAATGACAAGGTGTTCTTCTTACGTTTATTTGACATTTTTAAAAACTTCTTGGAGTTACACTTTCATTCAACTTCTATTGCAAACTGATAAGAATTTGTTATTCATTTGATCAATTTGTAACAAAACGTAAACAAACAACTAAGTTAATAACCGTTACTTTTTTACGTGAAGTTGCAAAGAAAGGAGCGAAACAAGTCTTCTCTTTAATTGATGTTTGAGTTTGTTAAGAGACAATTCACCACCAAATTAGAACTCAGTGTCATAACATAAGAGCGTAATTATTGCTTTTCCACTCATCAAAAAGGAAACAATGTTGCAAACACAAATTTCACAAAAAACATCTAGAAATTAGAGCGTACAAATCATGTTTCTTAAAAAATAAAAGCACAAACAAAAATGTCCAGAAATTAGACCCCCGGGGCCTAATTTTAGAGCGTAAAAATCATGTAAGTGTGTTTTTGAACGTTTTAACTCAAAATCAGAGTAAAACACATGTTTGTTAAAAAATAAAAGCACAAAAAAAAATGTCCAGAAATTAGACCCCCGGGGCCTAATTTTAGAGCGTAAAAATCATGTAAGTGTGTTTTTGAACGTTTTAACTCAAAATCAGAGTAAAACACATGTTTGTTAAAAAATAAAAGCACAAAAAAAATGTCCAGAAATTAGACCCCGGGGCCTAATTTTAGAACGCAAATGTGTTTTTGAACATTTTGACTCAAAATAAATTCAACAAAAAAAAATGTCCAGAAATTAGAACTCCGGGGGCCTAATTTCAGAACGTCCAATATATTTATAAGCCCTGTTCTAATTTCTGGAAGGTTCAAATTTGTGAGCGTTCTAATTTGTGAGATTCTACTGTATATGATCGAATTGGCATTACAAAATACACTAAAAAATATGCAGCTAACTAGAATTCCCAAACACGCTAAAACACTATTTTTTAATGAAAATTAAGCTATTACCTCCTACTTGAAAATCCACTTTAATATTTTGCTATACGTATTAGTTTCGCGATATTTTGAATATATTTACTTGCACTTAAAATATAGGTTGTACTCACAACAAAAAATACTTTTGAAGCTATTCTTAAGAAGATCGCGTTCGAAAAACTAATATATTTTTAAAAATGTCCATGTCATAGTTGCCAGAGTTGCCAGATGTTGTACCAAAATTTTGACATTCATTTTTTATTTTTGGCCAATGGGTGGATCCACTGTGCAATCCTGCCTTTCTCCAGAAATTTGCAAAAATTACGTACATATTTTCCAAAATTGTGAAACATTTTTTCGTCTTTAGGAGGACAAAACGCCCACACCTTCCAAAATGTTTATCTATTTTGTTGCTTGCCTTAGTTTCAATATGTTTACTATCGAATCCTATATAGAAATTTACAATCGGTGACAACAAAAATCGGGGTTTTTTTTCGTGAAGATTGGTCCATAACACTGTGATACAAAAGTGGACAAAATTTTTTTGCAGGATTTCTGATGCACAAATTCGGTTTTGTGGGAGTCCATAGAAGACGAAAATACCTTTGGTTTCTTTGGGTCACTTCGGGTTTTGATTTTGTAACGGTAAATGTAGTGAAAAATGGGCTTTCTTGGATTTTCAAATTTAAACGGACATTACTTCTTTTTTCCACAACCGATTTGCACACACTGTTTTTCATTATAAAGGGGAGAGTAATGCCTTCCGAACAAGCGATAGATTTTTAAAATCTGTTAACAAATGGCTAAGTAATAGTGGTTTAAATGTGACAAAAACGCATTCTTCTTCTTCTTTATTTGCCTATTCGATTTTCGAATGTTGGCGACCAAAATGCAAATATAAGAATATTATTACAATAGTTTTATATTATAATACTTAAATTATTAAATATTGTTTATAATATCGGCAAAAGTCTCTCTGTTTCTGGCTTCGCTTAGCAGATTTATGACATCACATATACCGGTCCATTCTTGGATGTTGTTGATCCATAGTAGTTGTTTCCTCCCTCTAGTAGGCCTTCCTTCAATGTTTACACGGATAATACTTTGCAGCAGTTTGTATTTCGGATTCCTCATAATGTGGCCCAAGTATGCCGTTTTCCGTCTATTTATGTTGTTCAGCAGTTCTTTTTCTTTATGTAATCTTCTTAGAACCTCATTATTTGATATGAATTGTGTCCATGATATCTTTAAGATGCGGCGATATGTCCACATCTCAAATGCTTCCAGTTTTTTCATATCTACGGATTTTAAGGTCCATGTTTCCATGCCATACAATAGGACAGACCATACATATGTTTTCATATATCTTATTTTGGTTTTTAAGTTTACATTATGGCTTGTAAAAACTTTTTTATATTTAAAGAATGTGTCTCTGGCCATTTCAATCCTGCAGGCTATTTCTTTAGAAATGTCCCATTCGTCGTTGATTATCGCTCCAAGATATTTAAAACTTTGGACTCTTTCCACATCTATTTCATTAATTTTTAATGGGGCCGTATTAGCATATGTATGATGTTTACTGATGACCATGTATTTCGTTTTTTTTGATGTTGATTTTAAGACCGTATTTTTCGCTGCAAGTGGTCAATCTGTTAACCAGTTCTTGAAGTGCTGTCATATTATCGGCTATGAGAGTGGTGTCATCGGCATACCTTACGTTGTTAATGAACGTTCCATTTACATATATTCCTTTCCGGACACCATTTATTGATTCTTGGAATATTCGTTCAGCGTATATGTTGAATAATAGAGGAGAAAGGACACAACCTTGTCTAACACCTCTGGAAATATTAACATTTTCGGTCAGTTCGCCATTGACGTTGACTTGCGCTGTTTGGTGCCAGTACAAATTTTTTATGCATTCAACCTCCTTCTCTTCTACTCCAATGGACAATAAAATCTCGATCATTTTGTCATGTTGGACCGTGTCAAATGCTTTTTCATAATCAATAAAGCATAGGAACACGTCTTTCTGCGAATTTCGGCATTTTTGAACTAACGCTTGTAAAGCGAATAGAGCTTCGCGGGTTCCCATCCCATCTTTAAACCCAAACTGGCTGGTCCCCATAGCCTTTTCACATTTCATGTAGATTCTGGAGTGAATGATCTTCAGAAATATTTTGAGTGCATGGCTCATTAGGCTAATTAGTCGGTAGTCATTACAGAATTTTTTACGACTTTTTTTTAGGGATGGTTATAAAAGTTGATGTAAGCCAATCTTTGGGATATTTACCAGTTTCGTGAACGTAGTTAAAAAGTTTCGTAAGAAGGTTTACGTTATTACCATCAACTAACTTTAACAATTCTGAAGGAATCTCGTCAGGACCGCACGCTTTTTTATCTTTTAATGCCTTTATGGCTGTTTCGACCTCTGTTCTTGTGATAGGTATCCCGGATAATTGTTGGTCTACCCGTCTTTCATAGATTGACCGATTTTCGTCAGTAAAAATGGTTTTTATGTAATTGCTCCATATATTTTTCTGTTCAGTAGTATCCAAGACCGCTTGATTATTTTCATTATATAACACTTTTGGTATTCCTCTGTAGCATATCCCAGCAGCTTCCTTAATTTTTTTGTGAAGATTGAAGTCGTCGTGTAATTGTTGCAGTCGCTCTATTTCCCTGCATTGGTCATTAAGGTATTCATTTTTGGCATGGCGTATATTAATTTGTATTTCCCTGTTTATTTCGTAGTACAATTCGTAATTCGTGTTTTTATATTTTCGCCGTTCTTCCATTAAGTCCAGTATCTGTTTTGTCATCCAATTTTTTTTTGTGGTTTTCCTGTGTAGGAAAGATTGTTGTCAGCAATTGTTTTAATGACACATTTTATGGATTCCCAAATATTTTCTCCATCTTCACTGTTTACCGCAGGCAAGCTAAACAATGTGTTAGTTATAATCATTTTGTATTCTTGACAGAATTGTACAAGTCTGTCACCTCTTTCGTTTCTTGATCCAAAACCATAGTGACCTGTAATTCCAGGGACCATATGTTTGCCAACTTTGGCATTAAAATCACCTTGGATAATGGTAATTTCGTGAGGTTTTGTTAGAGGAAAATATGAAAAAAAAAACCAAAAAGTTGAAACACAAAAAATGCCATAACGCATTCATTTTTCAACGGATTTTGTTGGTTTTCCCCATTTTGGAAAGCCAGCTAAATTTCCTACTTGCTTACAGTAAATAATTGTACTGTTAGGTGTCATTTACGCAGCCTAGAGCACAAGGAAAAACATTTTACTGTTTTTTAATGCGTTTTTGTCACACTTAAACCACTATTAATTAGCCATTTGTTAACCAATTTTAAAAATCTATGGCTTGTTCGAAAGTCATTACTCTCCCCTTTATAATGAAAAACAGTGTGTGCAAATCGGTTGTGGAAAAAAGAAGTAATGTCCGTTTAAAGTTGAAAATCCAAGAAAGCCCATTTTTCACTACATTTACCGTTATAAAATGAAAAACCGAAGTGATCCAAAGAAACCAAAGGTATCTTCGTCTTCTGTGGACTCCCACAAAACCGAATTTATGCATTAGAACCCCTGCAAATTTTCACTGTAGCACAGTGTAATTGCAGCCTGTAGTTTGTTTTTAATGGACGGACGGACACACATCTCAAAATCGCTTTATCGTCGTCGAGATATGAATTTTGGTCTACCACGAATATTTCGCGGTGTTACATTGTGGTGTAGGGTATAAAACTAACATTCAGTATAAATTGGAACGCATTTTGAATAATATTGAAAAAGGGCACGTACAAACCACTTTTAATTTATATGATATCTCTATAACTAATGGCATCAGTTGAGAACGGCTGGACCGATTTGGACGATTTTTTGTGACATATTCGCCATAACCCGACTTAGTTTTTATGCAAAGACCACGCCCACTTTTACGCCCACTTTTTTAATTTTTTTCTTTTCTACAAAAACTACTGAACCGAAAATGGGCTACAAATTTTGTTGAATTTCGGAGGGGGCGGGGTACTGTACCCTATTTCTATACCCTATTTCTTCAAAAATGCTATATCTTCTATATAAACAAAAATCAAATGTCGTTCATTAGTAATGGCATCAGTTGATAACGGCTGGACCGAAGTGGATAATAACCGATAACCCATCATTGGTTTTTATTCAAAGAAAATTTGTCCACTCCTACTTTTACGCACACTTTTTTAAATTTTTAATTTTGTGTCGTTGTTATGTATATTTTATGAATTTCGGAGGAGGTGGGGTACCTTCCCCACGCCTTTCTTTTAAGCGCCATATGTATATGCCACACCTATGAGTATATCAGTTTCAGCATAAATTTTGGGAGGCAATGGGGTTGTGTGCATCCTACGTACATATTTGGAGCCAAATTACGCCCACTTTTTAAACATGTTGTATATTGGGAACTAATGACCACGCCCACTCTTTTCAATACATTATTTTTTTAAAGTACTGAACCTAATTTCATGCAATTTTCAGAAAATGTTCAGGAATGTCCCGTGGTCTAAAATGCCATATATTTGTAGACGAATTTGCGGAGCCTATTGTTTTATAATCGCTATATTTGCTAAACTTATGAGTGCATCGGCTTGCAAATTAATTTTCGATACAACGACAAAGAAAAACGATATATTTACAAACGTCCTTATATGGTGAGGTTCAAGGGTCCATCAGCCATGAAAAACTAAAATATAAAAGTCTCAATAAGCGGCTTAACATTTTTTTAACTTTTATAATTAGATCGCTTTAGTAAGAAGACAGGTGACACGGACGACAATAAATCCTAAATAGCATCAATGGGCTAAAAATTAGAATAGAAAGGTTACAGACAAAATCTGTGGATACATTTAAAATCCTCATTGGTTTGACAATGGACCGAAGAAGTGAGGTACAAAATACCAATTTTTGAATTGTTGTCAATTAAACTCTGTACGACGGGTCAGCGAAATTATATACGACATAAAATGATATATTTAATGATATGATTACAAAACAAGTAAAAAAGTGCCAGTTGGCTTTGCCGACAGATATATACCCTCAGCCAATGTGAAGGGAAACTTTCACCTCCGGAGGGATCGAATGTATTTAAGATCTCTTCAGAATTTTGTGGCCCTTTTTGGACATTTGAACTTGCCGACAAAAATGTTGATTAGGAATTAGCTGCAATAAGACACAAATGTAGAACTTTTGTAGGGCAGGTACCCTTAGGGAGGACCGATATAGGCCATTTTAGAAGTTAAACTAAATTTTGATAAAATATTAGGAGATCCAAAGTTTGGACCAAATTGGTTGCCCCATTCATGTGTATCGTCCTAGCATTTTAGTGACATTTTTTAAATATTGGGGAGAAGTACCGAAAGTTGTGGACCGGTATTGCCCATGAAACTAAGTTTGGATATAATATGACGAAGACCAAATGTTGGACCAAATCGGTTGAACATTGAACACATATGGTGACATATGGGTTTTTACACCTTTTGGGCTGTTTTCCCAAGAAATATGGACTTGCCCCTGAAAAAACTTTTACCTTCGTAATGGAGGTAGCGAATGCAAATCGCTTCAAAAAATCTAGGTGATTCGACAGCAGGTCTTAAAGTGAACTTATCCGAAGTTTTGTGTGTCCATATTCGAACCTGATCTATATCTGGTAGATATATTAGGGTGTGCAAAGTATGGATTACATCGGTCACTCCCTTCAAGAGTTTTCGTGCGCAAAATCTTTCCGGACATTCTTAAAGTTGTGTGGGGGAGGTACCTGAAGGAGTGGACCGATATAGCCCATCTTCGAATTTAAACTATGTTTTGATAAAATATTAGGAATACCAAATTTTGGACCGAATCGGCTGATCCGTTCGAGAGTTATCTTGCGCTCTAAGCACTACGCAAGGTGTCATAGGGGCTTTTTTCACCTTTCCGGCCATTTTGTCAGGAAGTATGGACTTGCCCCTGATGAAACTTGTACCGTCGTATGGGGGGAAGTAAATACAAGTTGCGGCAACAAAAATCAAAGCGATTCGAGAGCAGGTCCTAAACTGAACTTATCCGAAATTTTGTGTGGAAGGTACCCAAAGGAGTGGGCCGATTGATTCCATATTGGAACCTCATCTAAGTCTAGTAGACATTTCACGATATGCAAAGTATGGACCAAATCGGTTACTTCCTTCAAGATTTATCGTGCCCACAAATTTTCCGAACATTTTGGAACTTTTGTGGGGGAGGTACCGGAAGGAGTGGACCGATATAGCTCATCTTCGAACTTGAACTAAGTATGAACAAAATATTGCGAAAGCCAAATTTTGGACCAAATCGGCAGATACGTTCGAGAGTTATCTTGCGCTCCAACCACTACACACGGTGTTATAGGGTTTTTTTGTAATTTTCAGGCTATTTTCTCAGGAAGTATGGACTTGCCCCAGATAAAACTTGTACCATCGTATGGGGGGCGGTGAATACAAGATGTTACAACAAAAACCGAAGCGATTCGAGAGCTGGTCCTAAACTGAACTTTTTCCAAATTTTGTGAGGGATGTACCCGAAAGAGTGGGCCGATTGAATCCTTATTGGAACCTCATCTAAGTCTTATGGAAATTTCACGATGTGCAAAGTTAAAGAGTTATTGTGCTCACAAATTTTCTGAACATTTTCGAACTTTTGTGGGGGAGGTACCGGAAGGAGTGCACCGATATAACCCATCTTCGAACTTAAACTAAGTTTGAACAAAATATTGCGAAAGCCAACTTTGGACCCAATCGGCTCATCCGTTCGAGAGTTATCGTGCGCACCAGCCAGTCAGACAGACGGACGGACATTGCTAAATCGACTCCAAATTGTCTGAAACACATTTCGTCCAAACATACTTGGGGTCTAAAACCATTATTTCGATGAGGCACATGTTGCCCGTATGAAAGTGTATATACCCTCGTTAGCATAAATGCTGAGGGTATAAAAATATTTATGTATATCTTTATTCCTGGAAGATATGTTTCATCCCCGTAAGGGAACTCTTGACCTGTCCATTGATGCCAAATATGTTGATATACATGGAATCCGCAGTTTTAATTGTTTGTAGTGTAACCATAATTACGCTAGTGGACTCATTTATAATTCAACATCGACAACATTTCCCACGAAGGAAGATGGAGTTGTGGAAGATAATCGGAAAGTAACCTCTTCCATTGATCCGAAAAGTTCATTTTAAGTTGTAGTTGTAGGCTGCTTCTCTGCAATGTACGCCAACCATGGATGACGTTTATCATTATATCTGAACTACATTAGCTGTAGTATTCATTCAAAATATAACTTCTCCTGTGGACTTCCGACCTTTTGTACTCAAATTTCCACATTTTGTGGACTTGCGACCTTTTCCGACAGGGGCAAAACATTTAGATAAATGCGACATAATACAATTTTCTTTATATCATACGTCGCACAGCGGTTCAGATTATTTTTTTTCCTGGTCAAAACTCTGTAACTTTTGAACGGATAGAGATATTTTCATAATTCTTTTTTTTTTGTTCGACAGATAACACTTTCAGCTTTGCGACACATCAAAAACCACCAAATTCGGTTTAGCGGTTGTAGAGGAATTCAAGGTCAAAATGAAAAATTTGAGTTTTTTCATATTTTGCATCAAAATATGAGCGTTTTTGATGTTTTCATATGTTTTATCAAATTAAAAAGTTCAAACCCCAATAAAAAACCACACAAATACAAAAAATTGGATTTTTTTTCGAAAAAAAATTGTCAAAGAATTTTTCAAAAAATTTTCATTTTTTTTTTCCAAAATTGGAAAAATTAAATTAAATTATAAAAACTCATATTTTAAGAAATATCCATTTGTGTGAAAAAGCTATAATTTATAGGGGAAACGGTATGGAAAAAACACAAATTTTTACCCAAAAAAATTAAAAAGTGTTAAACGGACCGAATGGGACGGGTACAAAAAAGTATATATGGGATGAAATAGGACAACTTCGGGCATCATTGTGTGAAAATGGAACTTTGTTCCAAGCTGTTCCCTAAAAGTTCTAGTCCACTAAACTTGGAATTTCCCTAAAATTTAGTACCTGAGGAAAAATAAAATAGCTCACTTCGTGTAAATTCTACGGTAATTTATTAAAACGACTCTTAAAGGCAACAATCCTACCTACCTAACAAAAAACAATGAACACAATATCTGTTATAGTTTCTGAGAAATAGCTGTTTTTTTGTCCAGAAATTTGCAAATATTACATATTTACTAAAATTGGGAAACATATTTTGATCTAATTTTTTGCTTTCAATATGTTTATGTTTTGCCTTAGTTTCAATATGTTAACTATCGAATCCTATATAGAAATTTACAATCGATGACAACAAAATTGGGGGTTTTGGCCAGGAAAATCGATTTCTGAACCACTGTGCGACGTGTTTTTACTTATATTATCTATCATTCTGTAACAAAAGCGCGATTTCCAAAAAAGTGGTTTTCGTGCGTAGCAGACGATATAAAAAAATTCAAATGACTTTGTGCGTGAGCTTTTGTTCGAATCACCCTATAATTAAAATTTTATCTAATCTTAGGTAAAAACTGATCAAAATCATGGATACTGGGTTGTAAAAAGTCATAACCCTAATGTATACATTTTGTTCAGTGAATTTTTGTTCTATTTGCCAATCTGATATTAACAAAGAGAACTTCACATTGTTCAATGAGCATCAATATTGACTAGGTCAAGTAAACACTGTTGAATCATATAAATCTACCTAATTCCAACTTTTGGAAACATTTGCTGAATTTCTAAACACAGCAATGGACGAAACAGTCTATTGGGAACGATGACTCCCTAAGATAGTTTTCAATTCTAAATCACATATTTCGATTTACACAAAATTTTTGAAAAAAAGTTGAAGCGCAGTTCATACTCATATGACCATTATTTATGTGTATTCACATTTTGATATGTGTATCTGTTACTGTTTCCTTCGCTGTTGCACGGTAATACATAATCCGGTCTGTTATAGGAGGCACTTGGCAAATGAGAAATATGTCATTAAAATTCTTTTGCTTGTAAAGGATATAATGTTAATTACACTTGAATCGAATGCACGCACGAACGAGTGCATGGGTTATGAGAGGACATCATTTGGTAGCTGCTGGTTGTGTGGATGGTAGCAATTGATGAAAATTGATTGTGCAACATGTGGTACTCCACATAAATGCCAGGAGAATTGATATTATTCTACAAAAAAATCCATTGATCTCAGATACGTTTTCTTTAGAAGATACATGGTTTTCAATGGTTCTATGAGAAGGCCTGTTGAACTTCAAGGAGAAAACCTGTTGGACTTCTTTGAGAAGGCCTGTTGGACTTCCATAAGAAGGCCTGTTCCTCTTCCATTTGAAGATCTGTTGGACTTTTTTGAGATGGTCTGTAGGTTTTCTATGAGAAGTTTTTTTCGTCTTGTATGAGAAGACCTGTTTTTATTCTTTGAAGATATCTGTCGGACGTCTGTGAGAAAACCTTTGAACTACTAAGACAGGTCCTGTATGTCTTCTATGAGAAGAACTTTTGGTCTTCTATGAGAAGACCTTTGCTCTTCTATGAGAAGACCTATTGGTGTTCTATGAGAAGCCCTTTTGGTGTTCTATGAGAAGAACTTTTAGTCTTCTACGAGAAGACCTTTTGGTCTTCTATGAGAAGACCTCTTGGTCTTCTATGAGAAGACCTCTTGGTTTTCTATGAGAAGACCTCTTGGTCTTCTATGAGAAGACCTTTTGGAAGTCTATGAGACGACCTTTTTTTCTTCTATGAGAAGATCTTTTAGTCTTCTATGAGAAGAATTTTTGGTCTTCTACGGGAAGACCTTTTGGTCGTTTATTAGAAGACCTTTTGTCTTCTGTATGAATATCTTTTGGTCTTCTACGTGAAGACCTTTTGGTTTTCTATTAGGATACCTTTTGGTCTTCTATGAGAAGAACTTTTAGTCTTCTATGAGAAGACCTTTTGGTCTTCTATGAGAAGAATTTTTGGTCTTCTATGATAAGACCTTTCGGTTTTCAATGAGAAGACCTTTTAGTTTTTTATGAGAAGATCTTTCAGTCTTCTATGAGAAGACCTTTTGGTGTTGTATGAGAAGTACTTTTGGTCTTCTATGAGAAAGTATTTTGGACTTCTAATAGAAGACCTTTTGGCCTTCTATGCGAAGATCTTCTGGTCTTCTATGATGAGACCTTTTGGTCTTCTATGAGAATACATTTTGGACTTCTTTGAGAAGACCTTTTGGACTTCTATGAGAAGACCTTTTGGACTTCTATGAGAAGACCTTTTGATCTTCTATGAGAAGAAATGTTGGTCTTCTATGAGAATACCTTTTAGTCTTCTATGAGAAGACCTTTTGATCTTCTATGAGAAGAACTTTTGGTCTTCTATGAGAAGGCCTTTTGGACTCCTATGAGGAAACCTTTTGATCCTGTATGAGGAGAATTTTTAGTCTTCTATGAGAAGACTTTTTGGTCTTGCATGAGAAGAACTTTTGGTCTTCTATGAGAAGACCTTTTGGCCTTCTATGTGAAGACCTTTTGGTCTTCTATGAGAAGACCTTTTGAACTTCTATGAAAAGATCTTTTAGGCTTCTATGAGAAGACCTTTTGGTCTTCTATGGGAAGACCTTTTAGTCTTCTATGAGAAGGCCTTTTGGTCTTCTATGAGAAGGCCTTTTGGTCTTCTACGAGAAGGCCTTTTGGTCTTCTATGAGGACCTTTTGGTCTTCTATGAGAAGACTTTTAGTCTTCTATGAGGACCTTTTGGTCTTCTAGGAGAAGTCCTTTTGGTCTTCTATGAGAAGACCTTTTGGTCTTCTATGAGAAGACCTTTTGGTCTTCTATGAGAAGAACTTTTGTTCTTCTACGAGAAGACCTTTTGGCCTTCTATGAGAAGACACTTTGGTCTTCTATGAGAAGACATTTTGGCCTTTCTTAGAGAAGACCGTTTGGTCTTCTATGAGAAAAAGTTTTTGTCTTATATGATAAGAAGACATTTTGGTTTTCTATGAGAAGACCTTTTAATCTTCTATAAGAAGATATTTTGGTCTTCTATGAGAAGACTCTTTGGTGTTCTATGAGAAGACATTTTGGTCTTCTATGATAAGACCTTTTAGTCTTCTATGAGAAGACCTTTTGGTCTTTTATGAGAAGGCCTTTTGGACTCCTATGAGGAGATCTTTTGATCCTGTATGAGGAGACCTTTTAGTCTTCTATGAGAAGACCTTTTGGTCTTGTATGAGAAAAATTTTGGTCTTCTATGAGAAGGCCTTTTGGACATCTATGAAAAGACCTTTTAGGCTTCTATGAGAAGACCTTTTGGTCTTCTATGGGAAAAGCTTTTAGTCTTCTATGAGAAGGCCTTTTGGACTTCTAATAGACGATCTTTTGGCCTTTTATGTGAAGACCTTTTGGTCTTATATGAGAAGACCTTTTGGACTTCTATGAAAAGACCATTTGGTCTTCTATGAGAAGGCCTTTTGGTCTTCTATGAGGACCTTTTGATCTTCTATGAGAAGACTTTTAGTCTTCTATGAGGACCTTTGGGTCTTCTAGAAGAAGTCTTTTTGGTCTTGTATGAGAAGAACTTTTGGTCTTCTATGAGAAGGCCTTTTGGACTTCTAATAGACGATCTTTTGGCCTTCTATGTGAAGACCTTTTGGTATTCTATGAGAAGACCTTTTGCACTTCTATGAAAAGACCTTTTAGGCTTCTATGAGAAGACCTTTTGGTCTTCTATGGGAAGACCTTTTAGTCTTCTATGAGAAGGCCTTTTGGTCTTCTATGAGAAGGGCTTTTGGTCTTCTATGAAAAGGCCTTTTGGTCTTCTATGAGAAGGCCTTTTGGTCTTCTATGAGAAGACCTTTTGGACTTCTATGAGAAGACCTTTTAGGCTTCTATGAGAAGACCTTTTGGTCTTCTATGGGAAGACCTTTTAGTCTTCTATGAGAAGGCCTTTTGGTCTTCTATGAGAAGACTTTTAGTCTTCTATGGGAAGACCTTTTGGTCTTCTATGAGAAGACCTTTTGGCCATCTATGAGAAGACCTTTTGGTCTTCTATGAGAAGATCCGTTGGTCTTCTATGAGAAGTTATTTTGGTCTTCTTTGAGAAGACCCTTTGGTCTTCTATGAAAAGACCTTTTGGTCTTCTATTAGAAAACCTTTTCTTCGTCTATGGGAAGACCGTTTGGTCTTCTATGAGAAAAAGTTTTTGTCTTATATGATAAGAAGACATTTTGGTCTTCTATGAGAAGACCTTTTAATCTTCTATAAGAAGATATTTTGGTCTTCTATGAGAAGACCCTTTGGTCTTCTATGAGAAGACATTTTGGTCTTTTATGAGAAGACCTTTTAGTCTTCTATGAAAATACCTTTAAGTCGTCTATGAGAAGAACTTTTGGTCTTATATGAGAAGACCTTTTAGTCTTATATGAGAAGACCTTTTGGTCTTCTATGAGAAGACCTTTTGGTCTTCTATGAGAAGACCTTTTGGTCTTCTATGAGAAGATCCGTTGGTCTTCTATGATAAGACTTTGGTCTTCTATGATAATAATTTGGTCTTCTATGATAAGACTTTGGTCCACTGTAAGAAGACTTCTGTCTTCTGAGAGAATAATTATTGATTTTCTCTGAGAAAAGTTGTTGGTCTTTTGCGAGAAGAGTTATAGCTCTTCTGTGGAAAAGTGGTTGGGCTTCTATGAGAATAGTTGTTGGTCATTTGTGAGAAGACCTGTTGGTTCTTTTTGAGAAAACTTGTTGTTTACTATAAGAACACTTATTTTTCTTCTATGAGAAGAGATTTTGGTCTTTTATGTCGAGATTTTTCTTCTTCTATGGGAATGTGATGTGGTCTTCCTCTTCCTATAATACCTCTTTATCTTCTACGAGAAAATCGGATTTCTTCTATGTATTCTATAAGAAGACCCGTTGGCCTTCTATGACAAAACCTGTTGGCCTACTATGAGAACATCTGATGGCCTTCTAGGGAAGACTTTTTGTTCTTCTATTATAAGAATGTTGATATTATTTGAGAATGGCTGTTGGTCTTCTATGATAAGGCTTGTTAGTCCTCTACGCGAAGCCATGTTGTTCTTCTGTGACAAGACTTATTGGTCTTTTATGAGAAGAGTTGTTCATCTTCTGTGAGTAAAGTGGATTTTTTGGTGAGAAGAATTGTTGGTCTTGTATGAAGAACATCCGGTTTTCTATAGGAAAGCCTTCTATGTACTCTGTGCTGGTATTAAAACTGCCTATCTTTAAGACAACCATTGTACTTCTTCCCTTCGTATCTTAATATTGATAGTCTTTACATTTGTCCACGCATTTGCCCACCTCAGATACTTCTGTTTCCTTTACAACTTCCTGCTCTTGTTTCCATTGAATTGAAATTGTCATCATCGTCATCATAATGACATGATGAGCCATCAAGTGTAATTTTCAGCAAAACAAACCGGTGAAAGCCAATGTTGTCACTGCAGCTTTTGTAAATATTTTATCTGATTGATTAATTAAGTACTTCGATTGGAATTGCAGCTGATGTTGTTGTGTTCTGAATTCCTCGATGTTCTCTTCCTCTTTAGCTCGTTTCAGTTGTCATTGACACTGTGCATGCGACAGCACGCTGTAATGATTATGCACTCGAAATGTAGAAAAATTCCTTGCCAGAAATGTTCGCATGTAATTTTAATTAATACGATTCGTACGGATTGAAATTGATTTATATCAATTTGGTGTGAGCTCGTGTTTGGGTGTGAGTATGTGTGCGATGAAGTAGGTAGTGGTGGTCCCATGTGTTTTTCTTCACTGCAGAAATTATTCCGCAATTGTGGAAAAACATTAATTAAAAGTGGTATCAATTTTTAATTTCAATTCGAATGCGTGCATGTCTGTGAATTAAGAAGTATTGTTTTGATTGGATTTTTGCTAGCTTTTTTTCGTGTGAAGAGTGTGTGCTTCAATTTAGGTGTAGTATTTGCTGCGCTAGAGTGAGATACTTTAAGTTACGTTTAAGTTACCTGAAATATACACAATTCCATTATAAATTATTATGGGTTGCTTATGAGGTTATAGGTAAGTCATAACTGCATAAATGATATGAACAGAAAAATATATCACGGCTTTGGCGCAGTTCGAATGGGTTCGTCTTCTTTATAAATTTTTTTTACTCTCCTTGGTTTGGCAAGACTAGAACGATTTCCTAGTCTGTAAAATATGCGGGGTTCACACGATCAATTTTGAATGTCGATTTTTCCCAAATATTGATAACTTTCAAACTGTCCGGCAACACCAAAACATTTTGTGATTGCCTGATGACTGTCAAAAACGAACGGCCACACCGGCAAACAACCGATTTTTTGAGCAAAGCTGTCAGTCAAAACTGATCGTGTGTACCAGGCTTTAAAATGTTACTGATAACGCATAAAATAAGTATACGCAACAGTTTCCTCTATTTTAGTAGACGAAAACTAAGAGCTGAAGCAAATGAGACTTTCTTAAGACTTGACATTCCTAATAATCTTTGTTAAAGAGCACTTACTTACATTGCTAGTCCTCTTCAGAACATTTGTTCTGTAAACCGAATTAAGAAAAACACAATTTCTTTCTATTTATTGCTTTATTTCTTCAATTTGGAATAAAGCTTGCCAGCAAGGAATTTTTTTAGATTTGGGAACAAGTAAAAGTCACTGGGAGCTTAATCAGGAGAATAAGGTGGGTGGTCAAGCAACTCGTACTTTAATTCGTTGATTTGAGCCATTGTTAAAACACGCTTGTGCGCTGGTGCGTTGTCTTGATGAAAAATTATATTTTTGTGTTGTAAGCCAGGACGTTTTTCTCGAATTTGTACATTTAATTGATCCAAAAAGTTTCAAAAGTACTCTGAATTTATTGTTTTACCTTTTTGCAGATAGTCAATCAGTAAAATACGTTTGAAGTCCCAAAAAACCGTTGCCATAACCCTACCATCCGATTGAATTGTTTTTGTCTTCTTTGGGTCACTTCCTCCAGCTTCAGTCCATTGTTTGGATTGTTCTTTTGTCTCTGGAGTATAGTGGTGGATCCATGTCTCATCAACAGTTATGAAACGACGCTTAAAATCCATTTTATTTCGCTTAAAACGATCCAAACAAGCTTGAGAAATGTTCATTCTTATGCGTTTTTGATCGACTGTTAACAAATGCGGCACCCATCTTGCAGAAAGCTTTTTCATCTGTAGTTCTTCATGCAAAATTAAATGGACTCGATCATTTGAGATGCCCATGATATTAGCAATTTCACGCACTTTTATTCGTCGATCATTTAATACCATATCATGCACTTTGGCTACAATTTCTGTTGTTGTTGTTGTTTTTGGACGTCCACTACGTGGTTCATCTTCAATGCTTGTACGACCACGTTTAAATTCAGCAACCCAATTTTTTACGGTTGCATATGAAGGAGCACCTTCACCTAACACATTCACCATATCATTATAAATTTCTTGTCCCGATAAACCTTTTTTATGTAAATATTTAATGACAGCACGCATTTCTAATTTTTCCATTGTAAAAAAATTGCGGATGCGTCTTTTTTGAACACCTGTTTCTATATGAGGAGTTGCCAGATCGAAACAACATGTGTTCATAACAGACATGGAAATTTCCAAAACACTTAACTTTTTTCTGTTTATACCGCGCTTTTTGTGCTAGGCTAAGAATTTTCCGAACTGCCCTCGTAGTCTTTAACTACCACAAAATAAAAGGAACCAACATCCACAGTTGGTCCGAGTTTTATGGAAGCATTTCGCATCGATACCATCAACATGGTCTTGTCGCCGCTTACTGTCAGACCCACCTTAACAGATTCTCCTTCAACAAACTGAAAGGGATCGGTTTCTTCTTTTACCGATCGACCCATGATGTCAATATCATCACCATAAGCAAGTAACATGTGTCTTTTGGTGTATAGTGTGCCATATCTTGTGACATTTCGATCTCTTATAACCTTTTCCAGCAGGATGTCGAAGAAGTCACACGAAAGGCTGTCTGCTTTTCTGAAACTTTTTTGGTAATAAACTGTTCAGAGAGGTTCTTTCCTATTTTAAATGAGCACCTGGTATCAGTAAAAGTAATCTTTCAAAGTCGGATGAGCTTTGCGGGGATACCAAATTCAGACATGACTTGGAATACCTTTGAACGTGAGGGGCTGCCGAAGGCTGCTCTGTAATCGACAAACATATGGTAAGTGTCGATCTGCATCTCTTGGGTCTTTTTCAGGATTTTCTGCAGGGTTAATAACTGGTCAATGGTGGATTTGGCAGGTCTAAAGTTGCATTGGTATGGTCCAATTATTTCGTTGAACATAGGCTTCGCCCAATATCTCTGACACTATCTTATAAGCAATAGCGAGCAGCTGTTTGCCCCTATAATTAGATCACAAAGTCGTATCTGCTTACTTGTGAACGGGACACAGGATGTTCAGGATGCTCCAATCGTCGGGTACGCGTTCTTCCTGCCAGATGGTGATAATTAGCTGAAGCATACACCTCATCAGCGTGTCGCCTCCGTTTTTGAACAGTTCGGCTGGTAAGCCATCCGCTGCCTTATTATTCTTTAGGTTTATTTTTGTCTTTACCTCCTTTTCGCCGTGCGGTATGTTCCAATACCGTCTTCTGGGTTTGCAACTGCCGTATCGTCGTCGTCTCGGCTAGTATTGCATACCAACAGTTTGGAAAAATCTTCTTTCCATATCTTGGTAGGCTGGTTTCTACAGGAGGATGTGCCTGTACTCTTTTGGAGAATTTTCCCACTTCATTTTGGCTCTTGTACATCACGATTTTTTCACACTCCCGCTTTTCCATTGTTGTTGTAACAATGCAAATATGTATGTTCGATCGTGTATTATTTTAGTTATCATGTTGGGCGGCCAAACAAATGCAGCATGTCTTGTGGTCTCATCGTCCGGATCTTAACTGGCCTACAACAGCTCGTGTTTGCATTGGCAGCTGGCGTTCTTCTGCAGTGATGGATGAGGGGTGGTCTCCAAGTACAGCATTCACACTGTATCTCTATACCACCAGTCCCGGTTAATTCTGGGACCACGGGTACCAGTTGCCCCTAGGTCTAATGACCTACCCTTTTTCAAATGTAATTCGAAACATTCCTGCTGTAATTCGTAACATTTCATTTGTAATTCGATTATTCTATTTGTAATTCCTAACATTTTATTTGTAATTCGTATTATTCTATTTGTAATTCGAATTATTCCATTTGTTATTCGAATTATTCCATTTGTAATTCGAATTACTCCATTTGAAATTCGAATTATTCAATTTGTAATTCGAATTATTCTATTTGTAATTCGTATTATTTTATTTGTAAATCGAATTATTTTATTTGTAATTCGAATTATTCTATTTGTAATTCGAATTATTCTATTTGTAATTCGAATTATTCAAATTGAAATTACAAATAGAATAATTGGAATTACAAATGGAATAATTCGAATTACAAATAGAATAATACGAATTTCAAATAATATAATTCGAATTACAAATAAAATAATACAAATTACAAATAGAATAATTCGAATTACAAATAGAATAATTCGAATTTCAAATGGAATAATTCGAATTACAAATAGAATAATACGAATTTCAAATAATATAATTCGAATTACAAATAAAATAATACAAATTACAAATAGAATAAATATATAAAATATATAAAATATAAAATAAAATAATAAAAATATAAAATAAAATAATACAAATTACAAATTACAAATGGAATAATTCAAATTACAATTGAAATGTTTCGAATTACAAGTGGAATTCTCGAATTACAAATAAAGTGTTACGAATTGCAAATGGAATTCTAGAATTACAACTAAAATGATTCGAATTACATCTAAAATGGTGTAGTCTGGTAGTTTGTGTCGGCCCCCTTGTGGGAGTATCGTGGAAGCTGTGGTTGGTACCTGCGTGGGGGAAGCCTTTCCATTAATTTGTGGCGCTAACATTTGCATATCATGCTGGAGTCGCATAGCTTACAACAGACCGGCCTATTGCTTTGTAAGAGGATAACAAGGTTTCTTTGTCATCACCCAAAGTGCTGCTTCTGATCTTATTGCAAATAGGTGTGTCTTGCGCGAAAGACTTAAACATGATATCGAATGTACACCCAACATTTTGGGGTAGTTAGTTGTCGGAATTAGCACACCATCGATATTTAGTGAGAGCCTCATATCAGACGTTCAAGTGGTGAACAGTGTGGCAGTAGATTTAGCGGTGAATCTTTCTTCATATTCCTAAGATGGAAGAACTGCACTAAGTCAGCTGTGAAGACATTCACATATGTCATCGACGATAGGACCCCATGCCAAGGTGAATGATATCTATGCCGTTTGTGGACTTTCAGAAATAAAATAAGTTTAACCGTTACGGAGATATTACCCCGCCTTGGGGCACTCCCCGTTTCACTCCACGGGACTTGGACTTTTTTTTCCGAATACCACAAACGACTGGCATCAGCACAAATAGTTGATTATTTCGGATATTCGATCAGCGAGCGGCTGCTGCAGTGATGATGTCGCGAAAAGTTCTCTCATGTACCCGTGGATCCGAGGGAATGGACAGCTCTCTGAAACGGTGATTGGTAAATTCTCTGAACTCTTGCCAATCAGCTTTTCCATGCTTCAGAAAAATGCAGCGTTCAGAGGTTATGAAGTCGGGTGGTCTATTTACGGAGACGATCATGGTCTGAGCCAAGGGAAATAACGGTTGCCAGTATACGGCGTTTATCAGACCTGGTGCCATTGTGATATCTGGCGAGCTGTGGCAGTCAGTACAAAAGTGGAGCTATAAATTTGCTCGGCCAGTGCTGAACCCCTCTGGTCATTACCTAGGGCGGAATGCCAAAGCTAATGATGAGCATTGAAGTCCCCTAGCACCAGACGGTTATTGGCAACTAAAAGAGAACTAATATCGAACATACTCGTATAACGCAGGGCAGAGCTATTCATCGGCGGTACGTACACATTAAGCAGCTATATCTTGGCAGTATCACACTCTCCTGCTACCATGTATGGGTCTCTAGAGTCAAGTTCAAGCGACATAGGTCTGTACTGGACAGACTGGTGATTTGGACTGCAAGACCTCCTTCTTCGCTCCTTGTGCAATACTTCCGCAAAACGTTGTAACCATCACAACCTTGGAAGATACAGGTGCTTTTGAGCTTTGTTTCCTGCATCGCGGCTATCATGATGCTTTTCCTACTCATAAAGTCCACAAAGACCGTTGAAATTTAATTGCAGGAATTATGCATTTCCGGTCCGCTGAGCAACAACTTGTGGTGTTAGATACTGCGTTTGTTGTTGTTGGGGAGATTACGGGGGCGTCTCGCATTCCGGCGACGACGAAGTTGGAGGAATTCTGGGAGATGCTCTGGGGCAGCAAGCAGTAACATACCTATTGCAGTAACACTGGATGCACCCCTCGCAAGTGCACCCATTCCGTACATCCATTATATCTCACCAGGGTTGACATGTAGAGGATGCGGATCTGGCAAACGGAACATATTCATACTGACCAGGGGTTCATCTATTTGCCGGAACGGACTCAAAGTGCTCGGAGCAGGCTTACTTACTTACTTAGTTGGCCCATTACAGAACATTTGTTCCATAGACCGAACTAAGAAAAGATCTCCATTCCTCTCTGTTTTTCGCTTGACTTTTTGGAATACCGCGCCTTTCCATTTCTTCATCCACTTGTTTGCTCCATCGAAGCTTAGGCCTGCCGATTCTGCGTGCACCGCCATGTGGCATGTATTCATACGCCTTTTTAGCGGGTTCATCATCGCTCATTCTCATGATATGGCCTAGCCAACGCAATCGTTGCATCTCGATACGTTTAACTATATTCATGTCTTTGTATAGCTTATATAGCTCGTGGTTCATACGACGTCGATATTCACCGTCAACGCAAATCGGCCCGTAGATCTTTCGAAGAATTTTCCTCTCAAACACACCACGCACTGCCTTATCTGCTTGCGCAAGTACCCATGCTTCGGAGCCATACATTAGCACGGGTAGTATCAGCGTTTTGTATAGTGTTATTTTTGTTTGACGAGATGTGGCTTTGTTTTTAAATGGCTTACTTAGACCATAGTAGCATCTGTTGGCCAATACAATTCTTCTTCTTATTTCACAACTGATGTTGTTTGTTGTGTTTATGGCAGTGCCGAGGTAGACGAAGTCTTTAACTACCTCAAAATTGTAGGTACCAAGTTTCACAGTTGGTCCGAGCTCTATGGACGCTTTGCGCGTCGACACCATCAATTTGGTCTTTTCGTCGTTTACCGCCAGACCCACTTTCGCAGATTCTGCTTCGACCTTCCTAAAGGTATCAGTTACTTCCTTTACTGATCGTCCCATGATGTCTATGTCATCAGCATAGGCAAGTAACATGTGGCTATTGGTGTAAAATGTTGAATAGGTCACACGAAAGGCTGTCTCCTTGTCTGAAACCTCTTTTGGTACAAAATTCTTCGGAGAGGTTCTTTCCAATTTTAACTGAGGACCTAGTATCAGTTAAAGTCATTTTACAAAGCCGGATGAGCTTTGCGGGGATACCAAATTCAGACATTGCGTGGAATACCTTTGATCGGAGGGGACTGTCGAATGCTGCTTTATAATCGACAAAAAGGTGAAATGTGTCGATCTGCATTTCTTGGGTCTTCTCTAGGATTTGCCGCAGGGTAAATATCTGGTCAATGGTGGACTTGCCAGGTCTAAAGCCACATTGGTATGGTCCAATTATTTCGTTGACCATTGGCTTTAGTCGTTCGCACAATATCCCTGACACTATCTTATAGGCAATAGGGAGAAGACTTATGCCCCTATAGTTTGAGCATACTGCCTTATCTCCTTTCTTGTGGACGGGACATAGGATGCTCAGGTTCCAATCGTCGGGTACGCGTTCTTTCTGCCAGATGGTGTTAACTAGCTGATGCATACACCTTATCAGGGCGTCGCCTCCGGTTTTAAACAGCTCGGCTGGTAAGCCATCGGCTCCTGCTGCTTTATTATTCTTCAGCCATCTTCTGGGATTGGATCTGTGGTATCATCGTCTTCGCTACTATTGGATACCAGCAGATTGGAGAAATGTTCCTTCCATATCCTGAGCACGCTATCTGTATCTGTTACCAGATTACCTTGCTGGTCTCTACAGGAGGATGTGCCCGTACCAAAGCCATCTGTTTGATGTTTCACTCTTTGGTAGAATTTTCGGACTTCATTCTGGCTCCTGTACATCTCGATTTTTTCACACTCCCGCTTTTCCATTTCTCTCTTTTTCTTGCGGAAAAGACGTTTCTCTTCTCTCCTTCTCTCCCGATATCTCTCTCTCGCGCGCTACGCGTTGCTACTGATTGCAAAGTAGCTCTATATGCCGCATTTTTCTCTTCGGTAGCAGCGCGACACTCCTGGTCATACCATGAATTCCTTTGTGGAGGTCTCTGGAATCCAAGTATGGATTTTGCGGCTGTTTGCATGGAGTGGCAATATGTTGCCATTGTGTTGTTATGTTATCAGAACAAGGAGTGCTCGCGTTAAGCAATTGGGCTAGTTGAGTGGAATATGCTGTGGCTATCTGTTGTGTATCGATGTCCAACTTCCGCGTTGAGTCCGTTCGTGGTTTTTTGCAACATTTAGACGGGTACGTACCTTTGCTGCAACAAGGTAGTGGTCCGAATCAATGTTTGCGCCTCGGAACGATCGTACATCCAACACGCTTGATGAATGTCTTCCATCTATTACAACATGATCAATTTGATTACTTGTTCTTTGATCTGGAGACAGCCAGGTGCCCTTATGAATATCGAGATGATTAAATCTGGTACTGCTAACTACCATATTTTTTGCAGCTGCAAAGTCTATCAGCCTCATACCATTGTCAGATGTTTCACTGTGGAGACTGAATTTCCCGACTGTTGGGCCAAAGATATTCTCCTTTCCAATTTTGGCATTAAAATCGCCTAGAATGATTTTAATGTCATGGGCAGGGCAACGGTCATATGTTTCTTCTAAGCGCTCGTAAAATATATCTTTGGTCTGTTCGTTCTTTTCTTCAGTGGGAGCATGAGCACAAATAAAGCTGATGTTGAAGAATTTAGCTTTTATTCGAATTGCAGCAAGTCTTTCATTCACTGGGGTGAAGCTGGATACCATATGTTTTAGTCTCCGACTAACTACGAATCCGCAACCAAACTCATGCTTTACGTCATGGCAGCTATAATACAGTGCGTCACCTTTAGGTGTTGTTGTGACGCCTTTCCCAATCCATCGTATTTCTTGTATGGCAGTAATATCGGCCTTGTACTTTTCAAGTACGTCTGCCAATGCGAAGACTGCACCTTCTCTATAAAGAGTGCGAACATTCCAGGTGCAGATTCGCAGATCATGGTCCTTAAAACGTTTGCGGGGTTCGTCAACTTTAGAGGGGTTTGTTTTTATTTTCTTTCGTTTTTTCATAGTAGGATGTTTTTTCTAGGGGAGGGTTACTAACCCGACGCCCAAACCCAAGTTTTTAACGTTCTTATGGGTGAACGCGCGGCACATGTTAGCTCACTACCTTTAACGGGTGTTAAAGATATGAGCGTTAGAAAAAGAAAATTCATTTTGATTTGTATGTAACATGGAAGTTTGAAACGCGGTTTTCTCAAAATGAAATTTTGGAATGCGGTGCCCACTGTAGCTCGAAAACGGATGATCCGATCCTTATATGTTTTTGTAAGATTATATATGGTCTGTTCCTTTACTTTTGAAAGTGGTAAAACCGGCAAAAGTAGCAAAAGTTGTAAACTGCTCCCATATGAATTGTATGGTGTCTGAAGTAAAGGAACGCTTTTCGAGTAAAAAGTGGTAAAACTTGAAGATTCTTGCACGTAAAGGAACAGAGCTATAATCACGTCCGTCAGTCCGGCCGTCTGACCGTCTGTTGAAATCAATATGCAGAACGCAATTTTAAAGATAGAGCTTTATAATTTGGCATCTCTAGCATGTTTGCTTACATCTTGATATAGCCCCATTAAACGGTACCTCCTGGTTTCCGGTATTTTGAAGGTTACCGGCTCATTATCACACCAAATTGGCTGAAATTTGTTATTTAGTCTTCGTTTGGGGCATACAACTTTCCACCTGCAAATTTTCTGTATGGGTCCACGCTTTCATATAGCATCCATTGAGTACATTCCGATTTTTCAGTATTTTGAAGGATGTGGCTCCAACCGAAATGCCTGAAATGTAGTATTTAGTCTCAGTTGGAGCTATAATACTTTCCACCTAAAATTTATAGGTATAGGTCCAATATTTCGGTACCTTCCGATTCAATATGCAACCGAAATGGCTGAAAGTTGGTATTTAGTCTTCGTTTTGGGTATAAAACTTTCCACCTGAAATTTGTCGGTGTTGGTCCATGTCTTCAAATAGCTCCCAAAGAACGGTACCTCCCGATTTCCTTTATTTTGAAGGTTGTGGTCTCAATATGCAACCGAAATGGCTGAAAGTTGGTATTTAGTCCTCGTTCTGAGTATACAATTTTCCCACATATTGCCCCCATATAACGGTACCTCCCGATTTTCGGTACCTCCCGATTTTCGGCCTCGGTAGGCAACCGAAATGGCTGAAAGTTGGTATTTAGACTTTGTTCTGGGCATAACAATTTTCCACCTGAAATATGTCGGTATATGTCCACGTCTTCATATAGCTCCCACAGAAGGGTATCTCCCGATTTTTGTAGGTATATGTCGACGTTTTGGTATAGCCCCAATAGAACGGTACCTCCCGTTTTTCGCTATTTTGAAGGTTATGGCCTCAATATCTCACCGAAATGGCTGAAATTTCAAATTTAACCCCATAGGACGGTACCTTCCGATATTCAGAAGTTACTTAGTTTTCGCTAAAGGTACAAAACATTTTAACAATTTCAAAACATTCCACGTGTTGGTACAGCCCCCATTTAGGTGTAGCCCCATTTGAGATTTTTTTGAAGATTTTATTCACACTTTCTACCGATTTGGTTATTAATTGGAATTTTGTATTCCCGCAAGGTAGAAAACTTATTCGCAAAACAACTATCCATATACTCGTATATCCAGGATTGAGTCTAGCCCGTGTTGCCCAATTTCATGTATTTCGAGGGCTTTTTGTCAAATTTTAGAACCGAGATTGCGGTAATTTAATATTTTGTGTTGGCAACACATCCTAAATTAGGAAAATTATAAATATTGGTCCATATTTTTGAAAGAACAACGATTATGCATCATACGAGCTCTTTTGGAGGGAATATTATCAGTTAAGATATTCTGTTCCTGCAAGGAATAGGAGCAAGAGTTTAGTGCTTTCATAAACGAAAGGACACTAATTGTTCCTTTTTACTTCAATTCAGTTGGTGGTAGAGGGTATAAAAATCGACCCGGCCCAATTAAACGCTGTTTTTATATGTTTGAAGATGTTACCGAACAAAGATATAACCGCTGATGCCGTACGAGCAACATTTTGGAACATATATAATTGTTCCACAAACATCCCAGATGGGACAAGGGAGACTTCTCTCATATCAATGAGTGCACCCCGATTCATATTAGCTCAATGATATGGGACCTACTGTTTATTGCCGAGTCCGAACGGCGTGTCCTAAGACACCATTTGTAGAGAAGTTTTTCATGGCTACAATACTCAGGAAATGTCGCCAGCATCACTGAGGGGTGTTTTGCCACCGTTGAAAATTTTTTGATGTTGCCTGGCCTGGGAATCGAACCCACGACCTTTAGCGTGCAAGGCGGGTGTGCATACCATTGCACCACGGTGGCACCCAACATTGGAACATTGCCGCATATAATAAGTATACGCAACAGTTTCTTCTGTTTTTGTGGACGAGAGCTAAAAGTTAAGGCAAATTAAACTTCGTTTTAACTTGGTATTCTTATTAAGATTTTTCCTTCTTACTAAAAATGCCAAGTTAAAAATTTCTTAACGGTCATTTTTTCTCTTCTTGATGAAGATTAGGTAGTATTCAAATTTTCATCTAAGTAACATGTCTTTATTTACACATTACAATTTTATGCCAAAGCATAAAATAATACATGACGGAAATATTTTCCCTGCTGTCTTATGGCAATATTCTATACATCAATAATAAATGTACATATCTCAATCTCATTTGCAATGTCGATGACACATAAAGTTTTGATGTTTTTCTCTTTTTTTGCATATTTTCATTTCTCTAAACAACATGAATATGTACATTCTCGCAGCAATGTCATCATTGCTCCCAGCCACCTCTCAAGTGTAAAATCTGCTGCTGTACAATATGTAAAAAATATTAAGTTGTAGAACAAAATGTATATTTACAATCTCTAGAAAACAATTCACACAACAATCGCATGGAGACAAGCGTGAATAACGAACGGATTTAGCACCGATATGCATAGATGTTTTATTCTCCGACATGCGGATAGACAGAGAGACAGACAGCAATACAGGCAGTTGCATTTGCATTAAGTGTTTGCTTATGGGATAAATGCCAAGTTAACAACAACAATGTTTGCAATTGATAAAATATTGCATATCAAACAAACATCGTTTTGCATAAATGCGATAAACAATAAAATCAAAATGATATGCTGTGCAAAATGTTACTTCTACTGGATGAAGGATTAAAGAACAAGTGTCTGCATATGTCTGGTGTAAGTGAGCAAAAGTACCTATGTATGTAAACTTAAAATAAATGAAAAAGTTTCATGCAACATATATTATGCCATAAACGAATGTGAATACAAACACAATAAAAACGAAAAAACGGAACCAAACGAGACGATTCGTGGTTCATTCGACACCGATTTTATCCACCAACAACGATATCTAAATGTTTCGAAGAACTTTCCTCTTCTGCCGCATCATGCATGATGCGAGAGTGTGTTTTTTGACTGGCAAGAGTTGGTCTTGCACAGTCTAAATTTCCCATAACAATGGTTAAAGGACCGATGAAATTCGATAGTCGTTATGAGCGATATTAATCAATGATATTAATCAACACTTCTATGGGGGGATATAGAAACCCGCGGACCTATAACTCATTTTTCACACAGTTGCAGTTGACCAATCGAACTAAAACTTTGCACACTTTTCGGATTTGGATGACAATACATGAATATGAAACCAAAACTAATATGGGTCAATTTTTTCTTATAGCCCCCATATAACGTTACCACCCGATTTGAAGTATTTTGAGGATTTTGTCTTCATTTTTAGCTGTAATTTGGCATTTGAAGTTCCCATTGGTCCAGGAACTTCCCCCCTAAAAATTGTGGACATAGGTGAAGGTTTGGTGTAGCCTCAATATAACGGTACCACCCGATATCAAGCATTTTTATGTTTTTATCTACATTTTCCGCTCAAATGGACTGTAATTTGGCATTTGGGGTTCTGTTGTCAGTGGTCAACAAAATCTATTTACTAAAAAGTAATTAAAAAATTAAGTTACAGTGTTTTATTTATAATTGAACTAAAATCTAGAATATAACAAGTAAGTACGTATCAGTCAGCTGTGCTGACGGAGAAATACCCTCAGCCACTGACCAAGAAAAAAACAACAAAACCAAACCAAACACAATAATTATGCCGTATATAAAATATATTGATTTTATATCACGAGTTTGCTTTAAAATCTGTAGGTACCGTAACGTGGGCTTATACCAAATCATTGATATATAACAAACATTTTTGGCAACCAAACTTCCTCATAAAGGACTCAAAATATTAAGTTATGTTAAATTAAGTTTGAAAGAAATTTTTGAAAAAGTTTTAGAGTTATCTTGCACAATATCCGACAGGGTTTTGAAGCTTTTGGGCCATTATCTTAGGAAGTATTGACTTACTCCGGAACAAAATGTACCATTGTAAATGAGGCCGCTCCAGCAATCTACTGAAAAAGAGTCAAAACGATGCGAGAGGAGCTCCTAAACTTCACTTTATCCGAATTTTGTGTGGGAGGTACCCGAAGGAGTGGACCGATATAGTCTATATTTCAATCCCATACTGGACTGGATAAAATAATACGATGTGCAAAGCCTGCATCAATCAAAAACTCCCTGCGCGGATTATCTTGCGGATTTGCCATTTTGGCTGGTGCCGTCAGGGTTTCTTGGAGCTTTTAGGCCAATATCTCAGGAAGTATGGACTTCTGCAAGAAAAAAATTGTACCGTTATAAAGGGAGCCGCAACGAAAACTTACTGAAAAAAATTGCAAAACAATCCGAGAGGAACCCTTAAACTTCACTTTAGCCGAATTTTGTGTGGGAGGTACCCGAAGGAGTGGACAGATATAGTTCATAGTCTATAGGTCTATATCTGGAAGGAATAATACGATGTGCAAAGTTTTGACCAAGAGAGTTATCGTTCAGACCATTTTACAGAAAAATTTTGAACTTTTGTGGGGGAGGTACCAGAAGGAGTGGACCGATATGGCCCATCTTCGAACTTAAACTAAGTTTGGACAAAATATTACGATACCCAAAATTTGGTTGGAATCTATTGAACTGTTCGAGAGTTATCGTGCGCACAAGCCAGACAGACAGACATTTTTCGTATCAAAGTGTATATGAGGAAAAGTCAGAATTTTTAAATATTCCATTTGAAAAAAATTAAAATTTGTTTTTGACGCTACATGAACGATTTGTGGTGCATGCATTGAGAAAAAAATTACCATTCTCAAATCTGTTCGAGATACTAATTTTGGATATTGCGCGCAAAAGTTATGGCGGTTTCAATTCTGATTATTAGAAAAAAATCTTATAAAAACGCGAAACATTGTTAATTTATGGCTTCGTACAAACTATATGTTTACTGAGGTCCCATAACTTTAGTGACAAAGTTGTAAATTTTCGCGCAACTTGTTTTAATAAAATTCAAGCTGTTTATGCATCTAAAAAATATATAAAAATATATACGTAATCTAAACATCGCGAAGATTCAAATGAAACCAAAACTATACAAATCCGTTTAGCGGTTTGCATATTATAGCAAAAAACAAAAAAAAAAAAATATTGAGGAAATTTAAAAAAATTTTGTAAGAGGAAATATTTATTAAAATTTATTTTGTGAGTTAGTTGAAGATAATGTAAGAAAAATAGGTCGGAGTTATTGTACTATTTTAGTTAAATTTCACGCAAAAAATCACATTTTTTATTCTAATCACTTCTCGAATACACGCTAACATCTTGCAGAAGATATGGGTATCTTTCAAATAAATGTTGGTTTCCTCTAAATGGGGTATAATCTTGAAATAAAACTGTATCGGGTAATGTTCATTTTGAAATTCGTGTAAATCGCGAAATCCTCAAAATCACTTGATGCACATGCGGTTTACCAATACAGCGAATCCTTCTCTTTTAATTTGTACACATTTGCCAGGATTTACTTTAACCGCAAACTTTATAACGCTTATAATTTGCACAAAGTGCATATACTTTTTATGCGCATCCGATTTCACTATCATCCATGAAAAAATACATCGACCTAAAACTATTTCGATAAAATCCATCAAGAACAGTGGATGTAGCATCACGCACTATTTTTGGGATAAATCGGATTCAGCTCCCATGCCACTAAATTTTTTAAACCACTGTTTTCGCAAAAACGCGAGTGATATGTCAGTTTCTTCATTGAAAAGGAAACGATCCACAGAAAACGCGATTAAATCCGCGATAATTTCAAAAACATTTTACGCACATTTTTCGGTTTTTGCAGTTGCTGTTTTCGCCGTTCTAGTGGATGGATTTTCACGATCTATGATTTATATGATCCGGGCCGTCAAAAAACTAAAATATCTTGGGGACCCAACACAATCAGAAGGATATTGTAAATACTGTACCCAGAAAATAGGGTTTTTCGAAAAAATATCGCAGTAAATTTTCGCCTTTGGCAGTGGATTAATGTGATGATGGAAACGATCGACAGAAAACGCGATTAAATCCGCGATATTTTCAAAAACATTTTACGCACATTTTTCGGTTTATGCAGTTGCTGTTTTCGCCGTTCTAGTGGTTGGATTTTCACGATCTATGATTTATATGATCCGGGCCGTCAAAAAACTAAAATATCTTGGGGACCCAGCACAATCAAAAGAATATTGTAAATACTGTACCCGAAAAATAGGGTTTTTCGAAAAAATATCGCACTAAATTTTCGCCTTTGGCAGTTGATTAATGTGATGCTGTCTGGGCTACATAGTCAATATACATATCAAATTATGCGTAATCGCGAGTACTTTGATTCTATTATATGTTTTCTGAAATACCCGAATGCGCTTCGCAGTTGGATCAAAAATACAAAAAACACCTAAAATCTGGCTTTAAAATGTCAGCATCCATAAAAGGTGGATGTAGTGGAGATTTTGAAATGTGGTACATTAGAAGTGTAATCTTCATTTTGTATTCTTCTACTTTTACTTTGGACAAATATCCGTAATTTAAACGGTTTAACCGCCAATCGAATAACAACGTAAAAAAACTCGTTTGCTTCAACATGTTTTTACCTATTTTTATTAATTAACGCGGTCATAGCTTCCGCGCAAATAAACTTTTTTAGCCACATTTTTGAGCATTGATTAAAAACACTTCGTTTGATCCATCTATGGTCATATTTCGTGGTACACTGCAATATTTCGCGAATTATAACAGTGCAAACCTTGGCTTCATCAATGTTAATTTTTTTTCACTTTCGTCATATACCCTTCTAGGCTAAAGGCTGAGGGTATAATTATTCTTCATGATGGAATCTCTCAAATAAAACGCTTTTCTTTTAATATGGTCGCCATTTGTAATGTAAATGCAAGCGTTTTATTTGAGAGTTTCCATAATGAAGAATAATTGTTTTCTAGATTTTAGTGCAATTATAAATAAAACACTGTAACTTAATTTTTTTAATTATTTTTTTATTCACAACTTTCGATAAAATTAAATCTTTGTATGTCGATATAGGGTTATCATATAGCACTATGAAAAACTGGTTTAATGAAATCAATTAAGACCGACACTCGCCAAAAAACGACTGCCGTGAGGGTAGCCCAAAATTGGCCGTTGTGCCAAAGAAATTAAGCGGCGCGTGAACGGATAATGTAAGATCGCCATGTTATATACCGTGAGATAGAGGTATTCTTGGGCATTTCTTACACCAACTAACTCGTGATATTGCATGAACACCTGGCCGCAAAGATGGCTTTTTTCTCTTTAGATCTAGCAAAATTTAAAAATCGCTCAAAAAATGGCTCTTGTGGATTGGTGCAAAGAAATTGGGAATAAAACCATAACGTTATGGCCACTTATTGAGCATGAAAAATGACAGATTTCATAATTTTTTTAAAGAAATCTTACAAATTGTTCTTAGAAAATTTTGTTCTCATCTGATAGATCATACCTTGAGCTACTTTCGAAATTTTTTGTTGAAAAATATTGCACCGTGTTCTGACAAATGGCCGTATACGAAACACTGTTTTTACTAAAGCAGTGTGCGGTGCCCACAGCGCCGTTTGTAATAACTCTGATATTGTCCCATAAATGCCACGTTTTGTATTAATTTGAAGCTCAGATTGTTTAGTTTCATTATCAAGCTTTCTCCTTGGAATATGTGTAACAGAAGCGGAAATATCTGACATGGAAATAAAATTTGGATACCCCAGAGCCTTTTTCAACATTGAGTTTGGTGATGGTCGGATAGTATTCTCTTTGGGAGCCCTATTACCCCCAAAATTTCGTGACGATCCTATCAAAATTGCGACCTGTAGCGTAATTACAAATAAATGGAAAAATGAGATGCATTACCTATTTTTGCGATATCTCCGTTGTTTGACCACCTACGCCAAAAGTTTTTGGCCCATTCAGACCCCTGAATATTGTCCGACCATCACCAACATCAATAGGCTTCTTTCTCTGTGAGACCCCAATCAACCTCCAAAGATTTCGTGATGATCCGATCAATATTCCGACCTGCAGTGTGATCGCATAAAAAACGAAAAAGCGATGCGTTAGTGACTATTGCGATATATTCGTTGGTTTACCGCCTACGGCACACAATGTCGCGAGTTCATATTAACTGTGGCCAAAAACAGAAGGAGTTGTCGTAGGTGCATAAATTTTGGTACACGTACCTATTATTGACTTACAATCTTCCGGACAAAAAACTGGGTTGGTCGGTCCACGTTTTGATATAGCCCCCATAGAACCGTACCTCCCGATTTTCGGTATTTTGAATGTTTTAGACCCAATGATCAACCGAAAGTATTCAAATTTTGTGGTTAGTCTTCGGCAGAGGTATCAAACATTCCAACAGAGACTTGTGGGCTTAGGTCCACGTTTTGATATAGCCCCCATACAACGGTACCTCCCGATTATGGTATTTTGAAGATTTTAGCCTCATTATTACACCGAAATTGCTGAAATTTTGTATTTAATCTTCGTAGGGGGCATTATACCTTCACCTTGCAATTTGTCTGCATAGGTCCACGCCTTCATATAGCCCCCATAGGACGGTACCTCCCGATTTTCGGTATTTTGGAGGTTTTAGCCTGATTATCACACCGAAATGGCTGAAAATTGGTATTAAGTCTCCGTTGGGGGACTTATAACCTTCCACCAGAAATATGTCGGTATAGGCCCTCGTCTTCCTATAGCCCCCATAGAACCGTGCCTCCTCATTTTCGGTATTTTGAGTGTTGTGGCCTTAATATCCAGCCGAAATGACTGAAATTTGGTGTTTAGTCTTCATATTGTTTGTGAGCATATTGAATATATCAAACCCTTGTCTCTGTATATGAGAAATTTCTTTTAAAAAATTTTTTGACCGATTAGTGGTCAAAAAACGGTAAATTTTTTGTAAAAAATCGAATTTTGATTTTCGCTGTTCACAATTTTTTTAAAAATTTAAATTTTTTAAATTCTCTCGTTTTAAAGCAAGATTATTAGGTACTTAATAAGCCCACAAAAATATATGATGATCGGTTCATTCGTTTTTGCGCTATAGCTAACACCGCAAAACGATTTGTTAAAAAAGGGGTATCCTCTCAGTGAGGTGGTCGCTGAAAAAGAGAAATGACACATTCGTCTGCAAACCTCTGCAGCTGAGACCTTTATATATTTGAAGTACTCACTTTTTACTACTTATGCTGCAAAAATATCGATATACACTTTTATACAATTTTTTCCCAACTCCACTCAATTTAAAATTTGCTTCAGAAAATGAATATACTTAGTAATACATGTTTGGGTAAATGTAAACACCATATGATTAATATTTACATGCAAACAAAAGTGTAGCTAAGTTAATTACATCCCAAGAGAACTTAGGAACCATTTTTGCAGCGACCGTTACTTTAAAATTTTAAATATTAACGCATAATATAATTTATTAATTTTAGAAAAAAAAAAACACAAAAATACGTTTTAACTAAAATTGTCGGATTTAAATCCTCATATAGCAAAAACTACTTCATGTATCTGTACCAAAATTCAGATTCTTCTTAGTTAATATGTTTTCTATCACTCCCCATCAATAAATTTGTTCAACGAAGTATTTAGTTTTTACCATTTTTGGCCACGGTCGTGACACTGTGCGGCAACCTTCTTTACATCGCACAGATGGGAAATTTGTGTTAAAATTTGATCAAAAGCCTTATAAAGTTCATTTATAGTCGGATTGATATAAAATTTTGCACAAAGCATATCTTCTGTACAAGGATTAATCCTATAGAAAATAATGAAAATCGGTCCAGATTTGGATGCAGCTTCCATATATATACGCATCTGATATGAGATAAAAATGCACCAAAATCACTGAAATTTGACACATGCAACCTGAACCAGCCTAAAAAACATTGAGCCAATTTTCAAACAAATCGGTACAGATGTATATATAGTCCAATACACATATATTTCATTCCAAATTTTATTTTTTGAAACTTACTTAAATTAAATTTTTCTCAATTCACATGAGAAAAGCCGTGAATATTTCTGAATAATGCAAACATATTTGATAGGTGTTGGTTTAGTATGATAAATAAGAGTCCCGGTTATAAGGCGGAACAAAATTTAGTGTGAGTAAACCTTGCAGTTCCATATAAAAATATTTCATATTTTAGTTGAGAAAAATTAGATTTTTTCGGAATGGCGCAAATATGCGCAATTTTTTATGATTGAATCTGATATTTGAGACTCAAACGCATAAAACATTAGAAGAAACTATGGTCGGGAAACGACGGGGAAATATACTTTTTCACTATTGAAATTGTAGTAATCTTAAAAATTATCATAAATAATTTTCATAAAGAGGATATGTATCACCATTATTAAAGAGCAAAGATGTAAAATCAATCTGAAAATTTTAAATGCTAATCTTGTTCCTACACTGTACAAAAACAATAAATCTTGAAAAATATAAATTTTCGCGAAAATAATGTCATTTTAATGTTCACCTAATTACTTAGTTTTCGAAAATTTACTTTTTGTTTTCAGTATGGCTGTGTTCAATCGACTGCTGCATCGGATTGGTTAATATTACAAAGTCGAAGATGGTTATAGCAAATGTAGAAAAGAGTCTGGTTGCCGTTTATCAACATTTTTTCATAAAAAACGATTTTCATATTTTGAGTTTTGAGCAACTTTAAGGCCCATGTTTCCCCTCTGTGCATCGTTAGAAAGGCGACATTTTCTACTTTCATTATCAGGCTTTGCTTTGGATATGCCCCTTATAGACGCTGGGATATTTTCTTTGGAATAAAACGTTGACTTTTTCTCCAAATAATTTTTTTGCCCATTCCGACCCCTGAATATTAGCCGACCATCACCAAAATCAATACGCTTCTTCCCCTCTGAGACCTTCATCAACACCCAAAATTTGGTGACGATACGATCAAAGGTTTGGATGGACAGACGGACGGACACACATAGCCAGATCGCCTCATCTCGTCGAGACATTCATTTTGGTATATACATATATCGTCGGTGTCATGCTTAAGTGTTCCATTTGCCTGATTCGAGAAAAACTCAAGTTAATGTTTAAGGCCATACAGGATAAAAATGGTGCAATAATCCAATACTTTAAGAGCGCAGTTCTACTTAACTAAACTCATAGAATATGTTAGCAGTTTATTTTAGTCAGATATCTGTGATAGTCTAGAAGTTATGGCCAATTTTTATAATTGTAAAAGGTTGCTGAATTGTTCCATGGAATCTTTTTTTCATGTTTTTGGCAGTTTGTGGAACATGGAACACGTTTTGTCAGATTTCAACCAAAACACTTTTTATCAATCGTGTTCCACTTCCCTTATATGAAGTGCTACTGTGGAGTTTAAAAATCAGGACTTTAAATTAAATATTTATTTTTCTCATATAAATACAATATGGACCATTATTATAGGTTTCCTTAACATTTATTTATTTATTTATTTTTTTTTTTGTGGTAAAATTTACGATCGGACAAAACGGATTGATATTTTGCATTTCGAAGGTAACATAAAACATTTAAACGCGTTTTTCTTATAATACCATTTCTATACTAGCTTCAAGCCGAATGGACGTTTTTAGGTATATTTTTGTGGACTTACATCAAAATTTTGTTTTTAAACTAGGAATTTTTTGTTTAAACGATTGATAAATTTTCGTTTTCATATAACAATACAATATTCAAAAATATTTGGATTTAGAAACTATTATTCTTCAGTTTTTAAACCAAGTCCTTTAAAACAATTTGTTCCATACGCCACATTATTCGTAATTTGGCAAAAATGGGCAATTTTTTGTTCCAAACGCCATCATTTTTGGTGCGGAACAATTCGTTTTTGTCTCTTTTTGTTCCATACGCCAAACGACATGGATATGGAACTAAAAAGTTCAAAGTTGTTTTGTTCCATACGCCAGGCTTCATGGATATGGAACAAAACGACAAGATTTTTTGGGTCACAAAGCGGATATCGAACATACTGGCATCTGAATATCTCAGAAACTATATGAGATAGAGAAAAACCGACCAAAAGATCTGAAAGACCATGGTTTAAAACCTTGTAAGGTACCTTTATCTCAAAATGTCAAAAATGGCGTATGGAACACTTAAGCATGACACCGACGATATGGTATGGGTCTACGACCCTTATTTCGATGCGTTACAAACTTACTGGCGAAAACTAAATTATAATACCCTCCCCACATAGTGGTTTAGGGTATAAAAATTGTAAACTGTCAAAATCAAAATTTCGATTTTAACTAAAAAACGGTTAATTCTTTCGCCATAAATCCGAACAAATTATTTTTTTAACGTCTCTCGCTTAAGTACAATCTTTTGTATGAGATCGCATTCAAAAACGTCATTTCGAGAAAACCGCGTTTAAAACTTCGAAATTACATACAAATTGCAATGAATTTTCTCTTTCTAACGCTCATATCATAGCTAATTTTCTATTCTATTACACTGTGACACAAAATGGAACTCAAAGTCTGGGGGGTGGAAAATTTCTTTTGGAGATGAAAGCCCTTGATGAGTATACTAAGAACCCAAAAGGAAATTTTCGCCATAGTTCAAGTTTCTGAGATATCGCGCGATGATGTTTTTGATTTTTTCTCTATAATACTTGGGAAAATGGCTCCATATCTCTGTTTGGCGTTGTTGTAGCTTCATTTTGAGGTGACATGTCTTTAGTGAAATCGATTGGCGAATATTTTTGTAGAACATTTTATTCTTCTAACTCAATGCCTTTCATGTCCTTTTCGTCCTTTATTTCTTGAACCGTAGTGAAAGTACCACAAGATGAGATTTTTCAGCATCCAAGTATTCTACAGAAAAGTTGCTCAGAAGATTTTAGGTACGGTTCTCTTTGACAACTAATCGATTTTGTCCCGTTTTCGTTGTCATTTTTGACATTTATTCGGACTTGGTTCAGAATTAAACTATGTTTGGTTTTTCTGTATATTCGTTATTTGTTATGTATAGGTATGTAGACATAACAATTGGTTATTGCTTATGTAGACATATTGGGTGCTTCTTAAATTTTTAGGACAAATAGATCTTGTAATGACGAACACGTTGATAACAGATTTTCTTGGAGGATCGATCCGGTTATCTCAATTTTTTAACCGGATATTCCGACATTAAAACCGATTTTGAACAGGTTTTAAGTAACCGATTAAATTTATATGTATGTATACCATTAAAAAGCTTATAGAGTTGTCAATCAAATTAAATTAATTCGCTTATGAAAACTTTGTTAGTTGCAGTTCTAGAACAAAAAAACCAGTTTTCTTAAACCATTTTGAGAGAAAAATCTCAATACGCGCAAATATGTAGATTAAAGGCTGGGGGGTGAAAAATTCTTTTTGGCGATGAATGTCGATGAAGATGATTTGATGAACCCGGAAGGACAGTTCTGCCGTAGGTCAAACTTCTGAGTTAAATTTTCCACCTCCCAAAAATGCTGCTGCACATGTTATACCTGTACTGTAAAATGAGTCAATAAAAATTTCGATTTTGTAAAATTTGTAAGTAGCCATAACCCCTTAAGCGAAATGTTGAACTTTTGTGAGGGAGGTATTCGAAGATATTGTCGGATATATACCCTTAAGGAGGTTGACGTACATTTGGAACAAATGTTGCTATGTTCCAAAAATAGGATACTTTTTTGTATGTTATCGTGTTATTGGTGCTGACCTTTTTTACAGCTTTTGGCATTTTTAATCAGGAAGTATGGACTTGCCCTAAAAGGCTGTAACAGGAAATTGTGTTTGGTAGGTACCTGAATGAGTTTATCCATATAGCCTGTATTGCATAACAATCGATATTAAGAAATATTGCGAAGTGCAAGGTTTGGTCCAAACCGGCGCACAATATTAACAAACATTTTTTAAATTTACATATGGCCCATCTTCTCACTTAAACTAAGTTTTGTGAAAATATTAGGATGTACAACATTTGGACCCAATTGGTTATTACTAGACATCGGATTTTGCATATTTGCATATTTTTTATTAATAGAGATACGAAAATACTGATTGGACCAAAATTCGTTTTGAAGAAAACTGAATGCAATGACAGGCTCATATTTTTTATTTTTTTGCATATTTGCATATTTTGCATATGCACAAAATATGCAAAAAATATGCAAAAAATATGCAAAATATGCAAGTAATTTTTTTGACAAAAATCATCAAATTAAATTTGGAAAGTCATCAGAAAGTGTTCTAAATTAAGTTTATTGCCGTAAAACGTCGATTTCTTAGCAGATTATCATGTTATTAATTATTATTCCGCCACAGCAATAAATCTGGACTAAAAGACTTAGAAAATTTCCTACAACCCAGCCTTCTTATTACAACATAAGTTGCTTTCTAATACAAATTTGTTCAAAAACTCAATCAGAAATGTCAAGATGTACGTATCCATACGGAAAATAATTTAAAAAAGTGAAATTCTTTTAAAATCAATTTTTGTTAAAAGTTGAAAACTACTTGATTCGCTTCATTATGGCGTTTTCTAGTTGAATCGACAAAAATATTCTTTTTTGGGGCATAAATATGGAAATAAAAATTGTGAAATTGGGGAACGGAAAGAAATTCTGCACGGAATTTTTATTCCTGATTGCACTGTTAACTATATTTAATACCCTAACCGTATTATGTCTTAGTGAATGAGTTTAAACATGCAAAATGAAATAGACCCACAGTTCCTTTTGATGATCTGCATAGATTCGCACTTATCCATCTGGCCATGTCTTTTTGAAAATAAATCACAGGTCACATTTATAGACCAATTCGCATAAAAATTGGGGATTTTTGGCCCTAGGGCGATCTCTATTTTGGTAAGAATCGATTCAGATTTGGATATTGCCCCCATATATACAGTACATTCGTGATAATCCCTACACCACAGGTTTCGGCGGTGTCCGAATTATCAAATTGTTCGGATTAACGAATTATAAATTATTTTATATGATTAAATCACTCGTGGAAGTTATATAATAATACTTTTTTAAATTTTAATTGCCAATACCGAACACTTAAATGAAAGTGCTGTACGTGTAAAATATAGAGAGATTTTTCTACTCGACAATCCGGACATTTTTATTGGCATTGCCCGTATTTGTTCCAGAAAAAGCAAATCAGATTGTGAAAGTATTGCTAGAAATATGACGTTTTTAAAGTTTACATCAGGATGTAAGTAAACCAAGAGACAGATGTGGAATTTCATAGTTTTGTAAATTAATATTCCTTGAAATCTTTGCCTTTTAGGTGTATAGTGCATTTGACAACTTTAATGACAATATTGCGGCGAATATTTTTCTTAATATATTTATTTATATTCTATACAACAAGACTAATGTGTCATGAAAGGTTTGTCCTTGTACTCGATAATTTTTACTAAATGTTGCTGAAAAAAATTTTTGCACCAACTTCTCCATTAAACAATTGTCAAAATTCGAAGCATTGGTAATAATTAGTACAAATTATCAAGTACACGGATAGGTATAAATTAAACAATTGTGTATACAAAAGGGTTATGACTTTTCGACTATGTTATCAACATTCCAAATACTTTTCTAGTAGAAATATGTGAGTGGTTTTGCCATTTTAAAGACAATTCCAAGGTTTTTGACTTATTTTACCACTACTACTATATTGTGTGGTTTTTCTAAGTTATGTCATTTTGCACTAATCATTGGGTGTTCTTCATTTTGCTTATTATTAATCGTAGATGGGTATAACAATAATGCATTACTTTTGGCCGAGGAGTGAACATTTTCCAATTCTGCATTAAGCGGTTGTATGCGTACAATATATGTCGATATTATAAATTATGTATTTTTAGTGCATTAAACTAAAACCATGTCATCACTATTAATGCGGCAGTTAGAGCATTTTTCCAAAGAAGCTTTTTGGCCACAAAGAACAAAAATTGCCAATTTATATCTGTATATACTGAATAAAGTACTAAACACTATAAAATATATATTTAAATCTTATATGTGGATATTCAAAACGTATACTTCTAATTATAGTTATATTCCAGAATCTGGTCGTAAATGGTACGTTAATACCAAAAAAAATTGCGCTTTTATCTGAACAAAAATAGCGATGACTAACTCTAGCTCCTTTGTTTTTCTGCTAGACAATTTTGGCCGATTAGAAACTATCACCATATTTGGACACGTTGATTTTGACATTTCTGATTGAGTTTTTGAAATTTTTCCACTGTCTACATTTGTATAGGAAGCAACTTATGTTGTAATAGGAATGCTGGGTTGTTTGACATTTTCTCGCCTTGTGGAAACTGATTTAAGTCTTGTTAGTCCAGATTTATTGCTGTGGCGGAATATCTGGAGAGTCTCAATAACATAATAATCTGCAAAAAACTATGTAAAACGGCAAAAAACTTAATTTATAACGCTTTTTTGATGATTTTCCAAATTTAATTGACGATTTTCGTCAAAAAAAAAAACACTTGCATATTTAGCATATTTTTTGCATATATTTTGCATATTTTTTGCATATTTTTGATATGACCCCAAATATCGAAAAATTGACCCTTAAAACGCCTAGATCCAAAATTTGAGTCCAATCGGATAAGAAATAAAAAACCTGCTAAAATCCGATGTCTAGTTATTACGTTCGAGAGTTATCGTACGCTCGTACCAGCCAGACAGACGTAAGGACAGGGCTAAATCGACTCCCAGTTGTCTGAAACTGATTTCGTCCAAATATATATGGTGTGGGGAATTTTTTTTTTTTAACTTTGCAGGAAGTTTATCTGGAAATAAGGACTTGTCCCAAATAAAACATACACCGTCGTATGGGCGCAGCGAATACAATTTTTTTATAATTGCAGCCTGAAGTTTGATCCTATATCTGATTTGCATTTTCTTTCTGTCACAGAATAATGTTGTTTTTTACTGGTCTGTGCCACCGTGGTGCAATGATATGCACACATGTGTTGCACGCTTAAGGTCGTGGGTTCGTTTCCCCGGCCAGGTAACATTAAAACTTTTAAACGGTGGCAAAATACCCCTCAGTAATGTTGGCGACGTTTCCTGAGTGTTTCAGCCATGTAAAACTTCTGTACAAATGTTGTCTTAAGACACGCCGCACACTGCACAGTGGTCCCACTTGTATGGGAAGGTGCGACAAAAATAGTTATAATCGTAGGATCAATCTGATTTTTTTCAGTATATGCTAAAAATAAGTAAAAAATACTTTAGCCAAAAAATCATGAATATGGGTCCAGTTTTTCCTATAGCCCCAAGTAGCGGTACCGCCCGTTTTCAGGTATTTTTGAGATTTTGTCAACATTTTCGGCCCCAATTGGTTCTAATTTGCTATTTGGAATTCTCAATTATCCAAAAACTTCTGCACCAAAAATTGTGGTTTTAGTTCCAGGTTTCGGTATAGCCCTCATATTACGGTACCTCCCGATTTCATGTATTTTGAAGATTTTATCAACATTTTCGGCCCGAGTTGGTTGTAATTTGCCATTTGGAGTTCTCAATGATCAAAAACCTTCTGCGCCAAAATTGTGGTCTTAGGTCCAGCTTACGCTACCACCCTAATTCAGTTATTTTGAGATTTTTATCTACATTTTCGGTTCGAATTGGTTGTAATTTGCTAGATGGAGTTCTTAGTTGCCAAAAAACGTCTCCGACTGGTATCGTGGACAGGAAAGAAAACAAATTATTTCATTTGAAGTCAGAATATTCCATGGTAGGGGATATAATAAAGTTCGGTGCGATCGAACTCTACATTTTTACTTGTTTTTCATATAATATGTATGTAGCATCATACATATGTATATCAAAAATATACAAATGTAAAAAAATACACTCATAAGTAGATCCCAAAACAAAAATGTCTAAATCTTTAAAGAAAAACACCAAAACAAACGTTTTAAACACAAAACAAAGAAGAGATTGAGAATACAGTAATACGGCATATTCACTGAAACGACCAGAAACATCGTCAGTATTTTTAATGTCACACACGGAAATGCAAATATATGCAGCTGGAACCAAATTTTTTGTAAACTTGACATTATTTCGAACATTCTTCAAAAAATTTGGAGAGTGGCGAAGGATGGCGAAGTTAGTAAAACTCAACTTCAATTTTTAGGACTTGGAAAAAAATCCACAAAAAAGTTATATAAAAAATGTGATTTCCAGCACATTTTATGCGAATAATGTGAACAAATTTGTATGTGAAAGTAATTAGAAAATCTTGTACTAAAATTTTCATTTCAAAAAAAAAAAAAAAATAATTTTATCCTTTCAATTTTGAGTTACTTGCCTTGCAAGAAGTCACAACCTTACTGATGGTTTTAAAATGTTTAAGAAATCATTCGTAAATGTCAACTTATTCTGTTTTGTTTTGTTAAATACCGTTATAAAGTACAAAAACAGTGCTGGAATGTTAATATATGATATGTTTAGAGACATTTTGTGAATTGTCCCAGAGATTTGCAGGTATCGATTTTTCGATTTTTGTCGCAGGTTGGAACCAGTGTGCACTGGACGAAACCACTGATCTAGCGGCGCTTAAGTAAAAAAATCAAACTATAAAATTGCGAAATATTTTCCATTGTATCGATTACAGACACTTTAATGACAAAAATTTTGTTTTTTAATTTTTGTTGTTGTAAATATTCACTCAGTCATTCACTATTAAATACAAGAAATGTTGCTGCAAAATATATGTATTTGTTTAAATATTAAATAAATTCGTAATAAAACTGAACAACATTTATTTTTAATTGATAGGGGAGTGTGTGATTTAAATTATAAAACATAGTTTGGGGTCTGGAGGTACATAGTTATATAGCAATACATTTTTTTAAAAAAATCAATTTTTATAATGTTTTTATAATGTTTATTGTACGCGCTTGTTCCAGAGAGTGCATCTTGTAAACTTGGCCGAACTTGGGTTCGATTATTTTTTGGTGTATTAAATTGAAGTCTCTCGATACGCAATAACCACATTAGGGCTGTATATTGCTTGAAACTAATACAAATTCTGTGCATTTATATGGGTGCTATATCAACATATGGACATATCGTAAGAAATTTTTGGAAGGAGGAGTTCTACCCCCGGAGACACTAAAATATCATATTATAGCTACATCTGTTTATAAATATGCGATAAAAAGTAAAAATTCAAAGAATCTGGGGTACCAGAAAACGTGGCTACGAAAATGTGGCTTAAATCCTCAAAATATCGAACATCGGAAGGTTGTATGGGGGGCTTTACCAAAACATAAACCGATATTGTTCATATTTGGCCCATTATTACCCACAGACAAAGGCTGAGTTTGTGCAAAATTTCAGTAATATATCTCAATTCGCGCCGCTAGATCAGTGGTTTCGACCACTGTGCGCCGTTCGGACTCGGCGATAAACAGTAGGCCCTATATCATTGAGCTAATATGAATCGGGGTGCACTCATTGATATGAGAGAAGTCTCCCTGTCCCTTCTGGTATGTTTGTGGAACAATTATTATATGGAAGTATCGCTTATTCAGTTATATTAAGGTTTAAGTTACATATTATGTCTTAATTAGCAGTAATATGTCTTTAGGATTCTTAGTGATAAGAAAACCTCTTTACAATAACTGTCAACATAGGTTATCGTTTTCGTATAGTCCCATATAGCAGGTCACTCTTGCACATGTGTAGAATCATTTAATTTTAGTTCAGAATATTTGATGTATTTAGTCCTGTGGTCATTTCATTATCTTCTCTACTAATACATCTCAACAAGCTTGAAGTTCATAATGGCCGCATCCTATGTAAAGTCTTTATTCAAGTGTATGCTAGATGTAATAAGGAGGTTATGGAAAATGATTTTTTCCACTTTGTGAAACCCTCAGTTATATATCTAAAATTTTTCTGTTTTGCTTACAGAAAAAAATTACCTTTAACAACCAACAGCAATAGATCCCTATTGTTGCTTAAGTTTTAAAGTACCTTTTTTCCCAATAATGTGCCACAGTTCAATAACAACTATGAGATGTTTTGCACAAAGAAGATTTTCTAAGAGAAAACCACAATTCACTAGAGAAAAATATTTGTTTGCCAACACTTTAAACATAAACAGTTTTGAGGCAACAAATATACTGCACATAACCGGAACAAAAAAAAACTTATGCAAATTCTCTATTGGTACATATGCACAGACACTTTTAACAAATCGTAGGAATACACACAGACACACACAATGACTACAATTCCCAACATCATCAACATAACGAGCTTAAAACTTGAAATTACCATATGCATAAGTACTTGTATGCTCATGTGTACGATGTTGTTGCTGTTGCACTTGCTGTTTGGAATAAGGGAACAACTTATTGTGTTGCATATTTTTGTGGCTATGTAAAGGAATATTTTTCCTCTGTAACTCCTTTCGAATTTTGGGCATCCTGTTTAACATGCAAAAATTGCAGTTGCAATTGTTTTAATTTTTCCTTCAAGCAATAAATTCTTATCAACAAAATTTGGAAGTTTTAAACTCAAGTGATGTAGTGCTTTGGTTTCTGTTTTCCAGAGGTGGGGTAAAAATATATTGGATTTGTATACCCTCCACCCCATGGTATATAAGGGTATTAGGAAACGATATATTTTTGCCACCACATAAATTGTTTATATTTATAATGAGGGTCAAATAGTAAGCCAATATAGACCAGTCCATCTCTTTGTCGGTTTGAAGATTGTCCACGGTGCGCCTTATCTAACTTTTTAATGAAAGGTGCTTAAATCTGGGAAGTTTTTGCGGATTTTGAAACTACTATGTTCATAGATGAGAAAAACAAAAAAAAAAAAATCGCCAGACGGATTTTCAAATAAATTGTGATCAAAGTTAAATTTTTTTGGGATTTTTTAGGTTTTCACGATTTTGCTGGAAACCGCAAGTCCTATCGTAATCGGACTAAAGAACATGTTGCAGCAGTAAAAAATGATGTACAAGATTGACCTTTAATGTTATTTTCGTAGGTTTTACCATTTTTGAGATATAGAAGTTTAAATGGGACAATGCACTGACAGTATCGCCTCCATATAATTTAAATAATTTTTAAATAAACCTTTGACCGCGGTTCACAATTTTAGGTTTATCTTAGGTTTTCAATATTTTGCTTGAAAGCGGCATGTCCTATCGAAATGGGACTAAAGAAAATGTTGTAGCAGTGAAATTCCTCTACAACATGTTCTTTAGTTCCATTTCAATAGCACTTGCCACTTCCAAGCAAAATCCTGAAAACCTCGGATCAAAAAATATAATGGACCAAACACGCAAATTCTGTCCAATAATGATGAAATTTGGAAAATGTGAAGGAATTCTGCCAAGAATTAAGTATGCCAAGTTATATTGAAATTGGTTCAGGGTTGGATATATCTCCCACATACATACACCTTATGTATGTCAAATTTTGATGAGCTATATCTATATATGAACCGATATTTACCATATTCGGTAGATTAGTTTCTAGGCCCCATATAATAGAATACGTAGAATTGTACTCTAAAGTGCTCTCATCTGTCCAAAGAACGTTGCTCCAGAACTTAACTTGGTTGTATATATTCTCCCTTGCAATGGCTAAACATTTTAATTTGTTTTGTTCTGATACGTATGGAATGTTCCTGCAAATATTTTTCTCTTTCAAACGTCGACGGATTATTCGCTCACTAATTGATACTGCTGAAGTTGAATTTCACTACTCTGCGGCAGCTTGTGTCATCATTGTTTTATGTTTGTTTTATGCTTTCTTGCAGATCTCGACAGATTTTGTAAACTATTTGTTGTTTTATTTATTATTGTCTTTTTAGGACGAAGGCCATTATTTATGAAAGTTCTTAATTAATTAATTGGATTAATCGAGCTAACATGGCGTAAGGAGTTTTTGTATTGAAAAATGAATTCTAGCGAAATACCACACACTCAACCTTTACGCTACGATCGTTTCGCCTGGTGGTTTAAGCCAGGCTCATCAGGCGTATTTTGAATGCTAATCCGTATTCCAACCTGATTCGATGTGCAAAACTGCACCAATAAGAAATTCCCTGCGAGGATTATCTTGCGTATTTGCCTTTTTGGTTGGTGCCGTCAGGGTTTCTTGGAACTGTTAGGCCAATATCTCAGGAAGTATGGACTTCCGCAAGAAAAAAATTGTACCGTCATAAAGGGAGCCGAAAGGAAAACATACTGAAAAAAATTGCAAAACCATCCGAGAGGAGCCCTTAAACTTCACTTTATCCGAATTTTGTGTGGGAGGTACCCGAAGAAGTGGACAGATATAGGTTATATTCGAACCAGATCTATATCTGAAAGAAATAATACGATGTGCAAAGTTTTGACTAAATCGATTGCTCTTCTCGAGAGTTATCGTTCAGACCATTTTACAGAAAAATTTGGCACGACGTGTGTTGTTGTTGCTGTAAAGCAGACCAACCAAATTTTGGTGTGTGCTTTCGTTGAAATTCGACGACACATACTAGTGGAAAAGGTTTGAATTGTTTTCGCAGACACTTTCGTCGGAGTTGTGTGAGGTTGCCAAGGAAAAACTTCTCATTGAACTTTTTTCTTTGCTTACCTTTATACTTCGAGCTGACGATTGATGTTTGGGTATAACAAGTTTTTTTTGAAGAAGTTATTGAAAAATAACTTCGGTGGAGAATATCCACAAACAAAAAACAAGGGAACTGATGAGATTCTGTGGCGAGAATCGAAGCTATAGTATTCCCTGCCTTACCCCTTTTAAAATATTAAAACAACAACAATGGGATTAAGCCAGACTATTTTGAAAAACCAAAATTGAAAAATTTTTAACTTTTGTGGGGGAGGTACCTGAAGGAGTGGACCGATATGGCCAATCTTCGAACTTAAACTAAGTTTGGACAAAATATTACGATACACAAAATTTGGTTCGAATCGGTTGAACTGTTCGAGAGTCATTGTGCGCACAAGCCAGACAGACAGACATTTTTCATATCAAAGTGTATATCAGGAATATTGTCAATTATTTCATATTCCATTTCAGAAAAAAAGGATAAATTTTTTTCGCGCTACATCAACGATTTTTGATATGTAGGTTAAGAAAAAAATTCCGAGTACGAATCTGGTCGCGAGCCAATTTTTGGTTGTTGCGGACAAAAGTTATGGCGCTTTTATTTCGCTTTTTAAGAAAGAAAATATTATAAAAACGCTAATTATTTTAATGAGCACAATTGTTACAAAAAAGTTCTCTCGAAGTTACTTCAGCGAGTAGATTGCATAATACCTGCAAAATGTTACACAGAATTCGCGGAATGTACAAAAAATTGATAAATTATTGAATATAAGTCTACTTTTTTCAAAATTAAGGCCCATTTAGTGGTCATAAAATTACAAAAAAAAATGTTGTGGATCCAAACATCACGGCAAATCAAATGAGACTACAATCATACAGATTGGTGTTATAGTTTGGATGTTACAGCCAAAATAAGCACATATTTCGGTCAAAAAAATAATTTTTTGTTTAAAAAAATATTTTTCACATGCATTATGTAGTAGAAAATATTGTAAAAATTTATAGGAATACTTCCTTCATTTTGCTTAAATCTCCCAATAAAATAGACGGATTTTGCTTTATTGACATTCATATTAAAGCTTTCCCATTAGGGAAGCTAATTGGGTTGATGGGGATATATGTCAAAGCTTCTGAAATGGAAATAGAGGTCAAATAACCCATTTTTATTTATATGCATTTTTAAATACGTGTAAATCGCGTAATTATCAAAATCAGTTTGTCCGCATGTGATTTTCATGTACAGTAATACCGTATCTTTTAATTTGAATATAGTTTTCGAAATTTAATTTGGTGGCTAAGATGTAGCATCGTCTGCATCTTAGTGCCTAAAAACCTATATAACGTCGCTAGCTTGCGCAGTGTGCGTATGCTTTTTGTCCGCATCCGATTTCAGTGTCCACCATAAAAATCTACATCGATATATATCTATTTCAAGGCGGTCAACGAAGAACCGTGGATGTAGCATCACACACTATTTTTTGGGATAAAATGAATGTAGCTCCCTTATCAGTGAAGTTTTCAAATCTCTGTTTCCGCTAAAACAAAGATGCTGTATTAGTTGTTTCATTGCAGTGGAAACGAACCGCAGAAAACGCGATAAAATACGCGATATTTCCAAAAACAATTTTAGGTGATTTTTCTACTTTGGATTTTCTTGTAACTCGCGTTTTAGTGGATGGATTTTCACGGAGAATGATTTATTAGATCCGGAACGTAAAAAACTAAAATGTGCAATCAAGTACGAGGAAATCGAATGACAATTGTAAAAATTAGGCCCGAATAATATGATTTTTAGAAAAATATTCACACAAAATTTCGTCATTTCGATACATATTTCTGTGAAGCTGTGGAGGCTTCATTCACGATATACATATCAAAAAGCTCAGAATCGCAAGTACTATAATCCTTTAAATTTAAATTAAAGCCTTTTTGAAAAATCTGTTTGCGGAACGCGACTAGAAGAAAATGTCAAAAAACACTGTAAATTTGGCTTCAAAATGTCAGCGTCATTTATTGGTAGACGCTGATGAAATTTTGAAAAGTTATACATTAGTGAGATTATCCTTACTTAGTTGGCTTCTACTTTTACTTTGACAGGAAAATCGTGAGAAGTGTGGTTTACTCACAAATCGAGAGAAAACAAAAAAAGACACGTTGGCTTCATCCCATTTTTACCCATTTTCTAACATAAATATAGCCACAGCTTCCACGCAAATTAACTTTTGAGGCCAATATTTTTTGCCACGTCCAAAAACATTTCATTTTATCCATAAACATTTAATTTGTATAATATACAATCACAAGTCGCGTGTTCTAAAAGGGTAAACCTTGGCTTCAGCTATGTTAAATTTTCAAAAATATTGGTGATATACCCTTCTAGCCTAAAGGCTGAGGGTATAAAAAAAATATTATAGTTGATCTTCACCTTGAAAACATGTTTAATGACTAAGTAGAAGGGTTGTCAAAATACTTATGCCATACCTAAAAATGCCTAAACAGCGGAAAGAAAATACATAAAGAATTGTCCCCATAACCATTGATTTGCGTATAAACATGGTACCGGTATCTAATGCAGTCAAAAATACAATACATCTTAATAAAAATACAAAATCTGTAAAAATAATATAATAATTATTATGCCGGACACTGTATATATATTCTTGATAAGGATACAATTCTGTGTCGTTATAGTCATGTCCGTGCGTCCGTCTGTTGTAATCATTTTTGCGTACACAGAAATTTACTAGAGCGCTATATTTTTGTTCCCGAGCTGATTTTTCTATAGGCACGTCAAGTTCGAAGATGGGCTATAACCGACCTGATACCGTAAAATCTCTTTGTATATGTAAGTGGGATTTAAGTGGTATTTTGTCAGTACTTAACTCAGTTTGGCTATATTTCCGGTGTTATTTGGCGATCCATAGAATTCAGTCCAGCATTAATTTTTGCAGCTGGCTTTTTCCAAGATCTACCGGTACGAAAGATCCAACGAATACGTCTCAAGTTTAAATGCAACAATGAAAACAAATTCATCAATACTTAAAAACAATTGTTGCAAAACAATTATTGCTTCTGTATGTAGTTGTATTTGTGAGTACAGGGAGATTGCTTTGCTTCTATATAAATTATTGAATGAAATATAATTACAGTGGGTATACTTTTTCTTCAAGTTAACCTACAACATACATACTTAGATGTATGTATATATATTTTTCCAGCTTTGCCTCTATTATTGCTGTTATTAAGAGCATATGTTACAGTTGGTAAACGGTAACATGTTTCTAACTTTAAACATTTTCTACACATACATCCAACTCGAACAATTATTAATGTCTTTTACTACCAAAAGGCTTTATGCACATTAGAGTATTTTATTGTCATTTGAATGTTCTTCATTTCATATAAACGCAGGCAATATTTTTGACATAAAAGTACTCAACTAAATTAATGATACTCCGATACCCCGATGTGTATTAGCGAGTTTAGTCACATTCGATTTTAAGTATTCTTAACGCGGAAGATGTATTTTCATTTTGGTGTACCATTGTAATGTAGATGTTTATATACTAATTCTTTTTTTGGAAATTGTCATCAATACATACATATGGACCTTTTTGCAGAAAATTAACATATGTGGAAACTGAGGTATGTGGTATTGTAACCCACGAAAAATTGTACTATACCATAAGTTTTAAACACATTTCGGTAAAAATCAACTGTTTTAGCACGATTCACCGAGGGATTTTTAAAAATAATAATTTGAGAGGATGCTTTTGTAGAATTAACGTAAAAAATAGGAAAAATCCGTTGAAGGAAACGAGTTTTTTATATTAATTTCCAATTAGTGGCTTTTCAACACAATGTAGAACTTAATACTCCAAGAAGGAGTTAAATAATGCACTTCATAGATTAAGTTCCTAATGTATGATTTTTCAATACATCCACTACATCAGCCTCTAAAGGATGCTTATATTTTGAAGACTGAAAAATGTGTTTTATGAATTTTGTCTCTATTTTGGACGCGCAACTGGATTTATCTAAAAGCTTAACATGTGATTGTGGTACTCGCGATTACGCAATTTTGCATGTATAACTCAAGAGAGTAACCTTCATGGGATCAGAGCAATCCTCTATACGACAGTACAACTTTCATCTGGGGCAAGTCCATACTTCCTGAGAAAAAAACCTGAATGGTGCAAAAAACCCCTATGACACCGTACATATGTAGTGGTTGGACCGCAAGATAACTCTTGAACGGATCTGCCGACTCGGTCCAAAACTTGGACTTCGTAATATTTTGTCCAAACTTAGTTTAAGTTCGAAGATAACCCATATCATTCCACTCCTTCAAGTACCTCCCCCCAATAGTCAAAAATGTCCGGGAAAATTGTGCGCATGATAACTCTTGATGGAAGTGACCGATTTGGGCCATACTTTACACATCCCAATATATCTACCAAATATATATCAGGTTCGAATATGGACTACATTTGTCCATTCCTCCCACACAAAATTTTGGATAAGTTCATTTTAAGAACTGCTCTGGAATCACTTTGATTTTTGTTGAAGCAGCTTTCATTCGCTGCCTCAATTACGACGGTAAAAGTTTTTTCAGCGGCAATTCCATACTTCTTGAGAAAACAGTCCGAACGGTGTAAAAACCCTCTATGGCACCACCTAGTGGCTGGAGAGCACGACAACTCTCGAACTAAATGCCGAGTTGATTCACACTTTTCATATCGTAATATTTCTTCGAATATTAGATGAAATTCGAAGGTGATGCTTGTAGATCCACTCCTTCCGGTACCTCCCCCATAAAAATTCGAAAATATTAGCTAAAATATATAAATAATATACATATAGCCCCCATATAACGGTACCTCCCGATTTTCGGTATTTTGAAGGTTTTAGCTTCATTATCTTACCAAAATGGCTGAAATTTGGTACGTAGTCTTCTTTAGGGGTATACAACTTTCCCCCAGAATTTTGTCGGTATCGGTCCACACCTTTATATAGCCCCCATATAACGGTACCTCCCGATTTTCGGTATTTTGAAGGTTTTTGCTTCATTATCACACCGAAATGGCTGAAATTTGGTACTTAGTATACGTTGGTGGTATAAAACTTTCCCCCAGAACTTTGTCGGTATCGGTCCATGCCTTCATATAGCCCCTATAGAACAGTACCTCCCGATTTTCGGTATTTTGAACGTTGTGGCCTCAATATTCCACCGAAATGGCTGAAATTTGGTATTTAGACTTCGTTGGGTGTACCCAAACTTCCCCCTTCAAATTTGTCGGTATAGGTCCACGCCTTCATATAGCCCCCATGGAAAGGTACCTTCCGATTTTTCGTATTTTGAAGGTTGTGTCTTCAATATTCCACCAAAATGGCTGAAATTTGGTATTTAGTCTTCAATGTGATATAAAACTGTTCGCCAGAAATATGTCTGTACAGGTCCACGCTTTCATATTGCCCCATTTCTAACTAAAATTCGTCGGTATAGCTCCACGTTTCGATATAGCCCCCATAGAACGGTACCTCCGGATGTTCGTAATACTGAAGATTGTGACGTCAATATCCAACCGAAATGGCTGAAATTCGTTATTTCGTCTTTCAAGAGTTATAAAATATTCCAGAAGAGTATTATCAGTATAGGTCCACGTCTTGCTATATCCCCATAGAAGCTTACTTCTTGATTTTCGGTATTTTTTTAGTTTTAGCCACATTCTCTTACCGAAATATAGGAAATTTGGTATTTAGACTTCTTTGAGCCTAAAAACTTTCCGTTAGAAATTTGTCGGTATAGATCGACGTTTTGAAATCGCCCCCATAGAATGGTGCCTCACAATGTATTACCGAAATTGTTGAAATGTAGTATTAAGTCTTCTTCATACACGAAATGAAACTAATTATTCCATTTTACTTCAATACAACTTGTGGTGGAGGGTATAACAAGTTCGGCCCGGTCGTTCTTACTTGTTCTATAATGTGATGGGTACCACAAAAGCACGTGGTTTTTAGTGAATTATTTAGAATTATTGTTTGGGTAATAGTTTTTTCTATAAAAGGACGGGAGAAATTTGAAAGGGGATCAGTCAGTGTTCAAAGAAAGTCAAGTTAACAAGTGGGCGAATTCAATCGAGTTAAGTTAAACAGTTGCAGATAACTAGATGAGTCAGAGTGATGACATTCAATTTGTTGTCCCGATTCCTTGAAGTGTTCGTAACTCTTGGAACTCCCTCGCGTACTCTTGCCTAGATTCCTTTAAGTGTTCGCAACTATTGGAACCCCCTCGCGTACTCTTGTCCAGATTCCTTGAAGTGTTTGCAATTCTTGGTACCCCATAGTGTACCATTGCCCAGCTTCCTTGAAGTATTCGCAACTCTTGGAACCTCTTCGCGTATCCTAGCCTGAAATCCTTGAAGTGTTCGCCACTCTTGGAATTCCCTCGCGTACTCTTACCCAGATTCCTTGAAGTGTTCGCAACTCTTGCAATCCCTTTGCGTATCCTTGCCCAGATTCCTTGAAGTGTTCGCAACTCTTGGAACCCCCTCGCGTTTCTTTGTCCAGATTTCTTGAAGGGTTCGGAACTCTTGAAACCCCCTCGCGTATCCTTGTCCAAGGCTCCTTGAAGTGTTCGCAACTCTTGCAACCCCTTCGCGTATCCTTGCCCAGATTCCTTGAAATGTTCGCAACTCTTGGAACCCCCTCGTGTATCCTTGTCCAAGACTCCTTGAAGTATTCGCAACTCTTGGGTCATCTCCTTCCCGTATCCTTGCCCAGTTAGACAATCTGCCAATCGCACTCTTGCCAATTGGAGAACATATCCTGGTCTCCCGCTTAGCCCATCCATTCACGGGAACTTGTCTGGATCTTCACGGAAGACCAGAACGATGGGGCGAACTTATCCAGGTCGCCCAACAGGCCAACATAGATGGAGAACTTAACCGGGTCTCCCCCGCAGCCCATATCCGGAATCTACTCGGGTATCCCACGGAGACTGGACTGCCAACGACGAGCTGATAGGTCAGGTTACCCCGAACGAGCTACCGGAACGCGGCCTTGTGTTTATACCCAATTAATTTATAATACTGTGTGTCTCTTTAAAGAAATTCCGTTAATAAAACAAAGTGTTGATTAAACACCAAAAAGAAACCAATGTTATTACTCTCTCGGTCCACTTACAAATTTCTGTGGCAGACTCTGGACCCCCGCAAACTATCCAAGCAACCGGAGGCAACTTGTCGTTACAAGCGGAGGAAGTAAACCCTGTTGCGGTACAGCGACGGTGATTAAACTGCAATTTTGGATATAATTGTTTTGCTGATAAATTAATTGTAGTTATTTCTTGTATTCGTTTGAATTAAAAAAGAGTTTTCCAAACAGGACATGAATATGTCATGCCAAAGGGTTGGTGGATATTGCATGCCAAAGCATTTGTGAAAATGACATGTGAAAGCATTGGTGCAAATGACATGCATATGTAGATCCAAAAATGAATGTCATCTTTTGGGGGTCACGCGAAAATGTTAAAAAGATGACATGCTATGCAACATATCCCAACTTTTGTATTACACTGTGTTCCAGAACCTGCAAGAATCTACTATTTTTGAGCTCTTTTGATAAATATATAAAGGAAAAAAATTGTAAAATTTCCAAAAAATGGTAGACTTTAGCAGGTTCTGGAACAGAGCAATGGTGTTATTGACAGTCCCATTAACTATTACTTTAAAATTTTATTACGGGACACCCTAAGCAACCGAACCGTAAAAATGTGTACCCTAATGCGTACGTACTTTCATTCAAAATATCATCCTCCGTTAAAAATACAAAACCTGTTCTATTCCCTTCCTGGCTGGTTATACCACGATTACAGTGAGTGAACAATAAGCTAGAAAAAAAATTTCCACCATTTTTCATTGTTCGTCTATGGCAAATAATTTCCTTCTCGTTACAGAAGCGACGACGATGAGAGAGGAGAAAATTTTTAAAAGTTTTCTGTTACAGGTATGGCAGGCATATTCATTCTTCATTCATGCCTTTCATGAAAAGATGTGAACGGCATGTTGGCATACATGCATTCATGTGTATGTGTGCCTCGGCAACTCATGTGAGCTGGACGTGTAAAAAGTTACAAAATGTCTGATGTTTCAGCGTTTTTCCGCTTGTAAATCACAAGATAAATGATAGTTTAGCAGACAGTGATGTGTTCAAGTGAATGAATGGCAAAGAACTAACAATGGATTTCGGATTCATTTGAAAATATCTTTGAAATGCTAAACAGTTATGCGGAAATTGTAACAGAAGAGAAGTAGGAGGAGGAGGATAAGCATGATAATGTTAAGATATATACATATATTTTGATCTGACAGCTTCAAAGCGATAGCTCTATTTAAAACACAAAAAATGTTTTCAATGGAATAAGTATAAGGAAATATTTAAGCTGTAAAGTAAATTAATTTTGCGTGTTCCTCCGCAATAAGTTAATTTTCGATTTAGTGCATTTTAAAGGCAGTTCTTGTTGCCCTATTTAAAATTATAAGCTATAGTTGATAAGCTTCTGTTACCCTGCGTCCACTTACTAAAATGACTCCTGAGATCGATAACTCTGGACTTGAGTGCCGGATTTGGTCTTGACTTTCCAATATTTCAGCCAGACTTACATGAATTTCGTATATGATTTAATTGACGTTTACTCAAATGAGGTAGAACGCTACAATTTTGCTCACAAAAAACATTTTCGGCCCGAATTGGCTGTAATTAGCTATTTGGAGTTTTCGATGGTGAAAAAACGTCTCCGCCTGATATTGTAGACAGGAAAGGAAATACATTATTCCATTTGAGGTCAGAATATTTCATGGTAGGGTTTATAATAAAGTTCGGGACGGCCGAATTTAACATTTTTACTTTTTTTCATATTATATGGAGCATCATATATCAAAAATATTCAAGCGTAAAAAATACACTCATATTAACACTCATATAAACACAAAACAAAAGAACGCAATAATACTGCATATGTACTGAGACGACCAACTAGGCAACGTTAGTATTTTTGATGTCACACACGGAAATGCAAATATATGCACCTGGAACCACTTTTATTTTAAACTTGACACAATTTTGAAGATTCTCCAGGAAAAATTGAGAGTGACATAGGATGGCATAGTTAGAAAAAGACAGCTTCAATTTTGAGGACTTGTAAAAATCAAAAAAAAAAATTATATATATTCAAAACAAGTGAGCCAAGGCTATAGTCGGGATGGGATCGAATATGTGATGCCCTACACAACTACCCCTGTGCATAAGCTTTTGACTGTAAAATTAAAAATATTGAAATTGGGTTAGTTTAGGGCCTTTGCTCTGAATGTCTTCATTAATACAGGTCAATTTTGTTGAAATGCATTTAAGTGCACCGTCAGTAAAACTCAAATAAAAATAAGTAAAAAGTCGTTAAGTTCGGCCGGGCCGCACTTTTTATACCCTCCACCATAAAATAGTCTTAATTAAAATGGAATAATTAGGGTTCTTTCCCAATTTTATTTGGAACAACTTCTCGACAATGGATAGACTACTGCCTCCCACTATTGCTTTAATTACACTGTGAACAGAAATGTTGGGACAGAGATAATTCCTTCTGGAGATGAAAGCCCTTGGTGTGTATATTAAAAACCCCGCATTATGGCGTGATGAAGTTTTTGCAAAAGACCCCGTAAGCCATCTGTGACGACGTGTTTTCACTTTGAAGCTGGGGTAGTTCAGTGGGGCCAGGGTCGTCACAAGAATTTATTTGTTGGGAAATTTCATTAAACACTTTATCGAAATCTTATTATTTGGTTTCGTTTAGGTACAGTTCCGGAATCTTCGGCAGCACATTTGAACACTCGTAGTTTTAATTGTTCACAGGTCTGGGAATCATTCTTATTTTCCGACGGCAACTCGTGGTTTGGCGAATCACTATCTCTGTTCACTATCATATGCTGATGGCTTAATAATCATTCGTGAGGGCGATGACGTCAATATCTCCAACTGTCGAAGTAGGTTAAGAGATCGGTACGTTGATTGCTATCAGTACCCCAATTAACCGCTGCACAGAGTTAAGAGATCGGTACGTTGAATGCTCTCAGTACCCCAATTAACTCACACACCACACAAAAGAGTTAAGAGATTGGTACGTCGATGGCTCTCAGTACCCCAATTAACTCACACACCACACTAAAGAGTTAAGAGATTGGTACGTCGATTGCTCTCAATACCCCAATTAACTCACACACAACACCAAAGAGTTAAGAGATTGGTACGTCGATTGCTCTCAGTACCCCAATTAACTCACACAGAACACCAAAGAGTTAAGAGATTGGTACGTCGATTGCTCTCAGTACCCCAATTAACTCACACAGAACACCAAAGAGTTAAGAGATTGGAACGCCGATCGCTCTTAGTACCCCAATTAACTCACTACAATAACTACACTACAGAGTTAAAAGATCGGTACTTATCATACCCCAGTTAACTCACTACTATCCCACAGAGTTAAAAGATTGGTACTTATCATACCCCAGTTAACTCAACAGCGGTCAACAGACAACTGTCCCGAGTGACGGCAAAGCATCTCCTTCTATAGCGTGGCGGTAGTGGCTGCGCCAACCAACTGCGACCAACTTCAGGTTAAAACACTGTTCCCACTAGGGGGGTTCATAGCTGTGGTAGTCATACCATACTAGTGTATGACGTTCGGCCGTTAATTTAAAATTTAATTCAAAAGTCCTTTGAATTAAGTTTATTTTTTAGAACATAATCAATTTCCTGTAACCAAAAACGACTGATCCGAGATCACGACTTTTGGAGCGTTACACATCGTGAATTAGCATAATATCTTTGTTTGCTGTTTTTGTAAAGCACTTAAGCAACAGTGAACAAAGATATAAAGCTAATTCCTGATGGCCCACATGGTCTCTAACAAAAATTTCATCACGCTATAACGCGGAAGTTCTACTCACGGCGGATCTGTCCTTCGGGGTTCATAATATACTCACCAAGGCCTTTCTTCCCCAAGAGGAATTTTCCGTGCCCCAGACTTTCACCTCCATTTTGTTGCACAGTGTTATCTAATCTAATCTAATCTAATCTAAAAAAAATGTGTTCAGCTAGGTGAAAGGTACCACCTATAAGGTACCACCTACATCAAAGAGTCAACCTATCTTTAAATTTTTTGGCGGAAAAGTTTTCTAGCTGCAGGGAACTTCAAGAGCCAAATTGAGGGTAGTTTCATCGAAACAATGTAGACTCTCAAAAATGGACCCATGTTGACGAATTTTAGTGAAGAAATTTCTTGACCACTGAAAATTCCCGAAAATCGGGAGGTAAAGTTACGAGTATATGGTGGAATATACCACAACATGGACCCATATTGACGATTATTTTTGAATAGACAAAATTGTAGCTAAAATTCTCAAAATACCGATCATTACAGCTTGTTCGTTTAAAAATTGCAGCTAAAATTCTCAAAATACCGAAAATCGGGAGATACCGTTATATGGGGGCTATACCAAAACATGGACCTATGTTGACGATGCTTCGTTGGAGATGTTTTATGACCACTGAGAACTCCAAATTTCCAATTACAGCTATTTCGGTTAAGAACTGTAGCTAAAATTCTCAAAATACCGAAAATCGGGAGGTACCGTTATATGGGGGTTATACCAAAACATAGATCTATGTTGACGATGCTTGGTGGAGATGTTTCATGACCACTGAGAACCTCAAATGGCAAATTACAGCTAGTTCGGTTAAAAGTTGTAGCTAAAATTCTCAAAATACCGAATAACGATATAAGGGGGCTATACCAAAACATGGACCTATGCTGACGATGTCTCGTGGAGATGTTTTATGACCACTGAGAACTTCAAATTTCAAATTACAGCTAGTGAGGTTAAAAATTGTAACTAAAATGCTCAAAATACCGAAAATCGGGAGGTACGGTTATAAGGGGGCCATACCAAAACATGGACCTATGTTGACGATGTTTGGTGGAGATATTTCATGACCACTGAGAACCTCAAATGGCAAATTGCAGATAGTTCGGTTACAAATTGTGGCTAAAATTCTCAAAATACCGAAAATCGGGAGGTATCGTTATATGAACCCATGTTGACGATGTTTGGTGGAGATATTTCATGACTACTGAGATCCTCAAATGGAGAATTACAGCTAGTTCAGTTAAAAATTGTAGCTAAAATTCTCAAAATACCGAAAATCGTTAGGTACCGATATATGGGGCTATATCAAAACATGGACCTATGCCCATATCCTTTGGGGTATAAGTTTGTTGATCACTAGGAACCCTAGGTGCCAAATTATAGCTAATTCGGCCTGCAAATTTGGCGAAGAACGTCAAAATACCTCAAATTCGGAGGTACCGTTATATGGGGGCTATACGAAAGAGTGGACCGATATAGCCCATCTTCGAACTTGACCTGCCTATGGAAAAAAGACCCTCGGGTGCAAAATTTCAGCACTATATCTCTTTATCCTGATCAAGAATATATATACTTTATAGGGTCGCAAATGATTAGTTCGATGTGTTACAAACGGAATGACAAACTTAATATGCCCTCCATTCTATGGTGGAGGGTATAAAAATGAAAAGCGAGATGTACGCCAATCTGTGAGGATCAGATCAAAATTCCGTCCTGTAGTGTTATTGCACAAAAAATGGAAACATTTTGTTTGACCACCTATGACAACCAACTTCAGATCGTTGTAAAGGTGATATATTCCTTTCCTTGACAGGTTTTGCTTTCCTCTTACAGAAGAGAGATATTCGCTTTGAAATAAAACTTTGGCCTTTTCTCTAAATAAGTTTTTTTTTCACATTCGGACCCCTGAATAATATCCGACCATTACCATAATCAATAGGTTTTTCCTTCTGTGGGACCCCCATTATCACCCAAAGTTTCGTGACGATCCGATCAAAATTACGACCTGTAGCGTGATTACAAAACAAGTAAGAACGGCGTTATGTTCGGAGGGGCCGAACTTGTTATACCCTCCACCACTAGTTGTATGGAAGTAAAATGGAACAATTAGTTTTCTTTCGTTTACGAAGAAGACTAAATACCAAATTTCAGCTAAATGCAGGCTTGGACATGTACCGACAAATTTCTGGGTAAAAATTGTATACCACCAACGAAGACTAAAGACCAAATTTCTGCCATTTCGGTGGGCTATTGTGGCCACAATCTTCAAAAGACCGAAAATCGGAAGGTAATGTTCTATGTGGGCTATATGCAGGCGTGGACCTGCACCGACAAATTTATGGGAAAAGTTTTATATCACCAACGAAGACTAAGTACCAAATTTCATCTATTTCGGGGGAATATTGAGGTCACAAACTTCAAAATACCGAAAATCGGGAGGTACCGTTCTATGGGGATATATTAAGGCGTGGAAATATACCGACAAATTGCATATGGAAAGTTCTGTACTCCCAAAGAAGACTAAATACAAAATTTCAGACATTTCAATGGATTATTGCGCCAAAACCCACATTCAATGGGGGCTATATGAAGGCATGGACCTATACCGACAAATGTCATATGGAAAGTTTTATAACCCCAACGAAGACTAAATAGCAAATTTTAGCAATTTCGGTGTGATAATGATGCTAAAACCTTCAAAATACCGAAAATCGGGAGGTTCCGTTCGATATGGGCTATATTAAGGCATGGACCTGTACCGACAAATTTCTGGAGGAAAGTTTTATACCCCCAACGAAGACTAAATACCAAATTTCAGTCATTTCGGTGGATTATTGGTGCCACAACCTTCAAAATACCGAAAATCCGGAGGTACCGTTCTATGGGGGCTATATGAAGGCGTGGACCTATATCGACAAATTTCTGGGGGAAAGTTTTATACCCCCAACGAAGACTCAGTAACAAATTTCAGCCATATCGGAGTGATAATGAGGCTATAACCTTAAAAATACCGAAAATCGGGAGGTACCGTTCTATGAGGGCTATATCAAAACGTGGACCGATATATCCCATTTTCAATACCAACCATCCTGCAAGTAATAAAAACTGCTGTACCAAATATTGACTCTCTATCTTTAAAATTGCGAGCTGTATCTTGATTTCAACAGACAGACGGACGGACGGACAGACGGACATGGTTATATCGACATAGAATTTTATGCTGATCAATAATATATAGCAAAGGCTATAGTCGGGACGGGGCCGACCATGTGATACTCTACACCACTACCCCTGTGCATAAGCTTTTCTCTAGTAAACATTTCTTTTTGGGAATATAATCCGACTACCAACAAACTTAATATGCCTTTTTCTCTCTGGGACCCCCATTAACAACCAAAATTTCGTGACCATCCGATTAAAATTACGACCTGTAGCGTGATTGCAAAAAATCGAAGAATTGGATGCATCTCCCTTGTTTGACCACCTTCGCCAACCAACTTTACACCAATGTAAAGGTAATATTTACTTCTTCCATTGACAGGCTTTGCCGTTGGAATACCCCTACTATAAGTCGATATATTCACAAAGAATAAAACTTTGAATTTGTCTCAACATGGGTTTTCCCCATTCCGACCTTTAAATATTATCCGACAGTCACCAAAATTAATAGGCTTCTTCCTCTGTGGGGCCCCATCTACTCGCAACATTTCATGACTACACCTTTTTCAGATGTAATTCGAATTATTTTAATTGTAATTTGAGAATTCTATTTGTAGTTCGTAACATTTCATTTGTAATTCGAGAATTCCATTTGTAATTCGAGAATTCCATTTGTAATTCGAATTATTCCATTGGTAATTCGAAATATTCCATTTGTTATTCGAATTATACCATTTAAAATTTGAATTATTCCATATGTAATTCGAATTATTCCATTTGTAATTCGAATTATTCCATATGTAAGTCGAACTATTCCATTTGAAATTCGAATTTCGTGACGATCCGATCAAAATTGCGACCTGTAGCGCTATTTTGAAAAAAATTGAAAAATGGGATGTATTACCGACTATTGCCATATCTTCGTTTTTTGGCCACCTACGCCAACCTGCTTTACATCATTGTAAAGATAGGATTTTCTACTTTCATGGTCAGATTTTGCTTTTGGAAGGTTACCAACCAAAGCTGTGATATTTGTCATTACAATTAAAATCGCAAAAATGAAAAGTTGGGTTGTATTAGCGACTATTGCGATATATTCTTTGTTTGACTACCTACGACTGCCTACTTTACATGTTAGAAAGGTGATATTTTCTACTTTCGTTGTGAGGTTTTGTTGTTGGTATACCCCTTATACAAGCTGAGATATTTGCTTTGGAAAAAAAACGTTGACTTTTTCTCCAAATAGGTTTTTGGCACATTCCGACCCCTGAATATTGTCCAATAGGCTTCTTCCTCCCCTTCGGGACCTTCATCAACACCCAAAATTTGGTGACGATCGGATTAAAATTGCGACCTGTAGCGTGATTACAAGGTTTAGATGGACAGACGGACGGACACAAATAGCCACATCGACTCAGCTCGTCGAGACATTCATTTTGGTATATATACAGTGCCTGGCATAATTATTTTGACAAGTATGAGAAAATGATGTGTTTGATTTTTTTATCGGATTAGTCTTCTACAAAAATATGAAAAACAAGTCAGCAAAGTCTATAGTCGGACGGGGCCGACCATGTTATACCCTACACCACAACCTCTAGGAATTAGCTAATACCCGCTGAATACCCGCTTTCGATGCCCAGGCCTGGCCACATAAAATTTTCAACGGTGGCAAAATACACCTTTGTAATTTTTTTGAAATTTTGCCTTTAAGGGCGAAGATCATTTTAAATGATTTTTTATTAATTTTCTCGTTTAGAGTTAAGCTTGATGATCGGAAATTATTTGCAAGTTAAAAAGGAAAGCCAAGGACTCGAACCCACATAGTCACCAAATTACGTTACCTGGTATCATTGGTGGTAAAGTAAATCTTCGGACGTATCGACTATGTAATGGCTTCTCTGTCCTAGAACTTATCGTTTTTCAAATGCAAATGTGTTTTGTACATTTACACGGATACTTGGCCACAGAAATGTATTTTCTTCACGACAAACGCTTTTTTGCGCTGCCTTTGAAGTTATGAGTTTTAGCTTTGAACGCTAAGACGCCGTGACAACATTTTTTGATATGTTTTCAAGGACGTGGGTTCAAATCCCAGCCGATCTTGTAATGTTGGCGATATTTCCTGAGTATTTCAGCAATGAAAAACTTCTCTACAAGCGGCAACTTAGGGCATGCCTTTTGGATTCGGCAATAAAAACTAAGTCACATATCAATGATCTAATATAAATCCATTGATATAAGAGAAGCCTCCCATGTCCCTACTGGTATGTTTGTGGAACAATTATATAAATAGTTCATTGTGATTACATTCTGTGCGCACCAGCCAGCTAGACACTAAGAGAGACAGATGAACGGACAGGGATAAATCGACTCCAAATTGACTGAAGCGAATTTCGTCCAAATATACTTGGGGTCTAAAACCATTATTTCGATGAGGCCGAGAGTATAAAATAGCTGGCGAAGCGACCAAATGCTGCAATATTTGTATGAAAAATCCAATTGGACAACTGAACTGAAAAATTCTCTGTCATGATAGTTACAATTTGTAGCATGGGAGGAAATTGTGGTTCTCTACATAAAACCCAGAAGACACATTATTGCAGTTTGCATCAGGGGAAATGTCAGTACCTATTTTTCGATATGTAAGCTACTTTGCCGGTATATGCCCTGCAGGAATTAAAATATGGACCAAAAATACCATTTGTATATTTTTCATACAAAAGCAATGGTCCATGTCACCCGCTAAATAATATCGGATCATCATGCTAAATTATAGGCATTTTCTTCAACCTAAACTCTTACCCCCAGCAACATTTCGGGACCATTGAGCTGTAATTGCGACCTCTAGCGTGTTTATGGTAACACTACAAACAAAAAACTGGAAATATTAGACTGTAACTCTGTTATCTTACCATGTACACCAACACAATTGGCATCAATAGCAAGGTCAAGCGTTCCTCTTCCAAGTATAGCTTACTTGCCCGGAATGTCTCTTCCAGAAAAAAAGATATAAGCTGCATATTAAAAATTTTCACAATTTTCACACAAAAGTTGTGGTACATTTAACCCTCTAAATATTATCTGATCGCCATCTCAAATTGCAAGCTTCTTCTTTGTCATATACTCTGACTTTATGTAAAATTTCGAGGTGATTGGACTATTATTGCGACCTACAGAGCAGCTACAAAATCGGATAAAAATTATGTTTTTGGTCCACTTCACCCGCTAAATATTTCACGATCATCACCAATTAAAATAGCGATCTATTCTGATGTGAAACCGACCTCCATACCAAATTTCGTGACGATCGGTCCATAATTGCGGCCTGGAGTTTGATTACAATTTATAATGGACAGACGGACACACGGACGGACGGACGGACACACATCTCAAAATCGCTTTATCTCGCCGAGATATGAAGATTGGTATACCACATTGGGGGTCTTTGACGAATATTTCGCGGTGTTACATGAATTTTTACCAAAACAAACTTATAATACCCTTTCCACATAGTGGTATAGGGTATAAACCACCTGACCAAAATTTTGGAAGTTCATGTTAACGAAAATTTCTTATATAACGATGATGTAAACCTTGTTCAGACAGATGAAATAATTTCAATTGATACTTTTCATTAAAATGACGTAAAACTTCTTGACGAAGTTCCAATACTTTTATGAACACTTTGAACAATAAATCGGAGATAATATATATTTGAGAACAATGTATTAATAAATAATTGCAAATATTTTTGGGCGTATCATTGATCAATTGGAGACCCTCGTCAGGATACTTCAGAAGTTAGCTTTAACACACAACTAGAGTATATACATATGTACGTATAATTACATTCAGTGATTTCATTTCGGTAACTCCAACGTAGTTTAATATAAGACAAGGGGAAACCCTTAGAAATATTTAAAAATTTTAAAAAATAATGGTTTTTCTTTACGAAAATTGATTTCATCAGAGCACTTTGGATACTATAACTACACAGTTTTTTAGAAAATTCAAACTTCCCGAAATAATATCCTAAAACCCTCGGTCAAAATTGCGTTAATTTTATTTGTTTATGTAATTTCCTTTGTTACCTACTTCAAATATCCACTCTAATTTTAGTTTCCACACGAGATCCTGTAAATAAAAACAAGTAAAAAAGTGTTAAGTTCGGCCGGGCCGAACTTTTCATACCCTCCACCATAAAATATTCTGAAGTAAAATGGAATAATTAGTTTTCATTCCTGTCCCCAACTTTAAGTGAGTACGTTAAAATGTCAGATAATGTACATAAAATGCTTCATTCGGTAGGCCCTTTTTTATGGTGCCTATATCTAACTGTTGACAATTTTTGGTGGGCTAGAAATTGGGAGGTACTGTTATATAGGGGTTATAATAAAACATGGGCCTATGTTGACAGTTTTTGATGGGAGCCTTTAATGTCAAATAACTCCTAATTCGGTTAAAAATTGCAGCTAGAATCCTCAAAATACCGAAAATCGGTACATAACGTGGGAACCTCAAATGTCATTAACAGCTAGTTCGGATGTATGTGGGCTATACGAAAATATGAACTTAAATAAACAATTTTTGTTGCAGAATTTTTGTTGGCTTTTAAATCCCAAATTACAGATAATTCATCCAAAAAATAAAGCTAAGGTACGGAAAATCGGGAGGTTTGTTTTGGGGCTATACCAAAACATAGTCCTACGTTGGTTAAACATTTTAAGTAAAATCCTCAAATTACCGAAAATCGGGAAGTATCGTTATGTTGGGGCTATGTTGAAAATTGTTGATGCAGATGTGTGGTGACCACTACAACCTTCAAATGTCAAATTACAAATTACAGTTGGTTCGGTTAAAAATTGTAGCTAAAATTGCAAAATTACTGAAAATTGGGGGTACCGTTATATGGGAGCTATATCCGAACATGGACCTATGTTGACAATTTTTGATGGAGAGCTGTTGTGACCACTAAGAACTTCAAATGTCAAATTACTGCTTGATCGGTTTAATATTGTAGCTAAAATCATCAAATTACTGAAAATCGGGAGGTACCGTTATATGGGGGCTTTCTTGACAATTTTTGGTGGAGAGGTGTGGTGACCACTAAGAATTTCAAATGTCAAATGTTCAAATTACAGATAATTCGGTTAAAACTTGTTGGTAAAATTCTCAAAATACCTGAAATCGGGCGGTAATGTTATATGGGGGCTATTCCAAAACATGGACCTATGTCCACTAGTTATATAAGTTTATTGACATTTAAGAACCCTAAATGTCAATTGATAGCTAAATCGGTATGAAAATGTAGATAAAAACGTCAAAATGACGTAAATCGGGGGTACCGTTATATGGAGGCTATACCAAAACTTGGACCTAGGTCCACAACTTTTGTTATATAAGTTTAGTTACACTTAAGAACCCTAAATGTCAAATTATAGCTATATCGGTCTGAAAATGTAGCTAAAAACGTCAAAATACCTTAAATCGGGGGGTACCGTTATATGGGGGCTATACCAAAACGTGGACCTATGTCCACAAGTTTTGTCACATAAGAGTATTGACATTTAAGAACTTCAAATATCAAATTATAGCTAAATCGGTCTGAAAATGTAGCTAAACCCGTCAAAATACCGTAAATCGGGGGGTACCGTTATATGGGGGCTATACCAATACGTGGACCTATGTCCACAACTTTTGTTATATAATTTTATTGACTTTTAAGAACCCTAAATGTCAAATTATAGCTAAATCTGTCTGAAAATGTAGCTAAAGCCGTCAAAATACCGTAAATCGGGGGGTACCGTTATATGGGGGCTATACCAATAAGTGGACCTATGTCCACAACTTTTGTTATATAAGTTTATTGACTTTTAAGAACCCCAAATGTCAAATTATAGCTACATCGGTCTGAAAATGTAGCTAAAAACGTCAAAATACCGCAAATCGGGGGGTACCGTTACATGGGGGCTATACCAAAACGTGGACCTATGTCCACAACTTCTAATTTATAAGTTTATTAACACTTAAGAACCATTAATGTCAAATTATAGCTACATCGGTCTGATAATGTAGCTAAAAACGTCAAAATACCGTATATCGGGGGGTACCGTTATATGGGGGCTATACCAAAACGTGGACCTATGTCCACAACTTTTGTTATATAAGTTTATTGATACTTAAGAACCCTAAATTTCAAATTATAGCTAAATCGGTCTAAAAATGTAGCTAAAAACATCAAAATACCGCAAATCGGGGGGTACCGTTATATGGGGGCTATACCAAAACGTGGACCTATGTCCACAAGTTTTGTTATATATGTTTGTTGATACTTAAGAACCCTAAATGTCAAATTATAGCCAAATCGGTCTGAAAATGTAGCTAAAAACGTCAAAATACCGTAAATCGGGGGGTACCGTTATATGGGGGCTATATCAAAACGTGGACCGATATAGCCCATCATCGAACTTGCCTGCAAACAAAAGACGCATTTTCCCAAAATTTCAGCGTCCTATCTTAATTTTTGTGGATGCTAGAGTGATTACCACAGACGGACGGACGGACGGACGGACGGACGGACGTGCTCAGATGGACTTAGAATTTTACCCTGATCAAGAATATATATACTTTATAGGGTCGCAAATAAGTATTTCAATGCGTTACAAACGGAAAAACAAACTTAATATACCCTCCATACTATGGTGGAGGGTATAAAAATCTAGCGGTAAGACGTGGGTTTGTTAATAGACCCATTCTGGAGCCAACCGTGGGTATGTTAATGAGCAACTTTATATTAATATTCTGGCTTCTAAACTGTGTGTTTTAAATATTCTGGCAACCAAATATGAATACGTTTATAGAAAAATTGTTGCATCCAATAGTGTTTTATTTAACAGACAAATTCTAGCGCCCAAACGCGTTATTTAAATAGGGAACAGTCATAGATATTTTCAACGACAAATATTGGTGATCCATGGTTGGATATTCATATTATTTTCATAAAGAAACCAATCGTAGTTATTTTCCTAAAGATATTATGGTGCCCAATCCTTGATATTATCACAATGACATTTTGATAAAGAATTTCTGAAGGTCAATAGTGGTTTTGTTGATAGAGAACTAATGCTGAGCAATAGTACGTCAATCCTTCATGAAATTCTGGCACACAATCGTGGGTTTGTTAATGACAAATTTTGTCGCCCAATCGTGCATCTGCAATAGACTTTGGCGTTCTAGACAAACGAGGCCTTCTCTTGGAGAATTTCTGGTTTCCTAACGGTGAACTTCTCATAAATTGCAAAACCCTGACAACCAGACTTGAATTCTTTAAAACAAAATTCTGGCGCCCAATCCAAGGTCTATATATGTATACAAAAACGTTTAATCCGTGTAATTCTTTTTTAGCAAAAATCCATGAACACATTTTGATGCTCTCAGTCTTTAGGCTAATAAAGGTATTTACGTACTTTCGTACGACCAAAATGTGTCTCCTTCTCCAAACTTAATATTTCAAAAATGTGCAGAAAGTTTTTTAGGGACAAGTTCATACTTCCACAATGTGTTGTGGTTTGTGCGAACCGGATACTTGGTACAATATCGTAATATTTTTGTCCTAGATAAATTTCGAAGATGGTGAAAATTTTCGCTAAAATGATTTGGACCAAACTTTGGATTAAGTAATATATTCCCTAAAACTTAATTTAAGCTCCTTAGGGTACCCTCCACACAAAAGATCAACATTTTTGTTTATGTGCTGTTTGATGTCTGTTCGAGGATTCTTTGGAAATTTTTACGAAGGTACTGCTTCTGGTCCTGTTTACATATTTCCTGACATTATGGTCCAAAAGCTCTAAATTATACGGTGACCAACTGAAATGACTGGTGGGCGCAATATCTATTGAATGCAATAATTCCCAAAATAAGTTCGAAGTGGACAATCCAGCATATATCTTCATGTAAATCCTTCGCAGCACTTGGGATCATTAATCAAAATTCATATTTTGTCGACAGGTTCAAACGTCCACAAATACTTCGGAAATCCCCTAAATACACAATTGGAAATGGATTTTGGTTGTTTAGCCGGTATTCGATCTTTCAATAGACGCACGCTTCAATTCACACAGGCCAAGGGTATATCCCTGTATATTCTTTTTACTTGTTCGCAATGTCCTTTACAGAAGACGGAAAAAGGAAAATTTCTAAATATATGTATCTATTAGAAGTACTTCTTCGTTCGATAGTGTCCTATTTTATCCAAAATGCAATTGCTGTGGGTTACAATGCGAGATGCAGTCGTTTTAATTCGTCTCTTCTGCTTTTGTTCAAAGAATAATCGGAAGAAAAATTTGTTTGCCCAATAGATATTTTAGTAGAGATAGTGCAGAATACGGATTATTTTCTAAGACTATATCTCGGAAACTTATTCGAAGTAATGAAAATTTGAAGCAAGAGACCAGTTAAAAATAATCTTAACAGACATCACTGCGGTGGAACAGAAATTATATAATTAAAAAATATTTTTTTTTTCAAATTTTAAACACAATAAAGAATTTGTAACTAATAGTTCATTACAAAAACATATTAGAGAAAATATACAAAAATTGAAAACCACAAAGTTTAAGGGGTTATGGCCACTTATTGAGCACGAAAAATTAAATTTTTCGTGAATATTTTATAAGAGTGGAAATGGACAGTTTTTTTCGCCATAAATCCGTTAATTTTTTTAAGCCTCTCACTTAAGTACAAGATCGGATCATCAGTTTTGAGCTACAGTGGGCACCGCATTTAAAAATGCCATTTCGAGAAAACCGCTTTTTAAACTTCGATGTTACATACAAATCACAATGAATTTCTTCTTTCTAACGCTCAAATATCAGCTAATTTTTGTCCGATTGGCTCGACATTTCTTTCCACCATATTCTATCCCACCTGTACTTTAAAATGAAGCAATACAAATTTTTCGTTTTTGTAAAATTTGTAAGTGGCCATAAACCCTTAAGTAGCGGTTTTGTCTTTTATTGCTGAATTACTCCTACCAAAATGTTCAAAGACAAAAAATAAAAATAAATCTTTTTCTAGATGTTATTCATAACCCATAGTGTTGCACGGTATCTGCCAAAAACGTCCAATAAACACAAATAGACGTATTGCTTTTAGTCAGAAACACTACTTTCTACTAAAATTACTATTATACCTTTCAAACCAATTTTAAGTTTGTTATAAACAATGAAAAAAATATTTAAAAAGTATAAATTGTTCATAGTTTTTATATTTTCAAATATTTTGGACAATATACAGATGTAGTTAAATTATATCCTCTGAAATACTTTCTCCAATAATTTACATGCTTCTTTACAAATTTGAAAAAAAAAAAATAAAAATTTACTTAGAAATGAAAAAAATTGTATAATAGGCTAATATCATATGAAAACCAAAATCATTTGACTACGTCGGTGTTACCCATTTACGGTTCTATATTTCAAGGATATAAGAATATTCAGGAGATTTGTCATTAAACAACATTTTCGATGGCTTTCTCTCATTATTTCGAAATATTTTGCTGATTTCGATTTTTTTATGACAGTAAGAACATATTTTCTCTTAAAAATGTGATGTTTGAAGGAAATAGCTTAAAGTTTAAACCCGAAATACGCTCAAAACGTGATCAAAAAATTCAGTTTTACCATAGTAGCAGTGATCTGCAAATGAATACATAACACTTTGATCAGTTTACTACCATGTTGTTATGAAAAATCGTTCAAAGTGCCAATATGTTCATTAAAGTTCACAGCATTAACCATAAAAATTAAATTTCGCAGTATTTTAAATTGTGGATCAGACTATTCTGATGCGTGGGAACATTTGGGCATGGAAATAGCATCAGAAGGACATTTACTTTTCAAAGATGCCCAACTTTTTGGATGTTTTTTGACTCAAGCTAAGTGAAAAGTGTATTTTAAGACGAATTATGTTTAATTATATATTTTTATCAGTCCACAATAGGATCTACCACAATGATTGTGGGGAGTAAATTATTTTAATTGAAAATCTAATTGACAATTTGAGTAGCTATGCCTTATAAACCTTGTGGAATAGCAAAATATGTCTTCAAATTAATTTATTTTCTAATGTCTAGAGGCTCTAGTCTTAACAGAGAACTTGTTTTGGCATGGAAATTGCTCATAAAAGAAGGATTTGTGTGCATAAATAAGATTCGATTTGTAATTCTAGTCTATTTACCGGAGATCGTACAAATTTACAACGTTTTCAGTATTTTGATATTTATTTGTTACAAAATAAATAGATAACTGCAGCAATGTCTAATCATTAGCTACATTTATCACCGAAACTCTTATTTTTAATTTTGTTACAACTTTTGGCACCAACATTCCCTATTTTAATTTAAAATCCATGAATGTCCAGTACATTTTTACTTAAATGTTAATAACTTAGCTAAAGCAATTAAATTTGGTACCAAAAAATACGATTAAGTACCAAAAGTAACATAATTGTGACGTGTCAAAATAATAATGCGGTTTTGCTTTTGCCTCCCTATTTAAACATGCGCCTACCTAATCAGAAATTAAGCCGCAATTTCTTTGATCGATTAATTTTTATTTAGCTGAGAAGTCAACGAAAACCCCTAAGCTGTTAATATCCCGTTTCATGAATGCTGACAATAATTATATGCCTTTTAAGACAAACGTAGATTTTGTCAAAATAACTATGCCGGGCACTGTATGTATGGGTTTACGAACATTTTTTCGATGCGTTACAAACTTTTTGGCCAAAACCAAGACGCTCAGGTATCCCAACTTCCAATTTGTGGAATGTTTATTAATTATTTTGTTTCAGTTAGCCCCACGTCATCATCATGAAAATGCCAGGGTGGCTGATATCTTTCGTATATCCATAAAAGAAATGCTTATGCACAGTGGCAGTAGTGTAGGGTATCACATAGTCGGCCCGTCCGACTATAACCTTGGCTTATTTGTTTTTAGATAATTTTGTTGCCCTAAAAAATAAAAAAATTGTATGACATCTTCTACAATTTTGGTTTTTGCAATATATTCGCTGCTTAACTGTATGTATATCAAATTAGCATGTAGTTCCTTCCATGGTATAAGTAAAGAGGTAGATTTAAATGAAAACAAGTAGAAAAGCATTAAGTTCGGCCGGGCCGAACTTTTCATACCCTCCACCATAAAATATTCATTCCTGTCCCCAACTTTAAGTGAGTACGTTAAAATGTCAGATAATGTACATAAAATGCTTCATTCTGGAGACCCTTTTTATGGTGCCTATATCTAACTGTTGACAATTTTTGGTGGGCTAGAAATTGGGAGGTACTGTTATATAGGGGTTATAATAAAACATGGGCCTATGTTGACAGTTTTTGATGGGAGCCTTTAATGTCAAATAACTCCTAATTCGGTTAAAAAATTTAGCTAGAATCCTCAAAATATCGAAAATCGGTACATAACGTGGGAACTTCAAATGTCATTAACAGTTAGTTCAGAGGTATCTGGGCTATACGAAAATATGAACTTAAATGAACAACTCTTGTTGCAGAATTTTTGTTGACTTTTAAATTTCAAATTATAGAAAGTTCGTCCAAAAAATAAAGCTAAGGTACGGAAAATCGGGAGGTTTGTTTTGGGGCTATACAAAAACATGGACCTACGTTCGGTTAAACATTTTAAGTAAAATCCTCAAAGTACCGAAAATCGGGAAGTATCGTTATATTGGGGCTATGTTGAAAATTGTTGATGCAGATGTGTGGTGACCACTACAACCTTCAAATGTCAAATTACAGTTATTTCTGTTAAAAATTGTAGCTAAAATTGCCAAATTACTGAAAATTGGGAGGTACCGTTACATGGGAGCTATATCCGAACATGGACCTATGTTGACAATTTTTCATGGAGAGGTGTTGTGACCACTAAGAACTTCAAATGTCAAATTACTGCTAGTTCGGTTTAATATTGTAGCTAAAATCATCAAATTACTGAAAATCGGGAGGTACCGTTATATGGGGGCTTTCTTGACAATTTTTGGTGGAGAGGTGTAGTGACCACTAAGAATTTCAAATGTCAAATGTTCAAATTACAGCTAATTCGGTTAAAACTTGTTGGTAAAATTCTCAAAATACCTGAAATCGGGCGGTAACGTTATATGGGGGCTATTCCAAAACATGGACCTATGTCCACTAGTTATATAAGTTTATTGACATTTAAGGACCCTAAATGTCAATTGATAGCTAAATCGGTCTGAAAATGTAGATAAAAACGTCAAAATGCCGTCAATCGGGGGTACCGTTATATGGGGGCTATACCAAAACGTGGACCTAGGTCCACAACTTATGTTGTATAAGTTTAGTTAGACTTAAGAACCCTAAATGTCAAATTATAGCTATATAGATCTGAAAATGTAGCTAAAAACGTCAAAATACCGTAAATCGGGGGGTACCGTTATATGGGGGCTATACCAAAACGTGGACCTATGTCCACAACTTTTGTTATATAAGTTTACTGACATTTAAGAACCCTAAATGTCAAATTATAGCTACATCGGTCTGAAAATGTAGCTAAAACCGTCAAAATACCGCAAATCGGGGGGTACCGTTATATGGGGGCTATACCAAAACGTGGACCTATGTCCACAACTTTTGTTATATAAGTTTACTGACATTTAAGAACCCTAAATGTCAAATTATAGCTACATCGGTCTGAAAATGTAGCTAAAACCGTCAAAATACCGCAAATCGGGGGGTACCGTTATATGGGGGCTATATCAAAACGTGGTCCTATGTCCACAACCTTTGTTATATACGTTTATTGACATTTAAAAACCCTAAATGTCAAATTATAGCTACATCGGTCTGAAAATGTAGCTAAAAACGTCAAAATACCGAAATTTGGGGGCTACCGTTATATGGGGGCTATACCAAAACGTGGACCTATGTCCACAAATTTTGTTGTATAAGTTTATTGACACTTAAGAACCCTAAATGTCAAATTATAGCTAAATCGGTCTGAAAATGTAGCTAAAAACGTCAAAATACCGTATATCGGGGGGTACCGTTGTATGGGGGCTATACCAAAACGTGGACCTATGTCCACAACTTTTGTTATATATGTTTATTGATACTTAAGAACCCTAAATGTCAAATTATAGCCAAATCGGCCTAAAAATGTAGCTAAAAACGTCAAAATACCGCAAATCGGGGGGTACCGTTATATGGGGGCTATACCAAAACGTGGACCTATGTCCACAAGTTTTGTTATATATGTTTATTGACACTTAAGAACCCTAAATGTCAAATTATAGCCAAATCGGTCTGAAAATGTAGCTAAAAACGTCAAAATACCGTATATCGGGGAGTACCGTTATATGGGGGCTATACCAAAACGTGGACCTATGTCCACAAGTTTTGTTATATATGTTTATTGATACTTAAGAACCCTAAATGTCAAATTATAGCCAAATCGGTCTGAAAATGTAGCTAAAAACGTCAAAATACCGTAAATCGGGGGGTACCGTTATATGGGGGCTATACCAAAACGTGGACCGATATAGCCCATCATCGAACTTGACCTGCCTGCAAACAAAAGACGCATTTTCCCAAAATTTCAGCGTCCTATCTCCATTTTTGTGGATGCTAGAGTGATTACCACAGACGGACGGACGGACGGACGGACGGACGGACGTGCTCAGATCGACTTAGAATTTTACCCTGATCAAGAATATATATACTTTATAGGGTCGCAAATGAGTATTTCAATGCGTTACAAACGGAAAAACAAACTTAATATACCCTCCATACTATGGTGGAGGGTATAAAAATCTATAGAACCCTTGTTTTCCTGAATTCATAAAACTTCAAAATTAGTAAACAAAAAGGCAACAAGTGGGTTTGTTTACAAAATACCAATTTTGAGCATTTTATAAAAAACGCGAAAATGAATGAAGGGCCACGGTTTCTCCACATAATCGAGTTGTGGATATGATAAAATGTTTGTTTCAATAAGCTGAAGAATTTCTTCCATACAAATGTGCTAAAACCAAAATCAAATCAAATCAAAATTTTGAAAATCATTGAATTCGATTGTTTTTAAAATTGTTGGCATATTATTCAAACATCACACACACATACAAAGATTGTGTATATTGTTTTGAAGTTTTAGGAACAGTCGAAAGAAAAAAATTTAAATTGACAGGAAGCTTTAGCTAACCTTTATTATTAAACCATGGTTCCTTCATCTTTAGCAGAGCTCATTCAATATTTATGATCATCTTCTGGGTACTGTATGTAAAACACCTTCACCATGCTTTGATTGAAAAAGGAGTAGCTTAACTTGATAAAAGAATGGATGATTGAAAGAATGGATGTAATAATGAAACCAAGAAAATTCCATCAACTGGCAGTTATAACTCCCTTAGAGTATTGCTGGAAAAAATCAAATTTGTCACATCAACATATTATTCATCTATTCTTACCACTCTATTAATAAACGATGATATAACCCTAAGAAAAGCTCTCATTGGGTATTGAAACAAATGAACAAACTAAGTTACAATTCATCTCTATTAGGGGAAGTTGATATCGTATTTTGTAAGGAACTTTCATATCACTGGAAAAAGAAAAGAAAAAAAAACAGGGAAGGATGGACCAATACGCAGAAAGGGATTAATGGTTCGTTGGGTTCACACCTGACCTTATGTCACATTTTGTCCATTTCATTCGTGTTGTTTTCTTTTTTCTTACCTGGTATTTCATGTCCCTCAAAGGTATTGTGCTGCTGCGCTTCAGTAAAGCTTCAAAATGGATTTTAAAGTTTATTTTCTTTACGTTTCGCGTTGTATCCCTTTTTTTGGTTGATGTCATTTTACTACTTCTTGAAGTGAAATGATGCCGGTTTATAAAATACTACGTGCAAATGTCAACATTTATTTCTCTGCAACACACACCTACCTACCGACGACCATCACTTCAACATAAAAATCCCATTCTGTCATTGTTTTCAGTGTTCTGTGTCCTCATGCACGTCCCAACATTAGATGGAGTGTTCAACTAAGGCAGATGTAAGGATATTTAACCGTGCCACAGTGGGTTTAGTTTAGACAGCATTAGCATGGCACAAAATGGTGGTTACTTCACTAACATAGACAAGGTAAGATGAAAGAAAGGTTGCTTCCACAGAACCTTTCTGAATGAAATTGTGCTTTTATAGAACCTTTCTGAAAGAAAGGGTGCTTCCACATACCCTTTCTGAAAGAAAGGCTGCTTCTATAGACCCTTTCTAAAAGAAAGGGTGCTTCTATAGACCCTTTCTAAAAGAAAGGGTGCTTCTATAGACCCTTTCTGAAAGAAAGGGTGCTTCCATAGGCCCTTTATGAAAGAAAGGGTGCTTCTATAGACCTTTTCTGAAAGCAAGGGTGCTTCTATAGACCCTTTGTTAAAGAAAGGATGCTTCTATAGACCCTTTTCGAAAGGTGATGGTATACACCCCTTTTTAAAAGAAAGGGTGTTTCTACAGACCCTTTCTGAAAGAAAGGGGTGCTTCTATAGACCCTTCCTGAAAGAAAGGGTGCTTCTATAGACCCTTCCTGAAAGAAAGGGTGCTTCTATAGACCCTTCCTGAAAGAAAGGGTGCCTCTGTAGACCCTTCCTGAAAGAAAGGGTGCTTCTATAGACACTTTCTGAAAGAATTGGTGTTTCTACAGCTCCTTTCTGAAAGAAAGGGTACTTCTGCAGACCCTTTCTGAAAGAAAGGGTGCTTCTACAGACCCTTGCTGAAAGAAAGGGTGCTTCTACAGACCCTTTCTAAAAGAAAGGTTCTACAGACCTTTTCTGAAAGAAAGGGTGCTTCTATAGACCCTTTCTGAAAGAAAGGATGCTTCTATAGACCCTTTCTGAAAGAAAGGATGCTTCTGTAGACCATTGCTGAAAGAAAGGGTGATTCTATACACCCCTTTTTAAAAGAAAGGGTGATTGTATACACCCCTTTTTAAAGAAAGGGTGATTCTATAGATTCTTTCTGAAAGAGAGGGTGTTTCTATAGACCCTTTCTGAAAGAAAGGTTGCTTACTTAGACACTTTCTGAAAGACAAAAAAAAAAAAAACATTGATCCACAACATCCCATACGGGACAAGGGAGACTTCTCTCATATCAATGAGTGCACCTCGATTCATATTTAGCTCAATGATATGGGACCTACTGTTTATCGCCGAGTCCGAACGGCTTGTCCTAAGACACCACTTGTAGAGAAGTTTTTCAAGGCTGAAATACTCTGGAAATGTCGCCAACATTACTGAGGGGTATTTCGCCACGTTGAAAAATGTTTGCTGTTGCCTGGCCGAGGAATCGAACCACCGACCTTCTGCGTGCAAGGCGGGCGTGCATACCATTGCACGGTGGCACCCCCCTTTCTGAAAGAAAGGGTGCTTATTTAGGCCCTTTCTGAAAGAATGGGTGCTTATTTAGACACGTTCTGAAAGAATGGGTGCTTCTAAAGACACTTTCTGATAGAAAGGGTGCTTCTGTAGACCCTTACTAAAAGAAAGTGTGCTTCTGTAGACCCTTACTAAAAGAAAGTGTGCTTCTATAGACCCTTTTTGAAAGAAGGGATGCTTCTGTAGACCCTTTTTGAAAGAAGGGATGCTTCTCTAGACCCTTTTTGAAAGAAGGGATGCTTCTGTAGACCCTTTTTGAAAGAAGGGATGCTTCTCTAGACCCTTTTTGAAAGAAGGGATGCTTCTGTAGACCCTTTTTGAAAGAAGGGATGCTTCTATAGACCTTTGCTGAAAGAAAGGGTGATTCTATACACTCCTTTTTAAAAGAAAGGAGATTCTATACACCCTTTTTTAACAGAAAATGTGCTCCTATAGACTCTTTCTAAAAGAAAGGGTGCTTCTAAAGACCCTTTCTGAAAGAAACGGTGCTTCTCTAGAGCCCTTCTGAAAGAAAGGGTGCTTCTGTAGACCATTTCTGAAAGAAAGAAAGATTGCTTCTATAGACCCTTTTTGAAAGATGATTATACACCCCTTTTTAAAAGAAAGGGTGCTTCTACAGACCCTTTCTGAAAGAAAACTTTTCTGAAATAAAGGGTGCTTCTATAAAACTTTTCTGAAAGAAAGGGTGCTTCTATAAAACTTTTCTGAAAAAAAAGGGTGTTTCTATAAAATTTTTCTGAAAGAAATGGTGCTTCTATAGTCTCTTGCTGAAAGAAAGGGTCCTTCTATAGAACCTTTCTGAAAGAAAGGGTGCTTCTATAGACCCTGTCTGAAAGAGGGGGTGCTACTATTGACCCTTCCTAAAAGAAAGGGTGCTTTTATAGACCCTCTCTGGGAGAAAGGGCGCTCCAATAGACGCTTTCTGAAAGAAAGGTTGCTTCTATAAACCCTTTCTGAAAGAAATGGTGCTTCTATAGAACCTTTCTGAAAGAAATTGTGCTTCTATAGAACCTTTCTGAGAGAAATTGTGCATCTATAGACCCTTTTTGAAAGAAATGATGCTCCGATACACCCTTTTTGAAAGAAATGGTGCTCCGATAGACCCCTTTTAAAAGAAAAGTTGATTCTATACCCCCTTTTTAAAGGAAACGGTGATTCTATATACCCCTTTTTAAAAGAAAAGGTGCTTCTATAGCCCTTTCTGAAAAGAAGGGTGTTTCTATAGACCCTTTTTGAAAGTAAGGGTGCTTCTATAGTCCCTTTTTAAAAAAAGGGTGATTCTATAGACGCTTTGTTAAAGTAAGGATGCTTCTATAGATTCTTTCTGAAAGAAATGGTGCTCCTATAGAGCCTTTCTGAAGAAAAGGTGCTTCTGAAAGAAAGGTTGTTTCTATAGACCCTTTGTTAAAGAAAGGGTGATTCTATACACCCCTTTTTAAAAGAAAGGGTGCTCTTATATACCCTTTCTAAAAGAAAGTGTGCTTCTATACAACCCTTTCTAAAAGAAAGCGTGCAACAGTGCTTCTGTGGAGCGCTTCTGAAAGAAAGGGTGCTTCTGTAGTAATGTAATGTAATAGTAAATGTAATGTAAATGTAATGGGTGCTTCTACAGACCCTTTCTAAAAGAAGGGGTGCTTCTATAGCTCCTTCCTGAAAGAAATGGCGCTTCTATAGACCCTTTCTAAAAGAAAGGGTGCTTCTATAGACGCAAGCCTTGCCTTGCACGCATTACCATTCTCGTGAGACATATGCCAACCCACAATGTTATGATAATTTTCCCCACTGTGCGTCCCTATTATTAACTCACTCGTGCAACTCCCTATATTTCCGTTTGTTTTCTTAACGTTTCCTTAGCTTAAAGTTACGCTGTTTTTTTTCATTGTTGTCCTCTATTTCTTCTTGGAATATCTTGGGACGCACTCAAGTAGAATTTTGGCAGGGGCACATATGTATCACATTGAATCACTCAATGTGTGTATTTATGTATGTGTGTTTGTGCGTTCACCTGCTGACAAATGGCGTTACGCAGTGTGTCACATCTATCATCAGAGATTTAAGAGTTTTTTTGCTTACCACGTACCCTCGTAGATTTGAAAATTTCAATCTCTGTGTGCTTTTGTTTCGTTTTGTCGTGAACTTTGAATTGGCCAAAGGAGAGAGATAAAACCCCCGCAAACACACTAAGAACGGATAGGATTTACAGTTTATTGTACTACTCATAGCTTGAATGAGGTATGGTAAGTTGCCAAAAATAAAATAAAAACCTCCCAAAAGGTGGAAATAATAGCGGAAAACTTACAAAACTTAGTCAAAATCATTAGCATTATGCTGTGGATATAGCGGAAATAGTAATGGATGTAAATCCTGAATTAGGTAAGTTTAATGACATGCTCAAATGCTAGTTTAGTTATGTAAATACGAGGTCAACATGCTGTGTTAGAGTTTGCAAAAGAAATTCTACTAAAAATAATTATGCATAATTTAATTAACTGGGTTAAGGGGCCAGGCGAATGTTAAGTGTAGGCTCTGTTGGCGTATAGATTATAAAGTAAGCGCTTCATTAGAATGGTTTATTCTTTTTCTACACCAATATGTTTCTTTTGTTGCAATAGTAGGTTGTGTTGTGTGTGCATGCTGGATGATCTACTAGTATGGTATTTATCTTAGCAGACGTCGATTGAAAAGAGCTTTATAGATTTGAGGACAACCTGATTAACGTTCTTATCCGCTGTTATAAGGTTGCCTGTGCTCTAACTTACCTTGATAGGAAATCCAACCGATTTGGTGGAATAAGGATCTTGGTGAACTGAGTAAAATCTCTAGGAGATTATATAGCAGGGCGCATGCGACTAAACTTCACATTAATTGGACTCATACAAGGCGACTTTCAATAAATATAAGAGCGATATGAAACGGGCCAAGAAAAAAAATCTTGGATTAAAATCTTTTCAAAGACCCCGCATTCATTGGGAGTATAAAGAAACCAGATGGTACGTGGACAGACTCTGATATTGAAAAGCCTAGCTGGGTCCCATTTTACGGACCTCGGGACTGAGTGGGACGTCTTTCAAGACCAAGCAGATGGATATGATCACATTGGAAAAGTGGTTAGCAGAAGCAATATAAAATGGACAGTCAATACTTTCAAGCCCTATAAATCGTGCTTGAAGGTATAGTACCGGCGATGCTCCAATTTGCATTGAATATGCCAAATTCTGGAGGAGTGTAACGTTACAAATGTCACGTAAACATAAAACAACACCTACGGTCTTCCCCTATCATCGTGTCAGCAGGGAATCAGCATGCACTCAACAGCACCTCCATCTACCCCAGTCATTCGCTTACTGTAATCAATCCAGGATAATTTTCATTCACTTCATACCATCTGAACCTTTAGTATTTCAGTTTTCGCCGGTGAAGTGAGCTTTCTACTGCTGGGGGGTTTCTGTCCACCACGGTGGGGTGTTGGTAATTTTAAGAAAGGACTACCCATTGTACCTGTCCCATTAATACATTGCACACCGTGAATCCTTGTTTACTGTCCACACATACACTTCGATTTTCTGTCCCACACCGCAGCTTCGGCTTTCTGTCCCACACAGAGACTTCGGCTTTCTGTTCCTCACGGAGGCTTTGGTTTTCTGTCCCATACTGATGCTTCGGCTTTCCGAATTCCATCATATCGTCGTCAACCGAATAATCAGTAATTAACAATCCATCAATCAATCAAAACAAATTTTTTCGTAGGGTTTAGTGGGTCCCTATGGAGACCATGGACGGCTGGACTTACCTCAACCCTAGACTTTACATTTCATCTATAAGGCTTGTCTCCCTTTTTATACCCTCAGAATTTATGCTAACGTGGGTATATGCACTTTCATACGGGCAAAATGTGCCTCATCGAAATAATGGTTTTAGACCCCAAGTACGTTTGGACGAAATCCGTTTCAGACAATTTGGAGTTGATTTCTGTCTATCTGTCTGCCTGGTTGGCTGGAGCGCACGATAACTCTCGAATGGATCAAGTGATTCGGTCCAAAATTTGGCTTTCATAATATTTTGTCCAAACTTAGTTTAAGTTTGAAGATGGGTTATATCGACCCACTCCTTCAGGTACCTCCCCAACAAATGTCCGAAAATGTGCGGAAAATTTGTGCGCACGATCGCTCTTGAAGGGAGTAACCGATTCGGTCCATACTTTACACATCATGCAATTTCTACCAGACTTAAATGAGGTTCCAATATGGACTTAATGAATCCACTCCTTCGGGTACCTCCCACACAAAATTTCGGAAAAGTTCAGTTTAGGACCTGCTCTCGAATCGCTTTGATTTTTGTCGTAACAACTTGTACAAGTTTTTCAGGGACAACTCCATACTTCTAGAGAAAAGAGCCCGGAAATTTAAAAAACCTCTATGACACCATAGGCAGTGGCTGGAGAGCACGATAACTTTCGAACTGATCAACCAATTTGGTCCAAAATTTGACCTTTGTCATATTTTGTCCAAACTTAGTTTCAGTTCGAAGAATTTGGTCCAAACCTTGGATCTCCTAATATTTTGTCCAAATTTAATCGATCGCCAAAAATAGACATCCTTCAAAATAGACATGGAGGAAAGAGCAGCATTTATTCTAATTACGGAAGCCTTTATAACAGCAACAGTAACACAACAACAACAATAGAAGCACGCAATGTTGTTATTGTGTGTGTACATTGTCTTGCATTGCATTGCTAAACCTCAGGAGGCACGTAGTACTCCAAGGTTGCCTGAACAGAACTTTTGGCGCAACAGTACCTATGGGCATGAATGTATTTTGAAAAAAATTAGGAACAGACCTAAAACCAGTCTTAAAATTTGAAGATGTATATGTCGTTATCCCTAGCAGACAGACGGTTCCGAGATGGAAGAAGGTACCGCTACCGGCATCTAATATAAAAGGCTAGGTCTTCAATATTCATATATGTTCGACAACAACTGTGATTGTGTATTCCAAGCTGAAATCTTCGCGGAAAGGCTGCAGAATTGATAAGAAGACTGGATGCTGAGATCTATGAACTGGTGAATACCTTTGTGGATAGACAAGCCGATATAAATCTAAGTGCTGAAATCCTTCTCCCTTTAATATCTGAAGTCTGGGAACAAGAGACCTTTCCGAGCGAATGGAAAGATGGAATAATTGTAAAAATTGCTAAAAAGGGAGACTTAAAGGAATATGGAAATTGGCGTGGTATTTGTGTGCTACCGACAATAGCAAAAATAATTGCCAAATTATTCTCAACCGAATCAAATATCATCTGGAGGATTCTATAAACTCAGCACAAGCCGGATTCCGAAGTGGATGCTCATACACGGACCATATAAATACCATCCGATTAATTATTGGCTGGCTGGAGCGACCGATAACTCTCGAACGGATTCGGTCCAAATTTTGGTTTTCGTAATATTATATTCAAACGTAGTTTAAATTCGTAGATGGGTTATATCGGTCCACCCCTTCCGGTACATCCCCCAAAAAAAGTTCAAAAATGTTTGGAAAATTTGTGCGCACGATAACTCTTGAAGGGAGTAACCGATTTCGTCCATACTTTGCACATCGTGAAATTTCTACCAGACTTAGATGAGGTTTCAATATGGACTCAATCAGTCCACTTCTTCGGGTACCTCCCACACAAAATTTCGGAAAAGTTCAGTTTAAGACCTGCTCTTGAATCGCTTTAGCTTTTGTTGTGACAACTTGTATTCACTGCCCCCTATACGACAGTACAAGTTTCATCCGGGACAAGTCCATATTTCCTGGGAAAATAGACGGAAAGGTGCAAAAAAAAAAAACCCCTATGACACCGTGTGTAGTGGTTGGAGCGCAAGATAACTCTCGAATCACTTTGATTTTTAATGAAGCAACTTGCTATCCGCTGCCTCAATTACGACAGTAAATGTTTTTTCAGAGGCAAGTCCATACTTCTTGAGAAAACACCCCGACAGGTGTAAAAAACCCCTATGGCACCATATGTAGTGGCTGGAGAGCTCGAACCAAATGCTGCGTTCGCCCACACTTTGGTACCATAATATTTCTTCGAATATTAGATGAAATTCGAAGGTGGTGCTCATAGGTCCACCCACACAAATGTTCAACATTTTTGTGTGGTTAAGGGTCTGTTCGAGGATCCTTTGGAAGTTTTTACCGAAGGTTTTCCTAGTGGCCCAGTTTACAGCAATATTATGATTTTTGGTAGACAAGTATGGTACAAAAGCCCTGTCTATTGATATCCCCCGCAAATTTTTGAGCTTAATTTTGCATATTTTTGTCGGTTCATACGCCCAACATTTTGAAAAACCCCCTAAATACATACTTTTTTTGGGAAAAGTGTTTCAATCCACACAGGCTGAGGGTATATCTCCGTCGGCAAAGCCGACTGATACTTTTTTACTTGTTTTATATTAAAACCACAATTTCTTTTCGCTTAAGGTACCGCATCCTATAAAAAATTTCCTCGTTTTAAGACAAGATTTTGATTTAAGCCCACAAAAATATACCCAGATACGTTCATTCGTCTTGAAGTTAGCGTAGACACCGACAAAAATGGTATTTTGAGAAAAACGCGTTTAAAGTTTTTACGTTACATAAGAAATGCAAAAATAAGTTCCGATCGAAATTTGTACCTCATATTCTACGCCACTTCTATATATTTCAAATAAATAAATTTTAAGGAGAACTATAATAATAGTCCTTAATGTATTTATTTGCTCAAATAAATGTTTCATTTGAAGCCGTGAATTCCAACCTCACATTAGCACTTCACATAAGGGAGGTGGAACACAATTGATAAAAAGTAGTACTGTTGAAATGTGACAAAATGTGTTCCATGTGACACAAACAGCCAAAAACACAAAAAATGGAACCCATGGAACAATTCAGCAACCTTTTGCTATCATAAAAATCGTCCATAACTTCTAGACTATCAGAGATATCTGACTAAAATAAACTACTGATATATTCTTTGAGTTTAGTGAAGTAGAACTGAGCTCTTAAAGTATTGGATTTTTGTACCACTTTTAATCCGTATGGCCTCAATCATTAACTTGAGTTTTTCGTGAATAAAGCAAATGGCGTATGGAACACTTAAGCATGACACTGACGACGTATTCCATACGCCATTTTTGACATTTTGAGCTACAGGTACCTTTCAAGGGTTTTAACCCTGCTCTTTCTGAATTTCTAGTCGGTGTTCCTCTATCTCTTATAGTTTTCGAGATATACAAATGTCAATATGTTCCATATCCACTTTGGACGCAAAAAAATCTGCTTGTTTGTTCCATATCCATAAAGTCTGGCGTATGGAACAAAAGAACTTTAAACTTTTTTGTTCCATATCCATACCGTTTGGCGTATCCTACGGAACAAATCAACAACCTTTTACATTTATAAAAATTGACCATAAATTCTAGTCTATAACAGATATCTGACTAAAATAAACTCCTAACATATTCTTTGAGAGAGAAGTCTCCCTTGTCCCTTCATGGATGTTTGTGGAACTATTATATTATATTCTTTGAGTTTAGTTAAGTAGAACTGAGCTCTTAAAGAAATGGATTTTTGCACCACATCTAGCCTGTATGAACTCAAACATTAACTTGAGTTTTTCTCGAATCAAGCAAATGGCGCATGGAACACTTAAGCATGACACCGACGATATGTATGGTACAAGTGTACAATTGTTGGACGATAGATCCTCAATAAACTTACAATGTTCTCTTTGAAATGTTGTATATAGCATTTGTAGTGTTCAATAAAATTGGAGCAGTGTCAGTCTGTCGAAAATTTCACGGTCAGATATGGAAAATTGCATTGTAGTTGGGTTTATTTGCAGCGACATATATATTTATTTATATTAGGTGTATTCTACATAGGAACTACCAATGGCTACCTATGTTAATTTTCCAATTTTGGAGCTTTTATTAGAAATGTTTAATGATATACATTAGGCCGGGCGATTTGAAAACCTTAATGGGCCCTTCGCGTTTCTGATTCCTGGGGTTGAACTGACAAAAAAGTCTACTGGACCATATCTCTACGATGAAAATCGAGCCTCCCGATTTTGACTTTAAGTTTTTTATCCACGTTATTTTGACATTTTGGCATATAACAGTCAAACCATTAAGATTTTCGATCCAACACAAAGACAAGAATTGTAGCCAAGACTGTAATTAAGAACTCTCTAATACATTGCAAAAGCATTGAAATGCTCCTTCAGGCAGTTGTGGCCTTGAGAATGTGCAAACTTTAGGGAAAATGACGATAAATGGCACTGTGCTACAAAATTGGAGCAGAAAGGTATTCAAGCGTTCTGATGTAGATTTCTACCGTGTTGGGATCCATGGACAACGAAAATTCCTTTAGTTCGTTTGGGTCACTTCGATTTATTTTTTTATAACGGTAAAAGTAGTGAAATTCTGGTTTTATTAAAATTCCAAATTTAAAGGGGCATATCTTCTTTTTTTCACAACGGATTTCTATTGATTCTTCTTCCTTTTAAAGGGGCGAATAATGTCATTCGAATAAGTTATTATTTGTTTAAGTCGGTTAACAAATGGCTAAGTTATAGTGGTTTAAGTCTGAAAACCCCCGCAAACAAAACTATAACTGAATTTCTCACAATTTTCAAAATAAATATTGAACAAAACAAAAAGACATTATATTTTTGAAAATTGTGAGAAATTTAGTTATATTTTTGTTTGTGGGGGTTTTCAGACTTAAACCACTATAACATAGCCATTTGTTAGCCGACTTAAACAAATAATAACTTATTCGAATGACATTATTCGCCCCTTTAAAAGGAAGAAAAATCAATAGAAATCCGTAGTGAAAAAAAGAAGATATGTCCCTTTAAATTTGAAAATTTAATAAACCCAGAATTTCACTATATTTACCGTTATAAAAAATAAATCGAAGTGACCTAAACGAACTAAAGGCATTTTCGTTGTCCATGGATCCCAACACGATAGAAATTTGCATCAGAACGCTTGAATAACTTTCTGCTCAAATTTTGTAGCACAGTGCCATTTATCGACATTTTCCCAAAAGTTTGCACATTCTCAAGGCTACAACTGCCTGAAGGAGCGCTCCAATGCTTTTGCGATGTATTAGAGAGTTTTTAATTATGGTCTTGGCTACAATTCTTGCCCTTGTGTTGGATCGAAAATCTCAATGGTTTGGCTGTTATATGCCAAAATATCCAAAAAACGTCAATAAAAAACTTAAAGTCAAAATCGGGAGGCTCGATTTTCACACAAATCGCCCCACCCTAATATACATACATAACTGTTCCACAAAGATCCCAGTAGGGACAAGGGAGACTTCTCTCATATGAATGAGTGCACCCCGATTCATATTAGCTCAATGATAAGGGACCTACTGTTTATCGCCGAGTCCGAACAACGTGTCCTAAGACACCGCAAGTAGATAAGTTTTTCATGGCTGTAATACTCAGAAAATGTCACCATTATTACTGAGGGGTATTTTGCCACCGTTGAAAATTTCGTGTGGCCTGGCCTTGGAACCGAACCCGAGCATTCAGCGTGAAAAACGAGTGTGCATACCATTGCACCACGGTGGCACCCTATTAAATATGTCAAAACATGGAAATTTTAATTTAATTTTAAAATGCACCTCAGTAATGCTGGCGACATTTTCTGAGTATTTCAGCCATATAAAACTTATCTAAAAGATGTGTCTTAGGACACGCCCCACAGTGTTGCCGCAGTGGACAAGAATCGAAAAATGTGAAGTTATAGCTCTTTAAATAAAAACTGAACAGTGGCCTGAGGAAACATACCATGTTAAATTTTAAGGCTATTCATCAAAAATTGAGTGATTTATAGCAAAATCAGGGAAAGATATATATGGGATCTATATCCAAATCTTAACCAGTTTTTACGAAAATCGGTGAAACTACTCAGGGGCCTAAGAAAATATCACATGTTAAATTTGAAGGCTATTCGATTAAAATTGACCGAGTTGTAACAAAATCACGGAAAAATATATGCGGATATATCCAAATCTGAAAATTGGTGTAGCTATTCAGGGGCTTAAGAAAATAACACATATTAAATTTCAAGAAAAATTTTCATTTCTGTGCCCTCATAAGTACTTGTACAACAATTCATCAACCTAGGTCAACGCCTTCTATTTCTTCTATTTCTACCACTTCTATTTCTTCTATTTTTGTCCAATTTTGTATGGAAGCGGCAACACTGTGCGCCGTTCGGACTCGGCGATAAACTGTAGGTCCTAAGCTTAAAGTGATAAGGTGGCAGAATCGACAAAGTTTTTTCTTACAATAAGCGTTTTGTTCCATAAAACCCTGATTTGCTAAATTTGATTTGCTGAAAGCTAATTCCCAGGGGAGTGGTATAGGGTATCACATGGTCGGCCCCGACCGACTATAACCTTTGCTTACTTGTTTTTATTTAAAGTGCGCACATTAAAGAAGGACAAATGAATGAGTTGGGAATGATTGAATATCCATCATTCACACCCCAACGATAACGTGACAACAAAACATTGCTAATAAGTTTTATAACGGCGGCAAAGGTGACCCTAAGAACTTTGTTTCGCTAGCCTTAGTTGGCTATCCCTTTTTTAAGTAAACGACTTTGACTAATTAAGATGATGGTGGAAAATGCTATTTTCCTGGAAAAAAGCGGTGGTAGGTAATAAAGTTTGAAGTTATAAAGGATGACAAATAAGGGGCAAAAGAAAAATGGGGGAAAGTGTATAAAGTCCATGGAATTTGTTAATAAAGTTTATTAGAGTTGGATGTTTCTTTTATTCTCTGTGACATTTATTGAAAAAATACGGACAAAAGATGGTCTTAAATATAGAAGAAAATTTTTATTTTATTCAGGTGAAATGTAATGGATGTTAATTATTTAATTACTATTTTGCAGTCGATTATAACTCTAAGCATACATACACACATATTTCGCAAAAGTTAGTATGCAGCAAAAAACTGCATTAAGAACAAGTAAGAAAATACTATAGTCGGATGGGGCCGACCATGTGATATCCTACACAATTTTTTTGGAGCAGTGGGGATGTCGAAAGAAAGATAAGACATCACTTTATTCCAAATGTTTGTGTGTCCTTTAAATAAAGTTCAGGTGGTATTCTTTAAAAAACATGTTAACAGAGAAAATGATTAAAATATATCCATGTTTTAATGCAATCTACATACAAATAGAGTTATACAGAGTTTTAATATGGAGAAGTGTATAAAGAGTTCGGCCCAAATATCTCCCCTTTTTATACCCTCCACCACAATATGGAGGATTTAATTAAATTTGTCATTCCGTTTTTAACACATCGAAATATTAATCGAAGACCCTATAAAGTACATATATTCTTGTTCAGGGTATAATTCTGTCTGTCCTGTATAGAAGTTTCTATTACTCCTAGGATGTTTGGTATTGCAAATTGGCTATATCGGTCCACGTTTTGACATAGCCCACAGAGAACGACGCCACCCGATTTTCGGTATTTTGAAGGTTTTAGCCTCATTATCACACTGAAACGGCTGAAATTTGGTACTAAGCCTTCGTTGGTGGTATACAACTTTTCTCCAGAAGTTTATATTACTCCTAGGATGTTTGGTATTGCAAATGGGCTATATCTGTCCACGTTTTGATATAGCCCCCATATAACGATACCACCCGATTTTCGGTGTTTTGAAGGTTGTGGCCTCAATGTTCCTCAGAAATAGCTGAAATTTTCTATGTAGTCTTCGTTGGGGATATAGAACTTTCTCCCAGAAACTTTTCGGTACAGATCCACGCCTTAGTATAGCCCCCATAGAACGGTACCTCCCTATTTCCGGTATTTTGAAAGTTGTGGCCGCGGTAATCCACCGAAATGTCTGAAATTTTGTACTTGATCTTCATTTGGGGTATCAAACGTTCCATATGAAATTCGTCGGTATAGGTCCACGCCTTAGTATAGCTCCCATAGAACAATTCCTTCCGATTTTCCGTATTTTGAATGTTTTAGAATCATTATCACACCGAAATGACTGAAAGTTGGTACTTAGTCTTCGTTGGGGGTATAAAACATTCTCCCAGAAATTTGTCGGTACGAGTCCACGCCTTGTATAGCCCCATAGAACGGTATAGGTTGTGGCCACAGCAACCTACCGAAATGGATAAAATTTGGTATTTAGTCTTTGTTGGAGGTAAAAGCCTTTCCACGTTTGGATATGGCCACATAGAATGGTACCTCCCGATTTTCGTAATTCTGAAGGTTGTGACGTCAATATCCTATTGAATATTGAAGGTTTTGCCGAAATATCGGAATTTTGATATTTAGTCTTCTTTGAGTCTAAAAACCTTCCGCCAAAAAATTGTAGGTATAAGTTTACGTTTTGATATAGCCCCCTCGTCTATATGAGGACAGGAAAGGAAAGGAAAGGAAAGAAAAGGAAATTGTTCCATTTAACTTCAATACAACTCGTGGTGGAGGGTATAACAAGTTCGGTCTGGCCGAACTTACCATTAAAGTACATGTTAAAGTACATCTCGACATATCACACTCAAACCTCAAGCCCATTTTTCAGAAAATTTTAAATTTTAGAAATCTTTGACCACGAGGACAGAATACGCCCATTCAGATAAAAAGGTGTATCCTTTAAACCTTTTAATCGTACTTGGTATAGAGTAATCTGTCAATGAATTTTATTTTTTTTATAAACTAAATTTAAAATAATTATCTAAAAAAAACGCCACATTCCTAAGTGCAATCAAAACAACCTCCGAAGATAAGAATAACTCGAATCTGAGCGTGCCGATTGGACTTATATGTTTGAGTCTACGAAATCCATGTTAAATCTTCGTGAAAAATATATCTCAGAAACCAATCGGCAAACTTTTAGCTATATTCTGATAAAATAAGTGGTGCGGCTGTAACTTCTGCTTTTGGTATAATGTTACAGAAGAAGCGTTATTAATTTGTTAAATGTACGAGTAGAAGTTTTTGAACTCAATGACATGAAAAACTTTGCTAGGCACAGTTCAATTTATTCCCAACCAGCATTTTTTGAAAACTTTAATCAAATTCGAGTCTTTTTTGATCCGACAGCACGATTAAAAAGCTGGAATATGAGCTCATTTTCTGATCATAAATGACTCCTTTGTCGGGAGGAAAACGTAACCTCAGGCGACTCTTCTAAACAAATCACAAATGAGTCTTCCTCTACATTAGTTTCGAGTCATTTTTGTCCATTTTCTGATGGTATATAATGTCTTTTTAGAGTCGTATTTCAATCATTTATTGGTGATTTGTTGACTAATTTGGGACTCTTTTTCAAATCATGTTTATAATCGTTTATGCGTCTTTAGGGAGTCATTTATGAGTCTTTTTATTAGACGAAATAAATTAAAAGAATTTTCTTTTTATTCTTCTTTATTTCTTTCCTTTGTTTTATAATCTTTTCTGCTTTGTTATGTCTTTTCATTATCCTTTATGTTGCTCGGTGGTTAGTATACTGCTTCTTTATTTCACTTAGCAAAACCTGAACTTGTGTTGTGTTTCTCTATACACTTAATATTATACGTTACATATATATCAAAGTTTTATAGAAAGTATATATGAGAATTATTTACAACCAAACAAAAATAAAACAAAACAATCAGTTTTTAATCACCTATCTGTTTAAGATATGATCAGAAGATACATAATTTTAATCACTTTTCAAACACCTGCATGACCCTTTTTTGATTAAGCATTTTTCAATCTTCATGAAGACCAAAATGTGACAATAAATAACGAAAAATATTCACATTTTAAACGCCTCAATGATTAATTTGTGATTGCTACACATTTGTTGTTGTATTTTTATTTGAACTCTTTTTAATCATTACAGGGAGTCACTTTCGAGTCCCTTTCTGATCATACAGGCGACAGAATCAATTTTCGATAACCAAAAGGACTCTAAAAAGACTCCGCAATGTGATTTTTGATAAAACAATCTTCCAAATGCTAGCTGGGTTGGCACTAGAATTCAATTTATTGCTGCAAAAGATACATAGTTTTGACAAATAACAATCGATTTTTACAGAACCCCACATAATTATTCTGAAAGCGTTTTAAATTCGTCCCAACTTTAGACGCTTGGAATCAAACTCATGAAAATTCTTTAATTTTATTTTCTGGAAAATAAATAAATAAGTATCAGTTGGCTTTGCCGACAGAGATATCCATCCCCTCAGCCACTGACAAAAATTATCGAAATTTCTGGGACACTTTTCTTAAGGATCGCGGACACTCCGAATAAATGCATACGTTTTGCTAATAAATTTTATTTGGATTAAAACGCAAAAGTGTTAAACTGTTACGGATAAAGTTTGAAATTTGAGAGTCATTCATTTCGATAGTTATTACTCTCACCGGCCATATTAGTAGGTCACCTTGGGACCATGGGACTCAGGAAGCATCGACTTGCCCTCAAAAAAATACAATATCGCTATAAACAGAACTACAGGGAGTACCATTTGCCCTTAATATATACTTATGTTGAACTTTTGTGAGGGAGGCACCCAATCGGATATTTGAAATTTTATGTGGGAAGTACTTGAAGGAACAAATTTACAACTTTATTGTTGAGGTAATTGAAGGAATGGGCTAAATTTTGTAGCTAAGTTTTGTGATCACTGCCAATTTCAAATATCAAATTTCAGGTAGGTATGTCAACACCAAAACCGGACGGTACCGTTGTGGGGGGGGCGGTATACACAGAATGGACCTATGTTGACAAATTTTAGTGAAGAAGTTTTGTGACCACTGGGGTTCTCAAACGTTAAATTACAGTTAGTTATATGGGGGATATACCAAAACATGGACTTATGTTGGCAATTTTTATTAGGGAAGTTTTGTGACCGCAGGGAACTTTAATTGTCAAATTACTGATAATTCGGTCAACCTTAAATCGATAGAATTACTGATAATTCGGTCAACAAATGTAAACTTCTAAAACACCTGAAATCGGAAGATACCGTTGTATGGAGTATATCAAAACATGGTTATATAGTGATAATATTTGGTTGATAAGTGTTGTTACCACTAGGAACATCATATGTCAAATTACAGCTAGTTCGGTTTAAAAGTGTAGCTAAAATCCTCAACATACAGAAAATCGGGTGGAACCGTTATGTGGGGGCTATACCCAAATATGGATCTTTGTTGAAAATTTTTGGTGAAGAAATTTTGTGACCCCTAGTAACCTCAAATGTCAAAATACCGAAAATCCAATTACTGATACTTCGGTCAACCTTAAATCGGGAGGTATAGTTGTAGGGTGGCTATACCAAAACATTGATCTATGTTGACAATTTTTGGCTGAGAAGTTTTGTAAAAACTGCTAATCTCAAATGTCAAATTACTGATAGTTCGGTCAACAAATGTAGCTAAACTTCACAAAACACCTAAAATCGGAAGATGCCGTTGTAAGGGGTAATCAAAACATGGTTTTAAAGTGACAATATTTGACTAATAAGTGTTGTTACCACTCGGAACCTCATATGTCAATTTTTTCATTTTTTTCAATTTTGTTATTGAGTCTTTTCGAAAAATAGTAAGAAGTTCACAATTACATAAAAAATAATAACTTAAAACTATTACGTGTTGTTTTAATTACAATATGTGAATGTAAAATAATCGTTGCAGCAACTATCTTATTTTATAAACTGGGGTAACATGTTAAATAGAAAATGTAATGGTATACCGAGCTTGCTTCCGGCTCTTTCATATTTAGAGAGCGTGTCTCGGTTTAAACCTGTGGCTAAAATCCTCAACATAGTATTCAGATGATAAAAGGCGTGGACCAAATGAGCAACGGTTAAATCCTAAATATTTATAAGACACTGTAAAACATGGAGGCCGAACATAATGGTCTGGGATTTTTTCTCGGTCCAAGGGATTGGACCAATTTATAAAATAAATGGAATTATGGATCGTTTCAAGTTTCGTAATGTATTAAAAGGCGTGATGTTGCCTTATGCCGAAGAAGATATGCCACTTAGCTGCACCTTCCAGGAAGATAACGAGCCAAATCATGTATCGAAAGTGGTTAAGGAGTGATTCCAAAACAATTCGATAGAAGATTTCCATTGGCCTGCCCAATACCCTCAACTTAGCTCCCGATTGGGAATTGTGGGAGATCGTTAACTCAAAAAACAACCGAAAAAAAATTGCAAAACCAAAGAAAATTTATTTGAAGCCGCAAAAGTAGCCTGGGAAGCAATATCTCCAGCAATAATTAATAATTTAATATCCTCTATGCCTAAAAGATGTGATTGTGTCATCCAGAATAGAGGATTCACAACGAAATATTGATTTCAATATTTTTTGTTGTACTTCAAATTGGGGGGTGCTTTAGTTTTGTCCGCTAAATGTTTTTTGAATTTTAACTTTTGTTTATTAAATTCTGATTTCCTTATTTTTGTGTTTTCCAATAACAAAAATATAAATAAATAAAAAGAAAAATAAAAAATAAATGTATACCTTTGTCTTCTTAAAAAATATCATTTTAAAACAAGTAAAAAAGTATCAGTCGGCTTTGCCGATAGAGATATACCCTCAGCCTGTCTATATTGAAACAATTTTTTCCCAAAATACGTATGTATTTAGGGGGTTTTAAAAATTTTGGGCGTTTGAACCGACAAAACTGTTGATGAGGATTAAAGATCAAAAGTTTTGCGGAGGAGATACTAAAAGGAATGGATCGACATTGACCGTTATGGAAGTGGATCTCCAGCCACAACATATGGCGCCATAGGGGGTTTTAACATTCTTCGGGCTGTTTGCTCAAGAAGTGTGGACTTGCTCCTAAAAAACTTTTACCATCGTAATTGAGGCAGCGAATGCAAGTTGCTTCAACAAAAATTAAAGTGATTCGAGAGCATGTCTTAAAGTGAACTTATCCGAAATTTGGTGTGGGAGGTACCGGATGGAGTGGATAAATATAGTCCATATTTGAACCTGATCTATATCTGGTAGATATATCAGGATTTGTAATGTATAGACCAATTCGGCCACTCCCATCCAGAGTTATCGTGCGCACAATTTTTCCGAACATTTTTGAACTTATGTGGGGGAGGTACCTGAAGGAGTGGACCGATATGGCTTATCTTCAGACTTAAACTATGTTTGGACTAAGTATTACTAAGGCCAAATTTTGGACCGAATCGGCAGATCCGTTCGAGAGTTATCTTGCGCTCCAACCACCTCACACGGTGTCATAGGGGTTTTTTTGCATCTTTCAGGCTACTTTCTCAGGAAGTATGGATTTGCCCCTGATGAAACTTGTACCGTCGTATGGAGGGCAGTTAATACAAAAATCAAAGCGATTCGAGAGATGGCTCTAAACTAAACTCTTCCGAAATTATGTGTGGGAGGTACCCGAAAGAGTGTACCGATATAATCCATGTTCGAACTTGATGTATGCCTAGAGGTAGTATTGCCATATGCAAAGTTTGGTTCAATTCGGTTGCTCCCTTCGACAGTTATCGTGCGCACAAGTTTTGCGACAATTTTTGAACATTTGTGGGGGAGGTACCGGAAGGAGTGGACCTATATGGCCCATCTTCGAACTTAAATCAAATCTGGACAAAATATTTGGATACCCAAAATTTGAACCGAATCGATTGATCCGTTCGAGAGTTATCGTGCGCACCAGCCAGACAGACAGACAGACGGACGGACATTGCTAGATCAAAATTGTCTGAAACGGATATCGTACAAACATACTTGGGGTCTAAAACCATTATTTCGATGAGGCACATTTTTGGTCGTATCAAAGTGTAAATACCCTCTTTAGCCTAAAGGCTGAGGGTATAAAAAATGGACTGTGGGGTTTTGGGCGACACTGTATATTCTTTAGACGCTATTTCATTCACAATACATATTCTCCCACAACATCCCTAAAGGGACAAGGGAGACTTCTCTCATATCAATGAGTGCACGCCGATTCATATTGGCTCAGTGATATGGGACATACTTTTTATTGCCGAGTCCGAACGGCGTGTCTTACGACACCAATTGTAGAGAAGTTTTTTCATACACAATATTCAAATTTTTAATAAATTTCTTATTTTTACAGATTGACCATTTCACACAAAAACGGGTAGTTTTCCCGCTATCAGAACAATGACATACACCACCGACTATGCATACCTCTTTCATCGTCATTTCAGCTAATAATCACTCATAATTAAATTCTCAAGCAATTTGGTTATTTCATACTTAATGAATGAAATCAAATCATCAAAGCTTTAGCAATTTCATTATGTTGGGGGAATGATGATGGGGAATAATTTCTGCATGATGAGATTTCTCAATATTGGTCTGTTGTAATCGGTAAATTACACATCATCAGTAATTGGCAATATTTCCGGAACATTGGCATACTCTAAATTATGGACGAACAAATGACGCACAACAGGAGCAGCAACAGAAGCACCGTCACGCCGGCAAACCCCTTTTATGGCAATTCTCATGACATAATCTATGGTTGAAATGAATTTTCCATGGGAAATGTTTGTAGATACACATGTATGTATGTATGTATGTATCTGTGTGTGCTTTAGCAAAGGGCAATTTTGCTGCCATATTTATGCAAAACATTTCACCAAATATGTAACGTGATTAGATGATTTAGACCTTGAACACTGAAGTGTGCCATCCCATAAAACTCCCTCACCTCCCCACTGCCGCAGCTGATTAATTTATGAGAAGCACCGCTGTTTTTGGTGGGCAATGTTTTAATGCAGGCATAATTTATCATGAATGAACAATTGATTGTAATAGATTTTTGTGATTTAGATGATATGTTTGCTTAACTGTAGCAGGCTTATTTTTATGTAAAGGACAAATGCAGTTACCGACAGATTTGCTTTATTATCCTCACCATCATAGTTTTGGCAGGGTGTTATATGTTTGTTATTTGACATTCGAAGTCAAATTACAGGTAGTTCGTTCGAAAAATTAGATCATATCTTCAAAAACCGTCATATGGGGGCTATACCAAAATATGGACCTATGTTGCATATTTTTGGTGTCAAATTTCAGGTAGATCCGTCAAAAAATTTAGTTAAACATCTAAAATCGGGATGTATACCAAACAAGTAAAAAAAGTATCAGTCGGCTTTGCCGACAGAGATATACCCTCAGCCTGTGCAAATTGAAACACTTTTTTTCACAAAAAAACTTATGTATTTAGGGGGGGGACAAACATTTTGTCGTATGAACCGACAAAAATTTTGATTAGGATTAAAGTTCAAAATTTTTGCGGAAAACGTACTTAAAGGCGGTTTTCTCAAGGGGGCCATACCGAAATATAAACGTATGTCGATAATTTTTTGTGGGAAAGCTTAGTGACAGCAGGGAACCTCAAATATCAAATTTCTGGTAGTCCAGGAAAATTCTCAAAATACCGAATATCGTGAGGTACCGTTATACGGAGGCTACACCTAAACATGAGACTATGTTGAAACTTTTTGGTGCAGGAGTGTTGTGACTGCAGGGAACCCCAAATGTCAAATTATGAGTCGTTCGGACAAAAACTGTAGCTAAAACTCTCAAAATACCGAAAATCGGGAGGTACCAACCTATTAGGACTCTACCTACGGATGAGAATAGAGTACACATACACGTGGAAAGTTGCAAGCTAAAAAGGAGGACGGGAATATTGTAATACTTTAACAAAAGATTCAACTAATTATACCATACACCACTATGCGCAGTGGGTGTGCCCAAGATGTAAATCGCTTCTAAGCGTTCGAAGTTTTTCGAAACTCAACTTTTTTTTTACATTTTTCGCGGTTTATAAGGACTAATTTTGAAGGAAAAAATGTATTTAACAAGTAAAAAAGTGTCTGTCGGCTTTGCCGACAAAGATATACCCTCAGCCTGTGTATATTGAAACAATTTTTTCCCAAAATACGTATGTATTTAGGTGGCTTTAAAACTTTGGGCGTTTGAACCGACAAACATGTTGATTAGGATTAAAGATCAAAAGTTTTGCGGAGGATATACTAAAAGGAATGGATCGACATTGACCGTTATGGAAGTGGATCTCCAGCCACAACATATGGTGCCATAGGGGGTTTTTACACTCTTCGGGCTGTTTGCCCAAGAAGCATGGACTTGCCCCTAAAAAAACTTTTACCATCGTAATTGAGGCAGCGAATGCAAGTTGCTTCAACAAAAATCAAAGTGATTCGGGAGCAGGTCTTAAAGTGAACTTATCCGAATTTTGTGTGGGAGGTACCGGATGTAGTTGACAAATATAGTCCATATTTGAACTTGATCTATATCTGGTAGATATATTAGGATGTGTAAAGTGTAGACCAATTCGGCCACTCCCTTCAAGAGTTACCGAACATTTTTGAACTTTTGTGGGGGAGGTACCTGAAGGAGTGGACCGATATGGCTTATCTTCAAACTTAAACTATGTTTGGATAAAATGTTACTAAGGCCATATTTTGGACCGAATCGGCAGATCCGTTCAAGAGTTATCTTGCGCTCCAACCACCTCACACGGTGTCATAGGGGTTTTTTGCAACTTTCGTGCTATTTTCTCAGGAAGTAAGGACTTGCCCTTGATGAAATTTTACCGTCGTATAGAGGGCAGCGAATACAAGTTGTTAAAACAAAAATCAAAGCGATTCGAGAGATGGCCCTAAACTGAACTTCTCCGAAATTTTGTGTGGCAGGTTCACGACGGAGTGGACCTATTGAGACCATATTGGAACCTCATATTACTCTGGTAGAAAGTTTACGCTATACAAAGTATGGACCAAATCGGTCACTCCCTTCAAGAGTAATCGTGCGAACAAACTTTCCGAACATTTTCGAACTTTTGTGGGGGAGGTACCGGAAGGAGTGGACCGATGTAGCTCTTCTTCGAACTTAAACTAAGTTTGGGCAAAATATTACGAAAGCCAAAATTTGAACCGAATCGGTTCATCCGTTCGAGAGTTATCGAGCGCTCCAGCCAGCATGACAGACAGACAGACAGACGGACGGACATGGCTAGATCGACTCCAATTTGTCTGAAACACATTTCGTCCAAACATACTTGGGGTCTAAAACCATTATTTCGATGAGGCAGATTTTTATCGTATCAAAGTGTATATACCCTCTTTAGCCTAAAAGCTGAGGGTATAATGAGAAAATGGTTATTTTTTAATTGAATTTCTTAAACAAACGACTATTGTCCACGTCGAGTGATCGTTCTATGGGCGATATATGAAAGCGTAGACCTGAATGGCCTAATTTGGGGGGGGGGGAGGGGTCTTTTATACTACCAACGAAGATTAAATGCCAAATTTTAGCCATTGCGGTGAAATATTGAAAACAGAAATTTTAAAATGCCGAAAATTGTGAGGTAGTCTTCTATGGGAGCAATATTAAGTCGTTAGCCTATACCTACAACTTTCAGGTGGAAAGTTCTGTACCCCCAAAGAAGACTAAACACCAATTTTCAGCCATTTCGATGGGCTCAAAATGAAGGCGTGGACTTATACCCACAAATTTAAGGTGGAAAGTTTTGCACCCCCAAGGAAGACTAAATAGCAAATTTAAGCGAAACCGAAAACTGGAATGGGCCGTTCTATGGTGGCTATATGGAGGCATGGACCTAAACCGATATATTAAGAGGGGAAAGTTGAATAACCCCAACTAAGGCTAAATTCCAAATTTCAGCCATTTCGATGGACTATTGTGGCCATAAGCTTGAAAATACGGAAAATCGGAAGTGGGGGCTATACTAAGGCGTGGACCTGTACCGACACATGCCCCAATACCAATACTAAATACCAAATTTTAGTCAATTCGGAAGAATATTGAGGACACATATTGAAGATAACATTTTCAAAATATCAAAAATCGGGTGGTACCGTTCTATGTGTGCTATATCAACACATGGACCGATATAGCCCATTTGCAATACCATCCTAGGAGTAATAGAAACTTCTACACTAAATTAAAAAAGCTCTGTCTTAAAAATTGTGAACTGTATCTTGATTTCAACAGACGGACGGACAGATTGACATTTTTATATCGACATAGAATTTTACCCTGAATATATATCGTCTGCTCCGTCGGAAAAGGTCGTAAGTCCCTCACAATAAATTTTTCAGGAGGAAGAAAAAACATTCCAGCGCTTTCTGTATTAAAAATTTTACTATGGTGGTAAAGGCAGTATTTTTCGTTTATTTATTCTGCTTCAATACCTGTACTTTGTTTGGTAAAATTCCGTCGCGTTTGGGAGATAATTGGATGTCTTTGGACTTACGACCTTTTCCTTGTACAGTTTTGTATTTTTGTAGGGACTTACGACCTTTTCCTACAATTTACGGACGTTTTTAAAATAAAATATTTATACTTTACGAAACAATGTGGAAAGGGTATTATAAGTTTGTTTTGTCCAATATTCGTGTAACATCGCGAAGTATTCGTCGTAGACCCCCTCCCCTTGCCATTTTGTCATATCTTGACAAGATAAAGCGATCTAGCTATGTGTGTCCGTCCATCCATTAACAATTGTAATACAAATCCAGACTAGGGATAGGTAGTGGAAAGCAATAATCGATTTTTCGACTTTTCGATTTTGGTCTAAAACTAAAAATGCGATTTTTCGGTCTTGCGATTATTTCAGTTGTCTTAGAACTCGACTATCGACTTTTTCATAACCGCAGAAAATCGATCAAAATCGACTATTCGTCGATTTTCGAGTTTTCTTTTGAAACTGTAAAACCGCCAAAAGTGTAAAACCGCCAAGTCAAAAATCGACGGACAAACTCGAAAATCGACAAGAAGATAATCGATTATGCGATTTTCCTTCCAGACAAAAGTCGACTACGATTTTTAGATGTTTGACTGCAAAAAGTCGATTAATCGATTAACCGAAAGTCGACTTACATATCCCTAATCCAGACCTCAATTTTGGACCGATCGTCACGAAATTTTGTGGAGAGGTCGGGTTCCGACTGGAAGTAACCATTAGATGTTGGTTATGATCGAAAGGTGTGAAATGGACCAAACCCACAATTTTTACCCGACTTTGTAGCTGTCCCGTAGATCGCAGTAATATTCCGATCGGAGCGAAATTTTAAGAATGATTTGAGTTTAAGGCAAAGAATAAGCTTGCAATTTAACATGGTGATGAGATAATTATTAGCGGGTTTAATGGACCAAACCTTTTGTGTGAAATCTTATATATAAACGACAATTTGTTTATGTTTGTATGTTCCGCATAGACTCAAAAACGGCTGAACCGATTTTTTTTTGAAAATTTCAGAGAAAATACAAGGAACAACCGAGGTGAAAATAGGCTTTTTTTTAATTTCGGAGGGAGCGGGTGCTATTTTTTATTTTTTTTTTTAAATGATTTTGTGCAAAAGTTATGAAGGTATCGGTCAGAAAATTAATTTGCGAGGCAACGGTTGTCGGTATAACCATGACCGTCTGTCCGTCTTTTGAAATTAAAATACAGCTCGCAATTTTTAAGATAGATCTTCGTGATTTGGTAGAGAAGTTTCTATTAGTTCTAGGATGTTTGGTATTGACGCCTTCATATAGCCCCATAGAATGGTGCCTCCCGAATTTCGGTATTTTGAAGATTAGACACATTGTTTTACCGAAATTGCTGAAATTTGGTATTTAGTCTACTTCATAAACGAAAGGACTGGCCGAATTTAACGACGTTCTTACTTGTTATTGATATTCACTTGCATATCCCAACTAATTTGCGATGCAAAAAAATTTAATTGACATAAGAAAAGGTATCATAAATTATTTTAAGGGCCAGCAACGTGGACCGGTTCGGCTAATATTTAATATAAAACATGACTCGTTGTACTTATGACCTTGTAATTTTGCTTTACGACCTTTTCCTTCAATTAAATTTCATGATTAATTCCGTTAATATACGTGGTTTCTTAGCTACACTCTAATCCCAAATAGTGTCCTTTTTTGTCTTCCCAAGTATTTCTGCCCCAACACACTGCATCTTTTGTTTTTGTCTGTAAACCATGTAGAATCGTCAGCATGTAATGTCTTCATGCGTTTAGGAAGTTCATCATCAGAGCTTTCAGAATCACCGTGAAAACCATAGGGAACTAGACCCATGACACCATCGTCTAATTCCATTCCAAACTCATACTGCTCTTTGTTAGCAAAAACATGACGTCTTCTTAGTTTAATAACATTTCAATCAATTATAATTTTAGAATCATTTAATGATATAAACATTGCACTTATCCGTCCGTTAGAAGGTATTACTTTATTGAATTCAGAATACAAACTAATCTCGTTATGTGAATAAATGTCCCTAGAGAAACCACAAATTACCAGTTTATAAAGTTAAGTTAAGATATACGACAGAAAAAACTGTAAAAATTTTGATTTTTTTACAAATTTTTCAATATATGAGGTATTTGAACACATACAGCATCCCAGTTTGTATCAATGAAAAGGCCAGAAGTCCATCTTTCAGAATGAGTTCGCTTATAGGGGAAAATGTAAGTTTTCGTTGCAATATAGAAATAATCACATTTTTGTTCAAAAGTTTGGTCCACAGGCTCCGCCAAATATCATCCGATTATCATCCAAAGGTGTGGGCTAGTTCTTTACATTGTACCCCAACCATGGATGACGTTAAACATTATATCTGAACTACATTAACTGTAGTATTCTTTTAAAGTATACATTTTCCTGTGGACTTACGACCTTTTCATACTCAAATTTGTACGTTTTGTGGACTTACGACCTTTTCCGACAAGGGCAAAACATATAGAAAAACGCGACATACTACCATTTTCTTTGTAGCATACGACGTGTTTTGACTTGTACTATCATCCTGTAACAAAAACGCGATTTCCCAAAAAAGTGGACTTACGACCTTTTCCGACGGAGCAGACGATATATTTTATAGGGTCTCCGATGAATATTTCGATGTGTTACAGACGGAATGACAAATTTAATTATACCCTCCATATTATGGTGAAGGGTATAGTAACGAATTAATCAAATAGAAGAGGAACTCGATGGATTTCCATGCTAAACCCCTATTTTAACCGAAGAAATCTCAAAAAATGGACCTTAAATTTATTTAGCCCGAAACATCTACATTAAAATAACTTATGGATTATAAAACTATTTCATTTATATTGCAAAAATATAAAAGATTTCACAATAATATTTTTATTTATTTATTTCAAATATTTATTATAATAAAAAATTACAATAAAATTATATAAAAAATAGCACTAGCATCTAAGGCTATCGGCTAACACAATAATATATTCGCAGAACGCACACGTCTATCGCAATTTTGCAGCGAAAAAGTCATCGTTAACATTGTAAAAAAATATATATTTTAAATGTACCGTTATTCCGCTCTGACTTACTATTTTTAATTATTATATACATATGTATGCCGTTATGAACAGTCAACACTGTAGTTCAATACAGCAGTAACGTTTCATAGTTCCGTTCAAGTCCATTTTTTGATGTTTCTGCACTGTGGGGTGCTCTGATTTCATTGGATTACATATGTATTTGTAAAACAAATCAAAGATATACAAATAGAGTACGTTACAAAAAAGAGCACGGATACCCAATATAGAGTACTTTACTCTATAATAGAGTACGGTTGGTCACAGTCACTATGCCAAAACATGGACAATTTTTGGTAGTAAAGTTTCGTGTCTGCAGGGATCCTCAGATGACAAATTGCGTGTACTTCAGTAAAAAATGTAGCTAAACCCCGCAAAATAACGAAAATTGCGAGGCACCGTTATATGCGAGCTACACCCAAACATGGACCTATGTCGGCAATTTTTGGGGGAGAAAAAAGGAGAAAAAATACCGAAAATCGCGAGGCACCGTTATATGGCGGCTATACCTATACATGGGCCTATGTTGAAATTTTTTTAGTGTAGAAGTGTTGTGTCTGCAGGGAACTTCAGATGTACAATTATGGGTAGTTCTGTCAGTAAATTAAGCTAAAAATCCTCAAAATACCGAAAATCGGGAGGTTCCGTTAAATGAGGATATACCAAAAACAACAAAAATTTATACAATTTTATGTAGATACGTTTCGTGACTGCAGGGAGCCACACATTGCAAATTACAGCTAGTTAAAATGGCAGCTAAAAACAAAATACAGAAAATCGGGACGTACAGTTATATATGGGGTCTACAAAAATCTTTGACAATTCTTGGTGGAACATTTTTGACCAGGTAAATACAGGTAGTTCCTTAAAAAATACTCAAGATAACGAAAATCGGGAGGTACCGTTATATGGTGCTATACCAAAACATGGACCGGAGGTAACATTGTTTGGAGGCTATCCTAGAAAATTTACCTAAGTTGTCAGATTTTATTATAGAACCCTTAACGAAAAATTACAGCTAATTCGGTTAAAAATTGTAGTTAAAATCCTCAAAATACCAAAAATCGGGAGGTACCGTTATATGCGGTCTATACCAAAACATGGACCTATATTGACAATGTTTGGTGAACAAGTTTTGTGGTCACTGGGTACCTCAAACCTGTTGCTTATATAATTGTTCCACAAACATCCCAGATGGGACAAGGGAGACTGTTGCTTATATGTATCTTTAAAATACCTAAAATCGGGATGTATTTTTATATGGGAGCTAAACCAAACCATGGACTATATTTAAAATTTTTGGTGGAAAAATTGCGTGACTACTGGGAACCTCAAATGTTAAATAACGGCGAGTTCGGTTAACATTTGCAGCGGTAACATTATATGGGAGCTATGTATACCTAAACATGGACTGATATAACCTATCTTCGAACATGACCTGCCCATGGCAAAAAGACTCTCGGGTGCAAAAATATAGCGTTCTACTTCAATTATTGTGGACGCTAGAGTGATTACGGACATAGCTAGATCGACTCAGAATTTTATTCTGGTCAAGGATATAAATTATTATATTAATCCGTTACACACGGAAAACAAACTTAATATGTCGGTCAAAATTTGTTCATATATTTTCTGTACGTTCATTATGCATAACTAACGATTAGGATGCTAATAAGGACAAGCAACCGATTAGAATATTGCCTATTATTTTGGTAATGGGGTTGCTTACATGTGCTCAAACCAAAAAATCTCGACGATACTAGGCATAAAGTTGTGGTTATGCTAATGTCCATTCTTATTGTACACATGTATGTACTCATATGTGGCCATTTGGCCCAAACACCACCTGCTACAATACCAATTCTTAAAACACAGCACTTTTGTAACTGTTCCCATTATAGCAATAACAATTGACTACAGGAAAATACATTTTCCCATCTCTTATATTTATTTCTCTTATACACAACACTTTACTTTTTCTTCTTCTATGTATCTGCAACTTATTCACCACTCAAAGTATTACATTCAGCAAAAAGCTTTTCTACTTCTGCGTGTACTCTTAAAAAGCTCTTTGGCTTGCATAGAATGAAATTAGTTCAATTGTTTATACAATAAAACTTTGCTAAAAGCTTTCATCAGTTATCCTTAAGAAATATATTAAAATTTTCTGCTGCTACTTTTGTTTGCTTTTTGGGGTGACACTCTCTCATTGGTGTTGTTATTGTTTGTCGTGTTGGCGACCGAGGCGTATGGCAAAATAAATACGGATTACACAAAAATACGACAATCAAAATGCCGAGGATACATATTCGCAGAGAATGGCAGTGCTGCTGTCACTATGGACAAACAAATACCGGAAGAAAATGTCATAAATGTTCGAGAAAAACAAAAACCACACACACACACACACACAATAGAATACTTATAGCGGCGAATATTTGCCGCCATTGATAATACTTATTTTTTTATTGGAACGAGGTGGTTTGGGATGACAATTGTTATAGTTTAAAGGCAAATTTATATTCATCTACCCCTCCCATTGCACACAGTTTCCATATACAAGGATTTTAATTGGTGTCCGACAAGTGTGTATATTCATTCGTTGTACACAATAATGTTCACTTGACCTCTAGGTCATGTCTAGTTCGCTGGCCTATTAAAACAAAACTCACTCACCCCTCTTGTAGTTTGAAGTGCTTAACTCAAATCATGTTGTTCTTGTACTTACGCATTCGAAACTAATTTGAGTATCCTTTTATGAAATGCTTTATGTAAAATGGGATATTATCGGCTTTAATTAGGCAAAATCAATTAATACGAGTACAGTCATTCGAGGGAACGAATGAATGACCAATTGATTGGAGAAGTGGAAAGTAGTGCTAAATGAGATTAAGCTTTACGTTAGTTGCCACAGATTTTATGAGTCTAAATGATTCTTAGAAATTTTGTTTATTTACTTAAATGCCAGATTACCATGTTAAAAAAAAAAACGTGTGGACAAATTTAAATGTATGTAATAGGTATGGCTAGTATTTTTATACCCTACACCACTATGTGGTAAGGGGTATTATGTGTTAGTGCATTTGTATGTAACATACAAAAGGAAGCGAGATAGACCTTCTAGGGATATACATAGAATCACTTTCTGAGTCGATTTATGCATGTCCGTCCGCAACATACAGGTCGCATTTGTTGACCGATTTCGCTGAAAATTGGGGAATTCCATTTTTTTAGCCGTCGGAAGATCATGTTCGAAGATGGGCTATATCGGTCTAAGTTTTGGTATAGCCCCCATATAACGGTACCTCCCGATTTAAGGTATTTTAAGGATCTTAGCCGCATTTGTTGCCCAAACCAACTGAAATTTTACATTTGAGGTTCCCAATGGCCGCGAAATTGCTCCACAAAAATTGTCAAGATAGGTCCACGGTTCGGTATAGTCCCCATATAACGATACCTCCCGATTTAAGGTGTTTTATGGATCTTAGCCACATTTTTTGCCCAAACTAGCTGAAATTTTACATTTGAGGTTCTCAATGGCCGCGAAATTGCTCCACTAAAAATTGTCAAGATAGGTCCATGTTTTTTGTAGCCCCCATATAACGGTACCTCCCGATTTTAGGTATTTTAACGATTTTCCCCAAATATGGCTCCAATTTGCCATTTTGAGTTTAATGAGTTCAAAAAATTTACTTTAATGTTTGTTTTGGTTATTAAAAAACTTCCCCACCAAGAATTATGGACATACATATGTCCAAGTTTTGATATAGCCCCGAATTTTGGTATAGCTTCCATATTAAAGTACGGCTAGATTTTAGGCACTCTGCAGTTTTTATATACTTTTTATACCCTACACCACTATGTGATAAGGGGTATTATGTGTTAGTGCATTTGTATGTAACATACAAAAGGAAGCGAGATAGACCCATAGTTCCTTCTAGGGATATACATAAAATCACTTTCTGAGTCGATTTATGCATGTCCGTCCATCCGTTCGCAACGTACAGGTCGCATTTGTTGTCCGATTTTGCTGAAAATTGGGGAATATCGTTTTTTTAGCCGTCGGAAGAACGCTATTTATTTTGGTGATAATCGGTTCAGATTTGAATATAGCTCCCATATATATTTTCGGTCGATTTCGCGTATTTGCTGTACCTAACGCTCCATATAAGTCCGATTTCATATTTGATATTTGGAGTGTGTGACTGAATTCGGTCTGGAAATAAATGTGCCAAATTATATCGAAATCGGTTAAGATCTGGATATAGATCCGATTTATATTTTACATATTCACAGTGGTGTAGGGTATCATATAGTCGGCCCCGCCCGACTTTGATCCTTTCTTTACTGGTTATAATGTTCATTTATTTCTTAAATTTGCAGTCTTCGAAGTTCCATCGCGAAAATTCAGTTGAAAACATGTCTGGAACATATGAAGCGACATTTTATGGAACTATGTTATAGCGTATTACCCCATTCATCTGCCTGGAAGTTTATAGAATAAGTCCGTGTGACAAAAAAAATATGACAAGGAAAAATGAGTAGATTATGAAAGTATGAGACACGTGTATCGGCGTTTTTATACCCTCCACCATAGGATGGGGGTTATATTAAGTTTGTCATTCCGTTTGTAACTACTCGAAATAATCATTATAGACCAAGCATGGTCACATTTGGCACGGCGGTGCCGATGATTTTCGGCAATTTACACGCACACGACCCGAATGCACAGAAAGAGCGTACAAAAGAGAACAAATGTTTTGATTTGTTATTGTTTTATAGCTTGCGTGAACACAAACTTACTAACACACTGTTATAAGATGCCAATATTTTGAATACATTCACATTTTCTCCGTTCTCTTTTTTGTCATGCCTGTTGTAGACCCCATAAACTATATATATTCTTGATCAGCGTGCAATTCTACATCGATATAGCCATGTCCGTCCGTTTGTGGAAATCACTCTAGCGTCCGAACGGATTGAAGCAGGTGGATGCAATTTTGGTAAAATCTTTTATATGTATGTAGGACTTTTGGCTATGTAGGTCCACGTTTTCGTATAGCCCCCATACAAAGTGACGCGTGACGCGTCGTCGTTTTAAGGAAATTTTAAGATATTTGTTCCATTTGACCATCGAATTGCTTGTAATTTGGTATTTTGTGTCTCCAGAGGCTAAAAAATATTTCTACCAAATTTTGTTTATATAGGTCCACGTTTTGGTATAGCCCCCATATAAGGCCCCATATATAGTACGCGTCATTTTAAGATATTTTGAATGTGTTAGTCTCATTTGAGCACCGAATTGATTGTAATTTGGTATTTTGTGTCTCCAGAGGCTAAAAAACATTTCTACCAAAGTTTGTTTATATAGGTCCACGTTTTGGTATAGACCCCATATCGACGCCTCCAAACAATAGTATGCTAAGCCGACTTAGCATGTTTTCAAGTTCTTTACATTTTTATATTTAACGTCCTTTAGCTTAAATTCTGTCAAATTTTGGTAATGATCGGACAATCCGAACAGAAGTTATAAACAAATATTTACTTAGCATAGTACTGAAGGTCAAAGAAATTTCCAAATTTTCAGAGCTTGTCCTGCAAAACTCGCTTTTCAGAATTAGCAAACTATTATTTGGAGGTGTTGAACGCCCTTTAACTTAAATTCTGTCAAATTTTGGTAATGATCGGACAATCCGAACAGAAGTTATAAACAAATAATTACTTAGCATAGTACTGAAGTTCAAAAAATTTCCAAACTTTGAAAGCTTAGCATACTATTATTTGGAGGTGTCGATATAAGAAATATTTGTACCATAAAATGTTTATATAGGTCCAGGTTTTGATATAGATCCTATAGGACTATATCTCCAGATTTTCATTATTGCAGCGAAATGGCTGAAATTTGGTGGTTAGTCTTCATTTGGGGTATAAAACATTCCATATGAAATTTGTCGGTATAGGTCAACGCCTTCATATAGCCCCCATAGAACGGTACTCCCGATTTTCGGTATTTTGAAGGTTGTGGCCTCAATATTCCACGGAAATGGCTGAAGTTTGGTGGTTAGTCTTCATTTGGGGTATAAAACATTCCATATGAAATTTGTCGGTATAGGTCCACGCCCCCATGTAGTCCCCAAAGGACGATATCTCTAAATTTTCGGTATTTTTGAAGGTTTTAGCTATACTATACTACCAAAATGGCTGAAATTTGATATTTCGTCTTGTTTTTTAATGCAAAACTTTCTCCCAGAAATTTGTCTGTATCGGTCCACGCTTTGATTTACACCCCATGGAACGGTACATCGGTGTTTTCGGTGTTTTGAAGGGTTTAGCCTCATTATAACACCGAAATGGCTAAAATTTGGTACATAGTCTTCGTTGTGGGTATAAAATTTTCCACCTGAAATTAGTCGGTATAGGTCAACGTCTTTATATAGCTACCATAGAACAGCACCACCCGGTATTTTGAAGGTTTTAGCCTCATTATTACACCGAAGTGGCTGAAATTTGTTATTTAGTCGTTTTCCGGGCTACAACAATTTCTCTCAGGTCAACGTTTTGAAAGAACGGTACCTCCCGATTATCGGTATTTTGAATTTTGTAGCCTCATTATTTCATCGAAGTAGCTGTAATTTAACATTTTGTCTTTTTCTGGGCTACAAAAATATCCCTCAGAAATTTGTCGGTATACGTGCATGTTTTGGTGGTACCCCCATAGAACGGTATATCCCAATTTTCGGTATATTGACGGGTTTAGCCTCATTATAACACGGAAATCGCTGCAAGATTTTACTTAGTCTTCGTTGAGGGTATAAAACTTTCCACCTGAAATTTTTCGGTATAGGTCCATGTCTTCATATAGCCACCCATAGAACGGTACCTCCCGATTTTCTCCGTATACCTCGTTCTCCTCCAAAATAGTTGTTTTTTGGTATTAAGTTTTTGACAGAGGTATGAAACATTCCAGCCGAAATGTGCCGGTATAGGTCGACGTCCTCAAATACCCCCATAAGACCGTACCTTCCGATTTACAGTATTTTGAAAGTTGTGGCCCCAATATATCACCGATATGACTGAAATTTAGTATTTAAATTGCCATGTGTGTATAAAATATTGCAGAAGATAATTATCAGTATAAGCCCTTTTCTTCAAATAACCCACCTAGAAGCATACTTCCCGATTTTCGGTATTTTAAGGTTGTGTCATCAATATTCCATCGAAACGGATGAAATTTAATATTTAGTCTCCGTTGATGGTATAAAACTTCCCAAAGTAGGCGGAGAAAAATTCTACACAAAACTTCACTATGAGAAATAACCCTAGAAATTTACATAAATAGATGTATCATGAATGACCATAACAAATCCAATTAGGATATAGCCATTTATGTAAATTTCTAGTGTTAATTCCGTAAATGTCACTAAAGCAGGAGTTACTCCCATCATTGTATTATTTTGAACCACGTCAAATCGTGTATGTGAGAGCCCATATGATACCTATATTTTTACTGGACCATAGCCGTAGACCTCCCATGTATTTTCCCATACAATATAAGCAACAAATGGCTTATCCTAACTACGTAATTTAAGTTAAAATTACTAAAAATACGCAATTTTACAACTTCCGATCTGGGTTTTCAACACAAATATTTCAAAAGCTGTTTAAATGGAGAGCACAACATCTTCGGTATGAATTCATAACGAAAAACCATCAATAAGATATTTATAGTGTCCAATCACAACGACAATCTGGATAAAATTTATAAAATATGGCCCTAAACCCAATATCAAAAACAAAGGCGGCTAATATGCTGTTTACCTTCTTTATAAGGATTTGTTTGAAATATAAGCAATGGAATTGACATTTAAAACCCAGTCGGTTTGTTAAATCCGGTTATATATAAACGGGGTATAAGTTTGTTATATGTTATGGTTACAGATTTCTTTTATTCAGAGGCTCATAGTGAAATTTGATTTGGAACATTTCTTTTTTTATCATATCCCCAAAAAGTGATGGATTTTGTTAGATTTTGATCCAGTATGGATTTATGTAATATGTAAAAGTAAAACATATAATTTCATTCTAAAATATATAATTTTGTAACCTAAGTTTCTTAAGAAAATAGTACAGCTAGATATATGGTTTATTCCGAAACTCATAGTGAAATTTTGTGTAGAATTTTTTTTGTTTTGACGATTTTCACCTAGAATCAAGTTTCATAATACTTTCATGTATCAATTCGAAAAATGGAATACTAATACTAAAATTTATACTAATATTTTCATGATGTAAATAGACATTTCATTTCTTTGGTGACCCATTATGAAATTTTACGAAGAATATTTTTTTCTTTATGTTTTGTGGGACAATTTACAGATTTTGTGTATTCTAAGACCTATAGTAACAATTTTTGTAGAATATTTGGATTTGATATAATCACATTTCAAAGGGGTTTTTAAAGATTTTCGAAAAATTAGACCAAAAAGAACCCGCACGAGGGTAAAAATTAAAAATAAAATATTCCCCACATCCTACTCTAGATGCCAAAGACACTATATACCTAAAATGTAAGGAATCCAAGATATCTTAACTCGAATATTCCGAAAAAACTAGAAATGGGCGGAACTTGCCCCCCTACTTTGCTTACTTTCTGACCAACAAAATTTTGGTGTGTGCATTCGTTGAAATTCGACGACACATACTAGTGGAAAAGGTTTGAATTGTTTTCGCAGACACTTTCGTCGGAGTTGTGTGAGGTTGCCAAAGAAAAATTTTTCATTGAACTTTTTTCTTTGGTTATTACCTTTATACTTCGAGCTGACGATTGATGTTTGGGTATAATAAGTTTTTTGTTGAAGAATTTATTGAAAAACAAGTGAGCAAAGGCTATGGTCGGGACGGGGCCGACCATGTGATACCCTACACCACTACCCCTGTGCATAAGCTTTTCACTGGTAAACATTTCTTTTAGGGAATATAAACCGACTACCACCAAAAATAATATGCCTCTTTGTCTCTGGGACCCCCATAAGCAACCAAAATTTCGTGACCATCCGATCAAAATTACGACCTGTAGCTTGATTGCAAAATGGATGGATGGATGCATTACCGACTATTGTGGTATCTCCCTTGTTTGACCACTTTCGCCAACCTGCTTTACACCAATGTAAAGGTAATATTTTCTTCTTCCATTGACAGGCTTTGTCGTTGGAATACCCCTACTAGAAGCCAATATATTCACAAAGAATAAAACTTTGAATTTGTCTCCAAATGAGTTTTTTCCCATTCCGACCCCTAAATATTATCCGGCTATCACCAAAATCAATAGGCTTCTTCCTAAGTGGGACCGCATCAACTCCCAAAAAATTCGTGACGATCCGATTAAAATTGCGACCTGTAGCGTGATTAAAACAAATCGGAAAATGGAATGCATTACCGACTATTGCGATATATCTGTTGTTTGAGCAGCTACGACAACCTACTTTACATCGTAGTAAAGGTGATATCTTCTACTTTCCTTGCCAGGTTTTGCTTTTGATATACCTCTTAAAGAAACAGAGATATTGGCTGCGAAATAAAACGTAGACCTTTTCTTCAAATAAGTTTTTGCTCATTCCGGCCTCTGAATACTATCCGACCATCATTAAAATCAGTAGGCTTCTTCCTCTGTGGGACACCCATTAACCCATAAACTTTCGTGACCATCCGATCAAAATTGCGACCTGTAGCGTGATTACAAACAAATCGGAAAATGGGATGCATTACCGACTATTGCGACCACCTATGACAACCTTATTTACATCGTTGTAAAGGTGATATTTTCTACTTTCCTTGCCAGAGTTTGCTTTTGATATACCTCTTAAAGAAACAGAGATATTGGCTTTGAAATAAAACGTTGACCTTTCTCCAAATAAGTGTTTGCCCATTCCGGCCTCTGAATATTATCCGACCATCATCAAAATCAATAGGCTTCTTTCTTTTTGGGACCCCCATTAACCCCCAAAATTTCGTGACCATCCGATCAAAATTGCGACCTGTAACTTGATTACAAAAAAATCGGAAAATGGGATGCATTATCGACTATTGCCATATCTTTACTAATTGACCACCTACGACAACCTACTTTACACCGTTGTAAAGGTGATATTATCTACTTTCCTTTCCAGGTTTTGCTTTTGATATACCTCTTAAAGCAACAGAGATATTGGCTTTGAAATAAAATGTTGACTTTTCTCCAAATAAGTGTTTGCCCATTCCGACCCCTAAATATTATCCGACCATGACCAAAATCAATATGCTTCTTCATCTGTGAGACCCCCATTAACGCTGAAATTTTCGTGATGATCCGATCAATATTGCGACCTGTAGCGTGATTTCCAAAAAAATAGAAAAATGGGATGTATTACCGACTATTGCGATATCTCCGTTATTTGGTTACCTACGCCGACCTAGTTTGCATCATTGTAAAGACGGGATCTTCTACTTTCATAGTCAGGCTTTGCTTTTGGAAAATTTTCAACCAAAGCTGTGATATTTGTCAATATAATTAAGATCGCAAAAATGAAAATTGGGGTTTTATTTGCTACTATTGCGATATCTTCGTTGTTTGATCACCTACCAGCACCTACTTTACATCATTAGAAAGGTGATATTTTCTGCTTTCATTTTTAGGTTTTGCTTTTGGTATAACCTATATAGAAGCTGAGATATTGGCTTTGCAAAAAAACGTTGTCCTTTTATCCACCTTCGTTTTTTGCCCTTTCCGACCCCTAAATATTATCCGACCATCACCAAAATCAATAGGCTTCTTCCCCTCCGGGACCCCCATCAACATCAAAAATTTCGTGACGATCCGATCAAAATTGCGGCCTGTAGCGTGATTACAAGGTTTAGATGGACAGACGGACAGACGGACGGACGGACGGACTGACGGACGGACACACATAGCCAGATCGACTCAGCTCGTCGAGACATTCATTTTGATATGTATAAGTATGGGTCTACGACCATTATTTCGATGCGTTACAAACTTTTTGGCCAAAACCAACTTATAATACCCTCCCCACATAGTGGTGTAGGGTATAATAACTTCGGTGGAGAATATCCACAAACAAAAAACAATGGAACTGATGAGTTTCTGTGGCGAGAATCGAAACTATAGTATTCCCTGCCTTACCCCTTGGCGAACAATGTCAAATCTTTTCCACTAATAAACTAGTTGTTTTAAAATATTAAAACAACAACAATGGGATTAAGCCAGACTATTTTGAAAAAAACAAAATTGCAAACGCTATCCAAAAAAAAAAAAAAAAAAAAAACGCCACAATGTTTCTAATATTTTATATTTTTATAGTTTATTGGGGTTTGATTTTGATGCAAAACATGAAAACACAAGACTTCAATTTTAAACTTGATATAGGGGCTATACCAAAACATGGAACTATGGTGAAAATTTTTAGTGAAGAAGTTTTGTGACCAATGGCAACCTCAAATATCAAATAACAGATAGTGCGGACAAAAAATGCAGTTATACTCCTTTAACCAACTAAAATCGGGAAGTGCCGATATTTTTTCATGGCTGATGGACCTCTGAACTTCAGGACATTTTTAAATATATTGTTTTTCTTAATAGAGGAGATTTCGTGCCATCTTCGAAATTCATGCCTAAATGTACCACGGCACATTCCACATTCGCTAGTTCGCCGATCAAAAAGTTCTGTAGAAGCCAAATTTGGAAATGTTTAAAAGAGTAACCCAAAGTTGGTCTGCCATAAACTACTAAGTTTATGGTATCAACGAGCAAGACGTACGGTAGGTTAGGACCAGTTTTGGACGATGAAAAATTAAATTTGACTTTATTTTCCTCGACACCGCCAAAATGTTCACAAATATAAATAAAAATTGTTTTTTTAATAAAATATTAAGACAACAACTTTGGATTATTATTTATTTAGCGTATTCCATCAGGAACATAAGCCATTTACATAGAATCTCCATCTCTGTCTATCTGATGCGATATATCTTAATTCATTAAAAGTTTTTCCGGTTTCTGTAAAAATTGTACGTCTCCACGTTTTTCTTGGCCTTCCGCGGCCTCTGTATCCTTGGGGATTCCATTCAAGAGTTGCGTGTGATATTTCGTTGTATGCTCTTCTCAGAGTATGCCCCAGCCAGCAGTATTTTCTTCTTTTGATCTGCAGATTGATGTCTTCTTGTTCCGCTATTTCTAATAGGTTTTCATTCGATATGGTTCTAGGCCACCATATTCTGAGGATGTTTCGTAGGCATCTATTTGTGAAGGTTTGCAGTTTGCGTTTTATTTCTTCGTTTACAGTCCATGTTTCTGACCCGTAAAGTAATACGGATTTGATGCAGGCATTGTATATGTGTATCTTTGTTTTAGGTGATATGGCACTGGATTTCCATATATTCTTTAGGTTGAAATAAGCTACTCTCGCCTTAGCCACGCGAGATGATACGTCGTTAATTGCGCCTCCGTCGCTAGTTATGATGCTTCCAAGGTAGCTAAACTCACTGATATTTTGGATTGGGAGGTTGTTGAGATAGAATGCGGTTTGATTGGCATTCCCCTTTATGACCATAGATTTGGTCTTGTCTGCATTGATTCGGAGTCCGCATTCTGCAGCCCGCTTAGAAAGTTCATTGATTTTATGTTGCATGTTTTCTTTTGTCGTGGCTAGTAAAACAATGTCGTCTGCGTATTCTAGATCCTCGAGCTGTTGGTTAATTCTCCACTGGATGCCTCTGTTTTGATTGTTGGTGTATGCTAGTATTTCGTCCAAGGTACAGATGAAAAGTAGTGGTGAAAGCGAACATCCTTGTTTTACCCCGCTGTGTGTTGTAAAGGGATCGCTAGTTTTACCGAGGTGAGACACTCTCATTGTTGCGTCCGTGTATTGTGCTTTAATAAGATTAATTATGTTTGTTGGCACACCTTTTCTCTCTAGAGCTCTCCATATTACGACTCGGTTAATTGCGTCAAAGGCCTTTTCGAAATCGACAAATGTAAGGTACAAAGTTGAATTGAATTCATTGCATTGTTCGATTATTAATCTTAAGCTGTTGATCTGGTCTACGCAGGATCGGTTTGGTCGGAATCCAGCTTGTTCTTTTCGAAGGCATTGATCAAGTGGTTCAAGGATTCGGTTTAGGATTATTTTGTTGAATATTTTACATGCAGCAGGAGTTAACGCAATACCTCTCCAGTTACTGCAGTTTTTTAAATCGCCTTTTTTTTGGTATTTTTACAATGATGCTTTCTTTCCAATCTGTCGGTACATTCTCTGTAGTCCATATGTGTGTAAGCAGAGGTAAAATTATTTTAGCTACCGTCGAAGGATTAGTTTTATAAAATTCAGCTGGTAAATCGTCTATGCCTGCGGCTTTTCCGTTTTTCAGTTGAGTTATTGCAGTCGAAACTTCTATCAGTGTAGGGGGATTTATGTTTACGGTACCCACAGGGATTGGAGTAGTGTAATTTGAGCTTTGGTATGAATGAAATGGCTGATCTGATTGACACGTGTGATTTAAAACTTCTTCAAAATGTTCTTTCCACCTATTAAGTTGCTCTTCGTCGGTCGTTAGAATATTTCCGTGTTTATCTTTGATGGGTATTCTCGTATTTGACTTCTTTCCCGAAAGTTTTCTTATTCTTATTTCTTCGAAAACAGTTTTGAGGTCACCACGCTGGGCTGCTGTTTCGGCGTCGCTAGCCATAGTATTGATGAAGCTTCGTTTGTCATGTCTTGCTCTTCTTTTTACATCCTTGATTAGCTGAGAGAGCTTTGCTTGGAGTTCAGCTTTTCGTACAGGGTTATTTTCTTGCATCGTATCTTCCCTTGCTTTGCGTCGTTCTTCTACCAAGGTCCAAAATTCAGGAGATAGCCATTCCTTGTTTTCCTTTTGTGCAATGCCGACGATGGCTTTTGCTGTCTCTTTGAACGAGTTTTTAATTTTGTTCCATTCTTCATCCACGTTTGAATTTGTGGGAAGAGGTATTGATGGGATGTTATATTTAGCGTTAATGCTGTTTATGAAACGCTCTTTAACTCCATCCGATTCTAATTTGAGTCGGTTATAGAAGTGGCGTTTAGGCTTAACTAAATTATCGTTTCTTCTATATTTTTTAAGTGTGAGTTTGAGCTCGGCGATCAAAAGATAATGATCGGATGCGATGTCTGCGCTCCGTAGCACTCTCACGTCTTGCATCAATTTAAATCGCTTCTTGCTGATACAGAAATGATCTATCTGGCTTTGGGTAGAGAATCGTGGATCACGTGACTGCCAAGTAATTTTATGGTGAATTTTATGGGGGAAGTATGATCCTCCGACTACAAGATCGTAATTTGAACACGTTTCCAGTAAAAGTTCTCCGTTTTCGTTTTTCTCTCCAGGGCTTTGCTTTCCCATAACTTTTTCGAACCCGGTGTTATCGCATCCAATGCGTGCGTTCATGTCGCCCATTAAAATAAGGATGTCGTCTTTGTCGACACTAGTCAAGGTGCGATTTAATTCGTCGTAGAACTTTTCCTTAGTTTCTAACTCAGTTACCTCAGTTGGCGCGTAACATTGTACTATTGTGATTTTACCTATGCTGCTTTTAAGTTGTGCTCTTATAATTCGTTCGGAGATTGCTGACCAGGAGATTAGGGAGTTTCGGAATTTCCTGTTTATAAATATTCCAACTCCGTGGGTATGCGGACTTCCTTCATTCCGACCGGAGTATAAAATGCGGTCGCCTTTAGAGTTTGTGAATTCACCGCTGCCGTTCCAACAACTTTGGATTAAGTCTGATTATATTGAAAAAAGTCGTCATTACAAATAAATACGCCAACCCTCTCTACAGAAAATCGTTTTGTGGCCACTGGGAACCTCATATGCTAAATTACATTTAGTTCGGTCAACAAGTGTAGCAAAACTGCCCAAAACACCTAAAATCGAGAGATGCCGTTATATAGGGGCTATAATAAGATATATTTTGTTGTTCTGAAAAAATGTATGCATAAATCGTTAACAGCGTTCCATATCTGTTCGTAGGCGTAAAAATTGTTATTACATTTGTTATTATTTTCGCGGAAAATCAACAAATAATAAAAAAAATTTAAGTAAATCCAAATTATCCTTTCCAAAGTCCGTACAAACCCTTAAAAAAATAAATTAAAAAATATATGCGGAATTTAGACAATGCGTAGAAAAATATGATACCAAATTTATAGAGATGGGTCATAAATTGCATATTATAGCAACAACAAAGGTTAAAAACTTATTTTCATTAATTTTCTCGTTTCAACGGCCAAATATCCGTTAATGTATAAAAACACATTTGCATTTGAAGAACGAAAAGTTCTAGGACAGAGAAGGCATTCGACAGTCGATACGTCTAAAGAGCTGCTTAACCAATAGCGAAACCAGGTAACGTAATTTGGTGACTGTGTGGGTTCGAGTCCTTGGCTTTCCTTTTTCACTTGCAAAAAATTTCCGATCATCAAGCTTAACCCTAAACGAGAAAATTAATAAAAATCATTAAAAATGATCTTCGCCCTAACAGGCAAAATTTCACAAAATATAAAAACTTATTGTTGGAAAAAATTGTTGCAAATATATTTTTTGGTTTGATTCGAAAAACTAGAAAAAAATATTTGGGAGTTCTACAACTATTTCGCTAAAATCCCATACAATAATTAATGTGTACTGCTAAAGCTTCATCAAGAAATATGGTTTACCATCGTGAAAGCTTATTTCCTTACTGTGATAACTTATAAGGATAGGAAATTAAGAGTAATATTGAAATTACAATCATTCAAAAAATGTGGAAATTAAAAATCATATTAGTCGCGAATTAGTTAAAATCAGTTGATGCGCATCCGTTTTTGGATACAGCGAATCAATCTCTTTCAATATTTATGCATATTTCGATGTTTCACTCAGCGGCCAAAGTGTGTCGCCAGTTGCATTACACAATTCAAAACACCTGAAACTGGGTAAAAATCGCGCAATGTGCATACGATTTTGATGCGCATCCGGTTTCATTAGCGCCAATATACACATATTTCAAATAGATTCTTCAAGCACTGCGGATGTGCATCCACATTCTATTTTGCGTAAGATACCCATATTACTCGCGTATCCCTGTAATTTATGACACGCGTTTCGCAAATAGTATAATCGCACATAAGGGATTTACGTAAAAAATTTTAAAGAAAATCGCGGTTTAGTACGCGGATTTGTCAAAATATATTTTTGCTGATTTTCCTATTTTCAATGTATCTATATCCGCGGTTTTAGTGGATGGATTCGATCGCGGAAGGGCTCATTAGATCCGTCGCGTAAAAAAAACTAAATTCACGCGGGGTTCAAAGGAAATTTAATGACACTTGTAAATTGTACACGAAAAAAATAGTTTTTTTAAGAAAATTAACGCATTAAATTTTGGTCTTTAGACTCCAATTGCTAGGATGCTATATGGAGCACACTCATGAGATATACGTCAAACGATGTAAAATCACGAGTTCTATAATACTATTATTGTTGCGCGTCTGGATTATGAAACAAATTAAAAAAAAAACCCGAAATTCCGGCTTCAAAATGTCAGCATCAATTTTAGGTGGATGCAGTGGATATATCGAAAAATCTTACACTAGTATCATGTTGCCCATGGAGTATTCTTTGCGTCTTCCTTTGGACATATGTCTATGAAATGTAAGGTTAAGCCATAAATCGGAAAGGAACATAAAAAAATTGTTGGCTTCAACCCATTTTTACCCATTTTTCTACAGTGATACCAATACAGCTTCCACGAAAATAAAATTTAATGGTCGACATTATGGGATCTCTCCTAAAACACTTCATTTTAAAGAATTACAGTCATACTATATATAATATGTTATTCTGTAAGGTTGAAACTCGGATTCAACGATTGTAAAACATTTTTGGTTTTTACCATATACCCTCGTTAGCCTAAAGGCTGAGGGTATAACAAATGCACAAAGTCAATAATATAATAATATTGGTAATTTTGTTTCGTTTTGACGCTTGTTACTTATTATTTCTTCAGTGACAAAATTACAATATCAAGTTCTTAATTTTATTTAAATCTTCAGTTCACTACACACGACTTACCTTCAAATCGCCAAAATCACACACTCACACACACTGCAATACATTTACCTTAAACCCTTAAGGTATAATAACCTATTTTAATTCCCTTAAGCTTTCACAAGCTGTTAGATAATCCCTGTTCTCAAATTGTTTAGACAAACAAATGTTGAAATTACATTTTGTGGTTATTTATGCTGTTTGGCATAAAGCGATGGTTGCTGCTATCTATGTATGTGTGTGTGCATTGTTCATTTGATTCAGTTGCTGTCGTAGTCCTCGTCGTTGTCATTGTGTGTGATGTCTGAATATCTGCTCTACTCAGTTTTAAGCAGCATTTCTTGGTGCTTTCCTTTTCATTTCAATCTTTTGTCATTTTTAGTATTTTCTAGGGTTTTTATTCGTTTACATGCGGAATCCTTGGGATTTGACAGGTGACATCCACATGCAAAACCCACAATTTTTAAAATTTGCCAAAAAAATCGTATATGCAAATACAAATGTATAATGTATGCGCAAGATGACATATTAGATGTACAGATAGATATATTGGGGTGTAATGATAAGGTTACATCAGATGGAAAGCTGAAAGCAGGATAAGTAATACTTCCTACTCTCCATAGCAATGAAAAACATTAAAATTGAAGGGGAAAAATCGAAATTCAATTTCCTATTTCACAAATTTTTTTATATGCCATTGTGTTTGAAATTTAACTTTTTGAATTTGTACCAAACGTTCACTTTCCCACATTTGAGTTTCTTACATTTTTTGCATTTCAGTGCTTCATGTTTATGCAACAAACCATTCAAGCTGCCAATGTAAATGAAGGTATATCGTAAGGAAATGTGGCAAACCAAATTTCCTTTTTTCGTTTGTTGTTGTTGGTTTTTCATGTTCCTTACCCATTATATTCACACATACGCACACAGTTGTTAGCATCCTTCCTTAGTGTCACAAGAGAAGAAAGATTCATTCCATGCCCCTTCATGCATAAGTTTCAACTGCATTCATTGTCAACGTTATATTCCGTTTCATGCTAAACGAATGGTTTTATTAACTGCAAACCATATGCAGAATTTTCAAAATAAATGTATAACAAGTAAAAAGGCGTTCAGTTCGGCCGGGCCGAACTTTTTATACCCTTAACCATGAAATATTGTGAACTAAAATGCTGTACTGTATTTGGATGTTCCAAAATATTGATCTATGTACACAGTGTTTTGACCACAAGGAACCCTTAATGCAAAGATTTAGCTAATTTAGTCAGAACACTTAACAAATAATTCAAAATACCGGATACCTGGTGGTACCTCTATATGGGCGCTATTCTAAAACAAGGAACCACGTTGACTATTTTTGAAGGAAAAGTTTTGCGACCACTGGGACCTTCAAATATAGAGAAAATGCTCAAAATATCTAACTACGGGGGTTATCGTTATATGAGGGCTATACCAAAACATGGACCTATGTGACCACTGGATACTTAAAATTTCTAATTACAGGTAGTTCGGTCAAAAAATTAGCTAAAATCTATACCATTCTATGGAAGCTATATGTTGCTTTGGTGGAGAATTATTGTGTCCACTGGGAACTTCAACTGTCAAATTACAGATAATTTGTTTAAAAATTGTACCTAAAATCCTTAAAATAGTAGGAGAGTTGGCATTTTTTTTTTTTGTTGGGGTGACCATTTCTAGTTTGCTTTTAAAAATAGTGAGGCTTAATCCCATAGTCCTAAGGAAAAATCAAAGTCGGATGGGGACGACTATAAGATACCCTACACCACCACGACTTCTATATAATTTGCGAAATTTTTTCTAAACCAAATTGAGTCACATTTTCAAAATTTTATCAGAATGTCCATCCAATTTTGTTTTTGGTGCGTCGGGTAAACATATATGGAGCTGTATCCGAATCTGAACCGTTTTTAAAATACTTTCGCGAACATATTTCTAGTCCAAATTCCGTCACACATTTAATAATTCATCAAAATTGGACATAAATATCGAGATTGGTGCACCGAATACCTAAAATCGGGAGAAAAGAAACTGGGAGCTATAACCAAATCTGAACCGATTTAAATAGAATTTGGCAAACTTTTTTCTTGTGCAAATTCAGTCAGATATCCAAAATTTCATCAAAATTGGACACACGTAGTGCGATTGGTGCACCAAATATCTCAAATCGGTCGAAAATATATATGGGGGCTATATCCAAATATGAATTTCAATAAAATTTGGCAAACTAATTTGAAATAGCAAACATTTGGTGTAGAGCTAGGGTTTGCCATAAATCAGTTATTCCGGGTCAAAGGTAAAAATTTAGGAATTTTTTAGGTTTTCGGATTTTTTTTCTTGAAAACAGTGGGTCTAATCAAAAAGTGACTAGAGCAAATATTGTAGACGGAAGAATTCTCTACAAGTTTGTTCTAAATATTTTTTTAGAAGGAACCATTCTTGAGGTATAGCGGTTCTAAAAACACATCATTTATATGCACTTGTTAGGGAAATACGCATATATTCAGGTGAAACGGCTAAAAAACAGGGGTAAGCAGGTCTAGCCCCCTCAAAAAAATATATGTTTCCTTGAAAAGCGAAATTATACCTATCTTAAAAAAATTACATCAAAATCGGTACGTGTTTAGTAGATTTATTTCATGTTAGAGTAATTTTATGCAGAACATTTGTTCCATAGACCGAACTAGGAAAAGATCTCCAATTCTCCCTGTTTAGTGCTTCGCTTTCTGGAATACCGCACCTTGTCATCTCTTCATCCACTTGTTTGCCGCTCTTTGCTCTTCATCCACTTCTCGCCGTTTACCGCCAGACCCACTTTAGCAGATTCTCCTTTGACCTTCTTAAAGGTATCAGTTACTTCTTTTACTGATCGTCCCATGATGTCTATATAATCAGCATAAGCAAGTAACATGTGGCTATTAGTGTAGATTGTGCCACTTCTTTTGACGTTTGCCTCTCGTTTAACCTTTTCTATCAGGATTGTGAAAAGATCACACGAAAGGCTGTCTCCTTGCCTAAAACTTTGCGGAGATACCAAATTCAGACATGGCTTGGAATACCTTTGAACGTAGGGCGCTGTCGAAGGCTGCTTTATAATCGACAAAAAGGTGGTAGGTGTCGATCTGCATCTCTTGGGTCTTCTCCATGATTTGCCGCAGGGTAAATATCTGGTCGATGGTGGACTTGCAAGGTCTAAAGCCGCATTGGAAAGGTGCAATTATTTCGTCGACCATGGGCTTTAGTCGATTGCACAATATCCCTGACACTATCTTGTAGGCGATAGGAAGATTTAAAAGTGGGTATTTTTGGAAGGCGTTGTAATTTTAGCCGTTCCGCCTCATGATGTTCTTACGCGACTTACTTATTCAAATGTGTTATTTGACACTTACATATATCACAATATCTCAAGGATGGCAAAGTCTATTGAAAAATCATTTATATCATTTTTGCAGACAATTTTTAACCTACATTTTTTACTTAAGTCGATTTCTGACAGGTCTTACAGTTTTTGAGAAAAATCAAAAATACTGAATACAAAAGATGACCTTTGACCCTGAATAACTTTGTTTCCACACATGGGGTCGATGGGGGCTTTTATGACGTTACTTCTAATGGCAAACCCTAGCTTTCCACCAAAATTCAGCTTTGTGGGAATTTTTGCTATTTACCGCTATATACGCATGTCTATTTTGACTGGACTATGAGAAAAATTGGCTATGTTTACGTAAAGTCGGGAGGTACCGTTATATTAGTCATAACAAAAAGTTGACCCATGCAGTCTGACGCATTGTTCTAGTTACGGTGAATGGATAGTGCAGTAATTTGTGATTTTTTTTATGGTCGGAGTTGGTTGGTATTGAACAACGTTTAATTTCAACAAGACGGCGTTGCGTGCCAAACTGCTCTATTAAGGGAAAGCTAAATAATTGATGAGCATATAATTATAAATCGATATAACCATATCCGTCTATCCGTGCGCCTATTTTGTGAAATCAAGATACAGCTCGCAATATTTAAGATAGTGCTTTATAATGTAGTAAAGAAGCTTCTATTACTCCTAGGATGTTTGGTATTGAAAATGGGCTATATCGGCCCATGTTTTGATATAGCTCCCATAGAACGGTACCTCCCGATTTTCGGTATTTTGACGGTTCTAGCCTCATTATCACACCGAAACGGCTGAAATTTGGTACATAGTTTTCGTTGGGGGTATAAATCTTTCCACCTAAAATTTGTCGGTATATGTCCACGTCTCCGTATAGCCCCAATAGAATCGGGAGGTACCGTTCGTATTTTGAGGGTTTTAACTAATTTTTTGACAGAACAACCTGTATTTTGATATTTGAGATACCCAATGGTCCCAACACTTCTTTACTAAAATGAATTTTAGCTGCATTTTTGTCTGAGCTAGCTGTAATTAGAAGTTTCCAGTGGTTACAAAACTTATCCAAGGAATATTGTCGATATATGTTCATGTTTTGGTGTAGCCTCCATATAATGATAATTCCCGATTTTCTTTTTTTTTAATTTTAGCTACAATTGTTGATCGAACAGTCCTAGAGGTCACAAAACTTCTCTACCAAAAATTGTCAACATAGATCCACATATAATAGTCACACACGATTTTCTTTATTTTGAGAATTTTAGCTACATTCTTTGACCGAACTATCTTAATCTGACATTTAAGATTCCCAGTCTTCTTCAACAAACATTCTGAACATTGGTTTACACTTTATTATAGGCCCCATATAAAGGTGCCGCCCTATTGTGGACAGTTTTAGATGCATTTTCTGACCTTATTTAGGAATATTGCGTGTACGTGGTCATAAAATATATTCACATAAAATTGTGGATAGGAAAGAAAACTATTTATTCCGGTCCTGACCGGCTTTAACTTGGCAAAGCCCAGGATTTATCTTGGTCCCTCTTTCATCTCAAGTGGACACTGACCCTCCCGTGGTGTCACCTGGGGAACTGCCAATAACACCCATTAAAGGTAGTGAGCTAACATGTGCCGCGCGTTCACCCATAAGAACGTTAAAAACTTCGGTTTGGACGTCGGGTTAGTAACCCTCCCCTAGAAGAAACAGTCTACTATGAAAAAACGAAAAAAGAGAATGAAAAACAAGGACCATGATCTGCGAATCTGCACCTGGAATGTTCGCACTCTTTATAGAGAAGGTGCAGTTTACGCATTGGCAGATGTACTTGAAAAGTACAAGGCTGACATTACTGCCATACAGGAAATACGATGGAACGGGAAAGTCGTCACAACAACACCTAAAGGTGACGCACTGTATTATAGCTGCCATGACACAAAGCATGAGTTTGGTTGCGGATTTGTAGGTGGTCGGAGGTTAAAACAGTTTCACCCCAGTGAATGAAAGACTCGCTACAATTCGATTAAAAGCAAAATTCTTCAACATCAGCTTTATTTGCTCCCACTGAAGACACGGACCAACAGACCAAAGATATATTTTACGAGCGCTTAGAAGAAACTTATGACCGTTGCCCTGCCCATGCCATTAAAATTATACTAGCCGACTTTATAGCCAAAATTGGAAAGGAGAATATCTTTGGCCCAACAGTCAGGAAATTCAGTCTCCACAGTGAAACATCTGACAATGGTATAAGGCTGATAGACTTTGCAGCTGCAAGAAACATGGTAGTTAGCAGTGCCAGATTTAATCATCTCGATATTCATAAGGGCACCTGGCTGTCTCCAGATCAGAAAACAAGAAATCAAATTGATCATGTTGTGATAGATGGAAGACGTTCATCGAGCGTGTTGGATGTACGATCGTTCCGAGGCGCAAACATTGATTCGGACCACTACCTTGTTGCAACAAATGTACGCACCCGCTTAAACGTAGCAAACAAAGTACGAACAGACACAACACGAAAGTCAGACATCCGTAAGCTGCAATCACAACAGATAGCCACAGCATATTCCACTCAACTAGCCCAATTGCTTAATCAAAGCACTCCTCAACCCGATAACATATCAGCGCAATGGCAAATCATCGCCCACTCCATGCAAACAGCCGCAAAATCCATACTTGGATACCAGAGACCTTCACCAAGGAATCCATGGTATGATCAGGAGTGTCGTGCTGCCACCGCAGAGAAAAATGTGGCATATAACGCGTAGCGCACGAGAGAGATACAGGGAGAAAAGGAAAGAGGAGAAACGTCTTTTCCGCACTGAAAAAATCGAGATGTACAGGAGGCAGAATGAAGTCCGAAAATTCTATCAAAGAGTCAAGCGTCAAACTGATGGATTTGGTACAGGCACATCCTCCTGTAGAGACCAGCAAGGTATTTTGGTAACTGATACAGATACAGCTATGACATGGACCTTTTTAAAAATATATTAATTTTCGTTTCATTCGAACGCGATCTTTTTAAGAATACCTTCAAAAGTCGGAACATTTGACAAATATTTTTTGTTGTGAGTACAACCTATATTTTAAGTGCAAGTAAATATATACAAAACATCGCGAAACTAATACGTATAGCAAAATATTATAGTGGATTTTGAAGGGGAAGGTAATAGCTTTATTTTCATTAAAAAATAGTGTTTTAGCGTGTTGTGGAATTCTAGTTAGCTGCATATTTTCTTAGTGTATTTTGTAATGCCAATTCGATCATATACCTAAATTTGACCTAAGGTTTTAGTCATGATGCCAACCAGTGCCCAACTCGGGAATAATTTTCCAAAGTAGTTCATGGGTTTAAGATTATTCAGTATTGAAATTAGCTGCCATCTAGTGCCAGACTATAAATGGTGGGCTGCTGACTAAAGGTGCCCTAGAATAGGGTTTCTATGGATATATTAGCGTATAACTCTGTTATCTGACCACGTACATTAACATAATTGGCATCAGTGGCAAGATGAAGAAATCTTCTTCCAAATTTGTCTTACGTTGGCGGTACGTGGCTTCCAGGAAGAACGCTATAAGATATATATTAAACATTTTACCAATTTTCAGACAAAAATATTGATTTTTTTAATCCGCTAAATATGTTGGATTTTGTTGTTTTGGAGATTGTTTTGTTTCCCCAAGCCTATTTTTGCATCATAAGATAATCAGGACCTTTGTTCATGTCATTTTCTGTTATTAGCATAAAACAATTCTTACCGTATATCCCCTCCAGAGGGGAAAGGGGGAAGAATGTTACGCTCTTGGTTTCTTAAAACACTCTTTGCAGCAGCACAAAGCTATAACCGGCGCATTGGCTTGATTTTTACACTCTAAATATTTTTGGCCACTTTCTCCATACAAGTGGATCCACTGTGCGACGTCCTCAGTTAAAACAGGAAAGAACCTTTCCGATAAGTTTGGTACCAAAAGAGGTTTCAGACAAGGAGACAGCCATTCGTGTGATCTCTTCAACATCCTGCTGGAAATGTTATACGAGAGGCAAACATCAAAAGAAGTGGCACAATCTACACCAATAGTCACATGTTACTCCACCTCACACGGTGTCATATGGGTCTTTGCAACTTTCAGGCTATTTTCTCAGTAAGTATGGACTTGCCCTTGATGAAACTTGTACAGTCGTATGGGGGCGGTGAATAAAAGTTGCTACAACAAAAAACAAAGCGATTCGGGAGATGGCCCTAAACTGAAGTTTTCTGAAATTTTGTGTGGGATGTACCCGAAGGAGTGGACCGATTGAGTCGATATTGAAACCTTATCTAAGTCTGGTACACATTTCACGATGAGCAAAGTATGGACCAAATTCAAGAGTCATCGTGCGCACAAATTTTGCGAACATTTTCGTACTTTTGTGGGGGAGGTACCAGAAGGAGTGGACCGATATAGCCCATCCAGACAGACAGACAGACGGACGGACATTGCTCAATTGACTCCAAATTGTCTGAAACACATTTCGTCCAAACATACTTGGGGTCTAAAACCGTTATTTCGATGAGGCACATTTTGCCCGTATGAAAGTTTATATACCCTCGTTAGCATATATGCTGAGGGTATAAAAAAGGTAATTTAAGAGGGTTCAAGAAATATGCTGATAACTTTGTTCTTAGACCGAATGTTTCTTCTGTTATTTTTGGAAAATGAACCTACTTACATGCGTTTTTCTTCTCCATGTTTGAGATTTACCTTTAAATTTTTTATTGCGATTATATAACCCACAAATTATCACAAAATACTGCGCACTCAACTCGATTAATAACACAGTAAACAAATCTAAACTTTGACGCCTTCTCGTCTAACGGTAAATGCACATTTGGAATAACCAATCCTTGTTATTGTTGTTTTGGAGTGTTTGCTTCCATATTGCGAAGAAAAAAAAAACGCAAAAGAAGAATGTCAAAAAATTTACTTTTGGACAAAAAAAATCGCATTTGCGACCAATGTGAAATATAGTAGTCGTGTTATCTTAAAAGTTTGCTATTGACCGCCAAGACCCTATGATTTGACACCGTTGGACTTCTTTTTTTGGAGTTATCTAAAAAAGTTGTATGTCGATAATTCAGTAACGCTTCATTAGCTAAAGGATGAGATAAGTCTGCACTTTAAAGGCATAGAAACGCAATTTGGACCATCTGATGGAAGTGTGCCATTTTTCCAATATTTTCATAAGAAAAGGACATACGTGTTTTCCTAACTAATTTGACTACCCTTTAGTTGCATATTTTCATGGTTTTACATTTTTGTCATTGTGGATTGTCTTCATGTTTTCCTGTGGAATTTTGTTTTCACTGTGCCTATGGAGTTTCATATTTTTCCACTTCCGATATTGTGGAGGTACTGTATTTGTGGCTGTGACTTTGCAATATTTATCTCATTTTCAGTTTTTTTTCTCATTTTATTGTCTTGTCACAATTAGGGTTGAACAGTCAGAAAGGTTTATTAAGCTGACCTTCGTTAGGAAGGTCATTTACACCCACCAATATTATATGGAATTTTTAATGAGCTAAAGAGAAAAAAACACGGTCCAATTTTAAAAAGGATTAAGTGGTTTGTAGCAGAATTTAAGAGTGAATGTATTGTTTTCATTTGCATATTTTCGTCAATTTAAATTGGATATAAAAGAAAAGATGGAAGGGTGTAATTGTATAAAATGATATATTGATATTCAGAAGACAATTTGTCATACTTTGCTTTAGTAATTATCGTAAGGATGGTATTCTGAGAATGTTCAAAATAAAAAAAAATTAATGTGGTTTTTAAAAAAATCTAAACGAAATTTCCCTACCGTACGGAAATCTCACGTTTTAGACGTATGCAGTGATATCGACAAATGAAGGTGCTGAGAATTCTAAAACCAAAGGTGCTGAGAATTCTAAAACCAAACTATTAATATTCTCCTTCGTTATATAATCTTTAAAACTTTTTTTATTTCCCAAAAAATATAATCATTGAATACTGAAAATTCTTTGCTAAACTTTTCAATTTAAAAGAATTACTTAATAAGCATTAACAACTCAGCCACCCACCCTTTTATTTGAAATCCATTTAAACTTTTCCCCCATGAAAATATCTTTAACCGAAACCAACAATGAATGCTCAGTACAATGCTGAAGAAGAAGAAGACGACGAAGAAAACAAGAACAAGTATAAACCGAACAATTTAAACATTTATCATTTTATTATCAGCAGCATTTGAATGCTACTTCTTCTTCATCTTTGGGTTTTTAGTTTTGGTCTTCTTATTTTTCTTGGTGTTTTGTGTGTTAAATTTCATTTGACAAATTTGACCTCATTTGCAAAAGTAAAGTAAGTGTCACAATTCAACGCCGTCGCTGTCACCCCTCTTTATATCGTGTCTTAGTTTTGTTTTGTATGCAAGTAAGTTTGTAAGCATTTCATTCATGGCTTACCGTAGTATTTTCAACATAAATTTTCTCTTATAAGTAGAAAATCTGTTACACATTTAAGGTAGTGTGGGGTGTTATGATGTTGTCGTCGTCGTCCTCCATATCACTTCTTATTTTATTTCTTCTTGACGGGTTCAACACCATTCGATTTATTCACATCCTTAACTCCAGTTCCCTCATATCTACTTGCAATGTAAATTGTGATGCACACCCATTGTCAAAAAGATAAGGGGAACGAAGTTGTAAAGAATTATCATAAAAAAATTAAATTGTGAGAACGTGTTTCTTCGAGTTGAATAAAAGTTTATATTTTTATTCAAAATAATTTTAGTGTCAAATATAAATTTTCACTAATGCGTAAATGCTGAAAATTGATGTAAATAGAGTAAAAAAGATCGCTGGGGAATTAACATGATACATTAGTATTAGAAGTGTCTGCAGTTTAGTGGAACGAAAATGTTTTGAAGAGAAATTAAAAATAAGTAAGAACGACGTTAAGTTCGTCTCGGCCAAACTTGCTGTACCCTCCACCACGTGTTGTACTGAAGTAAAACTGAACAATTTGTTTCCTTTCGTTTATGAAGAGGACTGAATAACAAATGCCAGCAATTTCGGTAAAACAATGTGGCTAACTTTCAAAATACCGAAATTCGGGAGGTACCATTCTATGCGCGCTATATGATGACGTGGACCTCTACGGACAAATTTCAGGTGAAGACTAAATACCAACGAAGACTAAATTCCAAATTTTTAGACATTTCGGTGGAGTATTGATGCCACAACCTTCAAAATACCAAAAACTGGGATGTGCCGTTCTATGGGGGCTATATGAAGGCGTGCACCTATACCGACATATTTAAAGGGGAAAGTTGAATACTCCCAACGAAGACTAAATACCAAATTTCATTCCATTTCGGAGGAATATTGAGGCCACAACCTGCAAAATGCCGAAAATCGGGAGGTACGTTCTATGGGGCAATATGAAGGCGTGGACCCTCACCGACAAATTTCTTTTATGGCCATAACCTTCAAAATACCAAATATTGGAAGGTACCGTTCTATTGGGGCTACATCATACCTTCCCAGCAAAATGTTAAATGCCAAAGATGCCATTCAATCATGGGTGCAAGTGATCTGGCATGTCATCTTTTTAGCATCTTCATCGATGAATTTTATATGAGCGTGGACCCCAAAAGATGATATTCATTTCTGGATCCAAAGCATGTCATTTACACCAATGCTTTGACATGTCATTTTTACCAATGCTTTGGCATGTCATTTACACCAATGCTTTGGCATGTCATTTTCACCAACCATTTGCAATGACATTATCATTACGACGAGAGTTTTAACAACGTTGCACGGTGGTCGAAAGCACTGATCTAGCCGCGCGAAATTAATAACTTGCAAACGAATTGAGATATGTCACTGAAATTTTGCACAAACTCAGCTTGTACCTGTGGGTAATAATGGGCCAAATATGAACAATATCGGCTAATGTTTTGGTATAGCCCCCATATAACGGTACTTTCCGATTTTCGGTATTTTGAGGATTTAAGCCACAATTTCGTAGTAAATTAACTGTAATTTGGTACTTAGGGTTCCTAGTGGTCACAAAATATTTCCACCAAATATTATGGACATAGGTGCACGTTTTGATATAGCCCCCATGTAACCGTACCTCCCAATTTAAGGTATTTTTAATATCATGACCACATTTTTAAACCAACTTGGCTGTAATTTTGCATTCCGTATTCTCACTGCGTATAAAATCATCTTGCAAAACATTTTCAATACGGATTTATGTTTCGATGTAGCCCCTTTTATGGTACACCCGATTCGTTGGATTTTTGCTTGTTTTCCCATATTTAATAACATATTTAGCTATATTATGGTATTATAGTGTCTCCGGGGGTAGAACTCCTCCTTGCAAACATTTCTCAAGATAGGTCCATATTTTGATTTAGCTCCCATACAAATGCACAGCTAAATTTGTATGAATTTCATACGAAATCCCTTATTTTAAAAGTGCAGTCATCAAAAGATTTGCAAATATTTGCAGCCCTAATGTGGTTATTCCGTATCCAGAGATTCCAATTTCATTCCCCAAAAAATAATCGAAGCTAAGTTCGGCCAAGTTTACAAGATGCACTCTATGGAACAAGCGCGTACAACCCCTAAAAACACTAAAAAATTTAATTTTTTGAAAATTTATTGCTATATAACTAAGTACCTCCAGACCCCAAACTAATTTTTATAATTTAAATCACACCCTCTGCTGTTAATTGAAAATAAATCTTGTCCAGTTTCATTACGAATTTATTTAACATTTAAACAAATATGAAGCAATTTTTTTTGCAACAATTTCTTAAAATCTGATGCAACAAAAACTCTTGTATTTGATAGTGAATAAGTGAGTGAATATTTACAACAACAAAAATGAAAAAATAAAATCTTTATCTGCGAATTGTCTGTAATCGATACAATGGAAAATATTTCGCAATTTTATTTTCGCGCCGCTAGATCAGTGGTTTCGACCAGTGTGCGTTGGTTGTGATTTCGAGTCTCCGACAATGTCAAAAATGTGTATAAATAACAAAAACACAAAATTCATCTCAATTGGATCGATAGAATCGGTTCAAATGCTGCTGTAAAGATCGGATCTTTCACGAGTTCCTTTGCATGGGTTCAAATGCTGATGAAAAGATCGGATCTTTCAAGACTTCCTTTGCATTGGTTCAAATGCTAATGAAAAGATCGGATCTTTCACGACTTCGTTTATACCAATGCATAAGATGCCATGAAATCACGTCATCGCATTGAACCCCTTCCTTCAAATTTTGCTGATTTAGTATCCCAGCAAAATTTTATGGAAGTGGTTCCATGAGATGCTATGATTTCACTGGATCTTTTGCATTGGTTCAAATGAAGTCGTGAAAGATCCGATGTTTTCATCAGCATTTGAACCAATTCAATGGAAGTCGTGATAGATCCGATCTTTTCATCAGCATTCCATCGATCCAATAGAGATGAATTTTGTGTTTTTATTTATACACATGTACATATATTTTCTTTTACTTATCTAAGATTTATTAAAGCTATGTTGGATTTATTACGCAAGGAAGTCTGAATCATAGAGTCGGACTGCAATCTTTGGTATTATAAAAGTTTCCTTGCCTGCTCTAGAGAGCCCTGCTCTACAAGTCGATTTGTAGATCCCTACAAAACAAAGGAGTGTACATTTCCAAAATGTTCGTAAAATAAAATTCACGAAATAGTAATTTGCAGTTACGAGTCCGTGTCGAAATCTGTACTGGTGATGGGAACTGAAAAAACTTGTGTAAGATGAATCAATCAATCAGTTGCGGAGGAATTAAACTATGTTGCGAGTAGCGGCGGTGCTTAAACTGCAACAGCTGGAAAGTCAAGTATCTCAATAAAGTTCTCAACCTGTCGTTAGCCACACACATCGTTCCCGAAGTCTGGAAAATATACCAGCTACTGAAGCCTAGCAAGGATGCCAGCAAAGCTGAATCGCCAGCATCAGAAATAATTGTTTAGTGTTGCCGATCAATAACATGGGATCCGCAAGCACCACAACAACTGCACTGCACGCCATCTCCACACATATTAGTCGAGGACTCAACCAAAGTAAGCCGTGCGATAGAACAGTCATAGTAAGACTTTGAGACTGTCAAGCACTCCACGCTGTTTGAGTTCATCGAGCAGACTACGCTCCGGCCAAGTTTGAAACGTTGGATAATAAATTATATGTTTAGACGACTCTCGTGCGTGGAATTTAGGATCAAGATGTCCGAGACCCGTAGAGTGAAACTTGGAGTTGTCCGAGGTGACCGTTATAACGTATGCGGATGATTGTACGATCTTGGTGTCAGGTGCCTTCCCTGATGACATTTGTGAATGGCTGAACTCATTTATGTCTGATCTTACCACCCTTTTCCACGCGAGGAATATACAAACATCAGCCAATAAATCTACGACCACTTTGTTCACCACTTTGGCGGCAGAGTTGAGAACAATAGAGTTGAATGTCATGGTCGATGGGAGCGGAACCAGGATCAACAAGCCTATCAAGCAGGTTTAAGAAGTATTCACATGAATACAATCGCAGATTCAGTAAACAATTATCTATCGTCTGAATGCGGTCCTCGGAGAATATCCACCATTTATCTAAGCTGAGGAGCGTCAGCTGTCAGAACAAAGCAGAGTATTTTTGGCTCAATAAGCTCGGGATGTTGTTGCAGTCTAAATTTCTATAGCGCAAGGTTTCATTACACAAAATATTTGCTCAGCGTCAAATCTACTAACAAACTTCAATATGTAGCCACATTCATTAAGCAGAAAAATACTGTTACAACCACAAACTGCAATTATAATTTTGATGATAATTAAACTATAGTTATTTCATAAATCGCTTTGAATAAATAAAAAGCCATGAAAATCATATTTCAATACAGCATTTTCCGAACAAGACGTGAAAAATTCATGCCAAAGTGTTGGTGAAAATGACATGCCAAAGATTAGCGAAAATGCTATTCTAGGGAATTAGTTAAGATGACATGCCAAAGAATTGATATAGATGCCATGCCAAAGAATTGTTTAAGATGCCATTCCACCGAGTTAGTGAAGATGACATGCTTATGATCTGAAAACGAATTTTGGGGGTCACGCTCTTGTAAAAAGAATGAGTGAAGATGCTACAAAAATGATATTCCATTTCACTTGCACCCATTCTTGAATAGCAGCTTTGGCATCGAACACTTTGCTGGGTATATCCCCCATATAACGGTACCTCCCAATTTTCGGTATTTTCACGAAACTTCTCCACCAAAAATCGACAACATATGTCCTTGGTTTGGTATAACCCCCATATAACGGTACTTCCCGATTTTCGCTATTTTACGAATTTTAGCTAAAATTTTTACCGAACTAGTTGCAATCTGACATTTGAGTTTTCAGTAGCCCCTAAACTTCTGCACCAAAAATCGTCAACATAGGCCCATGTTTTGGTGTAGCCCCCATATAACGGTACCTCCCGATTTTCGCTAGTTTGTGAATTTTAGTTACAGTTTTTATCTAACTAGCTGCAATTTGACATTTGAGGTTCTCAGTATTCACGAAACATTTCCACCAAAACTCGTAAACATAGGTCCATGTTTTGGTACAGCCCCCATAAAACGGTACCTCCCGATTTTCGGTAATTTGCGAATTTGAGCTACAATTTTTAACCGAACTAGGTGTAATTTGACATGTGAAGTTCTCAGTGTTCACGAAACTTCATCAACATAGGTTCATGTTTTGTTATAGCCCCCATATAACGGTACCTCCCGATTTTCGGTATTTTGAGAATTTTAGTTACAGTTTTTATCGAACTAGCTGTAATTTGACATTTGACTTTCTCGGTATTCACGGAAGTTTTCCACCAAAAATCGTCAACATGGGTCCATATTTTGGTACAGGCCCCATATAACTGTACATCCCGATTTTCGATATTTTGAGGACATAGGTGGTCTCGTTTACTGTTAATATGGTCTGGTACTTTTTTAGTCAATCTGGCAACCCTGCCGATTGAGTTCTGCTGAAGGTAATATTTGTTGTTATTAATGGCAGTCCCTCCTGTTGAACTATAAACTCACAAAACGTCTTAGTTTTCAGATATTCCGGCTTAAAACTTATAGGACATTATTTATATGTGATATGTAATCCTGGATAATGATAATATAATGGATATTCTATACTTTGTATTGCAGATGTTATTTAGTAGTTAATACTTATTAAAAATTAAATTCATAAAATGTCATGAATATTAAGTATTTACCGAAGACATGGATTATTTTAGAACCTTCATTACGCTTTTGAAACATTTCTTTGACACCTTGCATTACATTTTAATTATTGGTGTTGGCTATTATTGTCGAACCACGTGGGTTAGTTCTTTATTTATACATTCAATCTGGCGTTAAAGAAGTCGACCAACCAATTATTGCAAAAAATTCGATATTTTTATTACAACTATTTGTAATTTTCAACTAATTAATACATAACAGGGTTTCGTTTTCTTAGTGTAAAAACATTTACTTGACATACTGTATAAGGGGATTTCTGAGTGAAATCGGACACATTTTCAAAACAAGTAAGCCAAGGATATAGACGGACGGGCCGACCATGTAATAACCTACACCTTTACCCTGGGAATTGGTTTTCCACATAACAAATTCTCTTTATGGAACAAGTAAACTTATTGTAAGAAGTAAATTTGTGGATTCTGGTAACGTATCACACCAAGCTTAAATAATAACATAATAACACTGTGTTACAGTGAAAATTTGCAGGGGTTCTAATGCATAAATTCGGTTTTGTGGGAGTCCACAGATGAAAATACCTTTGGTTTCTTTGGGTCACTTCGGTTTTTCATTTTATAACGGTATATGTAGTGAAAAATGGACTTTCTTGGATTTTCAGCTTTAAACGGACATTACTTCTTTTTTCCACAACCGATTTGCACACACTGTTTTTCATTATAAAGGGGAGAGTAATGCCTTTCGAACAAGCCATAGATTTTTAAAATTGGTTAACAAATGGCTAATTAATAGTGGTTTAAGTGTGACAAAAACGCATTAAAAAACAGTAAAATGTTTTTCCTTGTGCTCTAGGCTGCGTAACTGACGCCTAACAGCACAATTATTTACAGTTAGCAAGTAGGAAATTTAGTTGGCTTTCCAAAATGGGAAAAACCAACACAATCCGTTGAAAAATGAATGCGTTATGGCATTTTTTGTGTTTCAACTTTCTAGTTTTTTTTTCATATTTTCCTTTATAAAACACTAGCAAAGTACCCGCTACTTCGTATGCGGAAAAGATATACAAAACAAATATAAAATATATAATATTGAACGGTGAACATGGAAAAAATTTTGTACTAATACCTTTTTGAATTGATATCTATTTTCATGTAAGTGCTATTCGTAGCACATAAGTCCGATTTTCCTCAAGAACCAGCCATAATTGTTGAGATATTTTGAATGGGGTACTCAGCGTCAAGACGGCTTAATCCACCAACCGTGATCCTCATTTCCAGCTCTATTTGTTCCCCCAAAACCATTTATAGTACTATTTAGTACTTTACATATAAATACAATAACAAATTGTACCAAATCCTGTACCTGTATATAGTACAATTCGCATATATAGGTACATATATCCTAAATCTGACGTTATTACCAAATAACAACAGTAATCGTAATTCTAAATGTCACGAATCCAGGTCTATTCGTTAATCCAATACAAAAATGTACCATGAATTGAACCACCTTCGTAACCCTAAGACTACCAAATCCTAATTGTACCAAATTTAGTACTTTCTGTAAACATAAATTCCAAATCTCAATTCCAAATTTCAAGATTGCAGCTCTAGCCGTTCGCTCAAATCCAAATTGTACCAAATTTGGTACCATTTAGTACTTAACCAAAAATTTCCCAAACTACCTCAATCCAACACTTCAACCGGTATTTTAATCCCAAATTTGAGGATTGCAGCTGCATCAGATCACCGAAATCCAAATTGTACCAACTTTAGTATTTTTCGTACCCATAAGCACCTCAGTGTTAAGTTCAAACAAGAAGCTTAATTCCGAGTTTCAGGATTCCAGATATATCCGATCACTCAAATCAAAATTTGGTACCATTTAGTATTATTCGTACCCAAAGTACGAATTTCTAAACCTACCTCTATGAACACTCCAACATCAATTTTAATTCCGAATTTCACGATTCCAAATGTATCCTATCACTGAAATCCAAATTGTACCAAATTTAGTACCATTTAGTACTTTTCCTACCCATAACTAAAAATTTCCAAAACTTTATCAATCCTGCACTCCAATAGTACTCATTATTCCAAATCTCGGGATTCCAGCTGTATCCGTTCACCCAAATCCGTATTGTACCAAATTAAGTACAATTTAGTACTATTCGTACCCATGAGTTCGAATTTCTACAACTACCTCAATCCTTCACGCCAACAGTAATCTTTATTCCAAATTTCAGGATTACAGCTGCATCCAATCACCGTAATCCAAATTGTACCAAATTTAGTACCATTTAGTTCTTTTTGTTACCATAGGTCCGAATTTCCAAACCTACCTCTCTCCAACACTCCAACAGTAATCTTAATTTCGAATTTCAGGATTCCAAATGTATCCGATCACCCAAATCCAAATTGTACCAAATTTGGTACCATTTAGTACATTTCGTAGCCATAAGTACGAATTTTCAAAAGTATCCCAATCCCACACTCCAATAGTAATCATAATTTCAAATTTCACTGTTCCTGCTCTACCCGATCACTCAAATCCAAGATGTACAAGATTTGGTACCATTTAGTACTTTTCGTACCCATAACAAAAAATTTCCAAAACTACCTCAATCCTACACTCCAACAGTAATCATAATTCCAAATTTCAGAATTCCTGCTATATCCGTTCACCCAAATCCAAATTATACTAAATTTAGTACCACTCAATCCTTTTTGTAACCACAAATACGAATTTAGTACTTTTCATTGCCATAAGTACGATTTACCAAAAGTACCCCAATCCCACACACCAATAGTAATCATAATTCCAAATTTCACTATTCCAGCTCTATCCGATCACTTAAATTCATATTGTATAAAATTTGGTACCATTTATACTTTTCGTACCCAAAAGTACGATTTTCCAAAATACCTCTATCCTACACTTCGACAGTGATCCTAATTCTAAATTTCAGGATTCCAGCTCCATCCGTTCCCCAAATACAAATTGTACCTTATTTGGTACTATTTAGTACCTTTCGTACCCATATGTGCAAATTTCGAAAACTACATCCATATCTCAAACCTACACTCCAACAGTAATAGTAATTCCAAATTTCAGAATTCCAACTTTATCGGTTCGCCCAAATTCAAATTGTACCAAATTTAGTACCATTTAGTACTATTCGTACACATGACTACACATTTTCAAAACCACCTCCTTATATCAACTCATCTTCTAAACCTTGATTTTCATTCCAAATTTCAAGACTTTAGCTCTATCCATTCACGTGATACCAAATGGTACTAAATTTAGTAACTTTTAGTACTTTTCGTACACTTATAGTTCGAATTTCCAAAAACCCTTTGGTACACCTTTCTAACTCTCCATCACTGAACCTCATTCCAAATTTCAGAATCCTAGCTCTTCGCGTTTGCCTAATACTAAGGGTACCATATTTAGTACCTTTTAGTACTTTTCGTACCGTTCTAGTTCAAATTTCCCAAAATCCAGCCTTATCTGACACCTTGGGACCAAGAGTGACACTCCCTCAAAATTTCAAGATTCTAGCTCCAGCCGTTTAGCCTGGGCGTTGATTATGAATCAGTCAGTCAGTCAGTGAGTCATCATTACTGAACTCTTTTATAAGTATAAGATTGATACCTTGTGTGTACTTGTTAAGCAGGATAATCACAATTAGAATCATAGATGCTAAGATACCCATCTTTTATAAAGGAAAATATGAAAAAAAAACAAAAAGTTGAAACACAAAAAATGCCATAACGCATTCATTTTTCAACCGATTTCGTTGGTTTTTCCCATTTTGGAAAGCCAACTAAATTTCCTACTTGTTAACAGTAAATAATTGTACTGTTAGGAGTCGTTTACGCAGCCTAGAGTACAAGGAAAAACATTTTACTGTTTTTTAATGCGTTTTTGTCACACTTAAACCACTATTAATTAGCCATTTGTTAACCGATTTTAAAAATCTATGGCTTGTTCGAAAGGCATTACTCTCCCCTTTATAAGGAAACACAGTGTGTGCAAATCGGTTGTTGAAAAAAAGAAGTAATGTCCGTTTAAATTTGAAAATCCAAGAAAGCCCATTTTTCACTACATTTACCGTTATAAAATCAAAACCCGAAGTGACCCGAAGAAACCAAAGGTATTTTCGTCTTCTATGGACTCCCACAAAACCGAATTTGTCCATCAGAAATCCTGCAAAAAAATTTTGTCCACTTTTGTATCACAATGTAATTGTTTCACAATCATCAAAAAAGGGACATCGCTCAATGATATGGAACCCACAGCTTATCTCCGAGTCCGAACAGCGTGTCCTAAGACACCACATGTCGAGTAGTTTTAAATGACTGAAATACTCAGAAAAAAATACTCGGAAAACATTATGTTTTTGGTCCATTTCACCCGCTAAATATTTCACGATCATCACCAATTAAAATAGCGATCTATTCTGACGTTAAACCGACCTCCATACCAAGTTTCGTGACGATCGGTCCAAAATTGCGGTCTGGAGTTTGATTACAATTCATAATGGACAGACGGACACACATCTCAAAATCGCTTTATCTCGTCGAGATATGAATATTGGTATACCACATTGGGGGTCTCCGACGAATATTTCGCGGTGTTACATGAATTTTTACCAAAAAAACTTATAATACCCTTTCCACATAGTGGTGTAGGTTATAATGAGGTTTTTGATTTCCTTTACTTTTCACTGTGATGATGGTGCTCATGAGCAAAATATTTCAGTATAATTTCATATTTTTTTTTATCGCGCCATGAAAAATTCGAATTCTGTAAAAACTATATGCAAAGAAATACTTATAACTTCTTTAATATTGGTCTAATTTGAAAAATCTTTTTTGTATGTTTTGTTGTTTTATCAGCAATGTAATAAGAAATAGAAAAATAACACTTGCACAATGGGCTTGGATGCAATTTTCGCAATTTAATATTTAAATCGATTTTCTTGAAATTTTTTTTATTAAACTAAGATCAAAAACTTAAAAAAATGTTAAGTCCTATTTGGTAGTGGGATTCGACTGATTACTATTTTTCCTGAACTTTTTAAAATTTGTCAATGCAATTTTTCCTATATACCAGTGTGAAACATTTGTTATTTTACCAAAAAATACAGAATTACATTTTTTCGATAGGACTTGCCGCTATCAAGCAAAATACTGAAAACCTAAAAAACCTAAAAATGATAACGGCGATTTTTTTGTTGTTTGATTTTTCTCATCTATGATAATTGTAGTTTTAAAATCCGCAAAAATTTCTCAGGTGTAAGTACCTTTCATTTAAAGTTAGTTCAGGAGCACTGTGCCCCTTGAGCCGGAGTGTATTTTTGGGTGCCAGCGCCTGCACTACGAGATTCAATAGATGAGGAGCAAGTAGTACATTGAGGGCCGATTGTGGAGTGCTCTTCATGGCACCGGTGATTAGTAATGTTGCAGCTCTTTGGACGTTTATGGATATAGGATGTTTCGCTCAAAGCATTCCACCACACCAGATAACCATAAGTATTTTTTCAATGGAATTTTTCGATTACTATAGAGCTTTAGACCTCTCTTGGCACGCTCTTCGACATTCCTTTTCCTCGTCAATTGGTGGTCCAGAATAATGTCGAGGTACTTGGTTTCAAATGTGAGCTCCAAAGTAAATAGTTTGACTTTCCTTTTGCTCCCATCTATGACGAATTTACTCCAAGACTGTTATTTTGTGACCGTATTCATAGTTTGACTAGAGCTCCTTGCTCCTTGCTGATAATTATAACCACGTCGTCAGCATAAGTGTTCGTTGTAACCTCTGCCATTAGGCTAAAGACAAAAAAATGTGCCTTATCGAAATAATAGCTTTAGACCCCAAGTATGCTTGGACGAAATGTGTTTCAGAGAGTTTGGAGTCCCTTTAGCCATGTCCTTCCGTTTGTCCGTCTGGCTGCCTTGTACGACGATAACTCTCGAACGAAGCAACTGATCGGGTCCAAGATTTGGCATTCGTAAAATTTTGCCAAAATTTAGTTCAAGCTCGAAGATCGGTCCACTTCTTCGGTTACCTCCGCACAAATGTTCAAAATTTTCCGCTAAAATTGTGAGCACGACATCTCTCGAAGGGAGTAACCGAATTGATGATAACTTTGCATATGGTAATATTACTTCCAGAAATAGATCGGGTTCGACTGTAGACTATATCGGCCCACTGCTTCGGGTACCTCCCATAAAAAAATTGGGAAAATATGAGGTTTAGGAGCACCTCCCGGATCGAATCGAAATTTTTTTCAGCAGGTTGTCCTTGCGGCCCTCTTATCGACGGCACAATTTTTTCAGGGGCAAGTCCACACTTCATACTTAATAGCTCCAAGAAACCCTGGTGGTAACAACAAAAATGACAAATCCGCAAGATAACTTTCGCAGGGAGTATCTGATTCGTCCAAACTTTGCACATCGTATTATTGTATCTAGTCATGTATCAGGTTGGAATATGGACTATCGGTCCCTTCGGGTTCCTACCACACCAAATTTGGAAATAACTGCATGTAAACAGCTCGTCTCCGACCGTTTTGAATGTCTTTTCGAAAAGTTTTTCTTGCGGACCCTGTTACGATGGGCAATTTTTTTGGGGGGAAGTTCAGACTTCCTAAGATAATGGCCCAAAATCTTAAAAAAAAACCTGCCGGTACCATCTAAACTGGGTAGTAAGTAAGATAGCCCTCTAAGGGAGAAACCGATTTGGTCCAAACTTTTTATATCGTATTATTTTTTACAGCTTCGAATTATGTCCGAATATTAACTGCATCGGACCACTTTTTCGAGTATCTCCCACACAAAGTTTGGAAAGAGTGTAGTTTAAGGACTCGTTTGGGATCGTTTTTAAATTTTTGCCAACATGTTGGTTATGCGGCCATTGTTAAGGCGGTACCAGTCCTTCGGGTACCTACCACACAAAATTTGGGAACATTGAATTTTAACAGCTCGGCTCCGATCGTTTTGAAGTTCTTTTTGAAAAGTTCTTTTTGAGGACCCTGTTACGATGTCGCATTTTTTCCGGGGGAAGTCCATACTTCCTGAGATAATGGCCCAAAATCTTAAAAAACCTCTGCCTGTACCATCTAAACTGGGTAGTACGTAAGATAACCCTCTAATGGAGAAACCGATTTGGTCCAAACGTTGTCCGAATATTAACTACACCGGACCATTATTTCGAGTATCTCCCACACAATGTTTGGATGGAGTGTAGTTCAAGGACTCGTCTGGGATCGTTTTTAAATTTTTGTCAACATGTTGGGTATGCGGCTCTAATTAAGGCGGTTCAATTTTTTCGGGGCCAAATCCATACTTCCTGTGAAATTGGCCAATAGACGTCAGAAGTATTGTGTTGGCTTCTTTTCTTTAGATCCGAGGCTGAGGGTATATCTATGTCGTCACAGCTGACTGATACTTTCTAACTTGTTTTTATTCGAAGTTTATCAAATTCTTAAGTATTTCATTTATAACCAAGTGTCACTGCACTGGCGATAGAACACCATCTTGTGGTGCGCCCCGATGACAGACTTCCGAATAAAACTCTCATCGATTTTTGAGTTGATTCCTGCTATCAAGCATTCCGTCCAGTCCAGTTGATTAGAGTAAAGTAAACACCCAACATTACGATTGAATTGTGGATGTATGCGAGATTAACGGTATTAAAGGCACCTTCTATGTCAAGAAATGCTGTTAATGTGTAGTTTGAGCCATTCATATTTCTCTCGATAAGTACTACGACCTTAGTTATCGCTCTTTCTACCGATCTGCCTTTGATTGACGGTATTAAAGGCACCTTCTATGTCAAGAAATACTATTAACGTGTAGTTTGAGCCTTTCTTATTTCTCTCGGTAAGTACTACGACCTCATTTAGCGATCTTTCTTTGATTGACGGTATTAAAGGCACCTTCTATGTAAAGAAATGCTGAGCCTTTCATATTTCTTTCGATAAGTATTACGACCTCATTTAGCGATCTTTCTTTGATTGGCGGTATTAAAGGTACCTTCTATGTCAAGAAATGCTGTTAACGTATAGTTTGATCCTTTCATGTTTCTCTCGATAAGTACTAAGACCTAATTTAGCGATTTTTCTAACGATTTTCCTTTGATGTAGGCATGTCAGGCGGAATTTATAACATTATTCCAAATGTTGATCCAAGGTCCAGCAGCCGTTCTAAGGTCTTTAATAGAAAGGAAAGGAGACTGACACCGTTACCGGCTGACCCGGGTGATTTAAAGGGTTTGTAGTTGTTACTGCCCATGCAATTCTTGGACGACTTATGATCCCCATAGACAACATCTGGTACAATCGGTCTATTTGTTATCTTTCTAGCTTGAGAGGCCGCGGTGGATGTGGTGTTTTTGCTGCTCTCAAGCAGGTAACAAGGAGAGCCGGTAGGTTTGGAGTCCTGGCTCGGGTTGTGTCTCTTGGCCTTGGGTGTGGTTTCTCCGTTGGTAGGGGCCACATGGCAAGGAGCAGAGGCCTTAGCTTTAGCATCCTTGCATGGTTGATTCATCTCTTTTGACTTCAACTCTTTCGACTTTAAGGGGTGTCCTGTCTGTGCAGTGGCAAAACCTACCTCGCAGGGCGCTGAGTCAAGCCATCATCGCTTCTAATTTCTCCTTTGGGTTTTTAGGGGTTTTTATAGGGGTCGATGTTGGCGTTGAGCTCAGCTTGGTCTCTTGGGTCACATGGATGAGTGAAAGCGTGGGTAAGTGAGGATGTTTCCTTACAAACTTGCTCGCCATCCTGTGATTTATCCTGATTCATTTGAATTCTCTCATTGACATGGACGAGGGGTTGCTGCCGATTTATTTCCTAACCTAGTTCATGGATCTGCGAAAATCAATTTTATCCTTAGCCTTAGCCAACCGAGTCGCAAAGATAGTTGAGGCGGTGCACAGTGGATCCACCCATTGGGCAAAAATAAAAAAATAATGTCAACATTTTGGTACAACATCTGGCAACTCCGACAGCTATGACAGGGACCTTTTTAAAAATATATTAGTTTTTGTTTCATTCGCCCGCGATCTTCTTAAGAATAGCCTTAAAAGTCGGAACATTTGATTAAAATTTTTTGTTGTGAGTACAACCTATATTTTAAGTGCAAGTAAATATATTCAAAATATCGCGAAACTAATACGTATAGCAAAATGTTAGAGTGGGTAATAGCTTAATTTTCATTAAAAAATAGTGTTTTAGCGTGTTGTGTAATTCTAGTTAGCTGCACATTTTCTTAGTGGATTTTGTAATGCCAATTCGATCATATACTTAAATTTGACCTAAGGTTTTAGTCATGATGCCCACCAGTGGCCACCTCGGGAATAATTTTCCGAAGTAGGACATGGGTTTAAGATTATTCAGTATTAAAATCAACTGCCATCTAGTGCCAGACTATAAATGGTGGGTCGATGACTAAAGCTGCCCTAGAATAGGGTTTCTATAGATATATTAGGGTATAACTCAGTTATCTGACCAGGTACGTTAACATAATTGGCATCAGTGGCAAGATGAAGAAATCTTCTTCCAAAATAGTCTTACTTTGGCGGTACGTGCCTTCCAGGAAGAACGCTATAACCCGCTAAATTAGTTGGATTTTATGTTGTTTCCCCAAGCCTATTTTTGCATCATAAGATAATCGGGACCTTTGTTCATGTCATTTTGTATTAACAGCATAAACAATTCTTAATGTATACCCCCTCCAGAGGGGAAAGGGGGGGAGAATGTCACGCTCGTGGTTTCTTAAAACACTCTTCGCAGCAGCACAAACCTGTAACCGGCGTATTGGCTTGATTTTTACACTCTAAATATTTTTGGCCACTTTCTCCATACAAGTGGATCCACTGTGCGGTGGGAGGCTTTTCGACCAAGGCCAGTTTTATGTTTATTCACATTTGCAATTTAAAAACAAAGTAACTTATAACAAGTATTTATTCGCAAAATTATGAGATAAAAGCGAACTTCTTGTAATATAGTCGAATAAGTACATGGTATGTTCATGGGTAATTTTGATGTAAGCGACAATTCGCTGTCACCTAAAAATTTAAACAAAAGAAAAAGGGCGCTTATGTCAATATTATTTCATTATCGGTTTTCGTAAAAAAACGGAAATTGAAAAATGTCGTTTACATCTTTTTCGCGGTTTAAATTAAAATGTCTCTGAAACTAAATTCCATTCCTTAATTTTCCTCTTAAATACAAATATTAAGGTTTTTTTGAACACAGCCATTACTTATTCTGGACAACAAATTCTACAAATACATAGGTTGTGTCCACAACCAAAACAGAAATTTCACGAGACATTTCTCAAATCCACACATGACAACGAAACGAAAAAAATCAAATATCCACAGAATGCATAACCCCCTTTGGGCAAATATTTGCTGTCCCAACCAGGGTTTCGGAGTCGGAGCCGGAGTCGGAGTCTACGAGTCGGAGTCGAGCAATTTTGCTGGAGTCGGAGTCGGAGTCTGAGTCGAAAAAAATAACTCGACTCCGACTCCGGGCAATTTTTTCCTATATTTATTATATTTATTTATTTTATTCTTATATGACAAATATATAAAAAAATTGTTGGCCCGTTTATTTATGTATATTATAAGCAAACTATGTAGGCAGAACATATATTCAGTTAGAGGATGAGACAGAGGATATTTACTATCATTTGACCTTCACCATAATTAATTTCTATGTCGATTTTGCCATGCCAGTGTGTCTGTTGAATTGAATACAGAGTTTTGCGAAATTTGTTTTAAATTCGGCACAGAATTCTTATCAAACCTAATTGTTTTAGTTTCACATATTGTTTCTTATATAGGTCAATGTTTTTATAGTCCCTTCAAGCTGACAACGTTAAAAGCTTAAAGATGTTCACACGTGAAAAGGGTGCCAGTCGATCTTAACTTCAGTTTTATTTAGTTATCATTTCAATGGGATAAGTTCAGGAATTATATGCAAGTTTTATAGTTTAGTATTACACTATGCAACACTGAAAATGCAAACAACTTCTAGTGTGCATTTTTTGATAGTACATATTTAGACTACAAAAACCCTAGTAGGGTTTTGTGCTGTCAGATCCAGTTCGTATTTTATGGCCGCATCTAAACCGGGCTAAAATTACACTTTTTTGCATTTATCGGGCCTTTATCTCAGAAACGATTAGGAATTTGGCCTTGCTGTCTTAGGCAATATTGTAGCCCTGAACTAGTAGAACTTATCCTTTGAACAGACCATATAGGAAAAACTCCATCTAGGGCATCAAAATCTATAAAATATAGAAAATTTTACATAATTGCTGATATTCTGGTCAGTATCGGCTAAACTATTGGTAGTTGAACCAAGTAAACTTTTGCAAAAATCTTCCAAATAATATTCTCAACAATTCTTTAGAACATTCTGAAACTCTAAAATGCTTACTTCTTGTTGTTTCAGCGGTATTTTGTATCATATCTTTTACAACACGTATTTCAAACACAGTTCACACCACCAGTTTATTCTCGAATTTCGGATTTCACTACATTGTTGACATTTTTATTAAATCGTCGTTTAAAAATGTACTGAAAACAACGGCATAGAGGCATTTTACAACAATGACATGTTCTGAAGAGTTGTGTATTACATTCCAGGGAATATTTTTCCAAAAGAAAATATTCAGAAAAAATTAACGGCTTTGGAGATACGTTGCGAAATGTATAAAAATTGTGGAATTTTTGCATATACTTTGAAATTTGAGGCAATAAATGTAGTTTTTCGAGTTCATTATTTCTCCAAATATTTTATTCTTGTTCTTATCTACAAATTTGCTTCAGAGGTCAGAAGAAGATTCGCATTGGTTTCAGAGATATAGCCCTGAATTTCTCTCAAAACTCAATATTTAACCATGTTTAGATGGGACCATAAAATCGGAGCTGGATCTGACACAACAGAACCCAACTAGGGTTTCTTGTCGTTTGGGTCAGTACTTTCAAAAAATCCTCAGTTCGAATTGTTTGCACAAGATCACCTTAAAAATGTTACACAGTGTTATATTAGAACGAATGTTCTCTCATGGAATATCTTATGTAATGGGCAACATATAGGAAAATATTGGAAATTTGTACATATTGCATTCATTTTAAGTGGTATTTAAAATTGCCCTCGGAGTCGACTCCGGAGTCTGGAGTCGTCAAAGAAGCCGACTCCAGAGTCGGAGTCGGAGTCGACCTAAAAATGGCTCGACTCCGAAACCCTGGTCCCAACATGCCAACTTTAGATGACTGTAAAAAGTGGAGGTGAAGAGATAGGAAAGCATATAAAGGAAAAAATGAAAAACACCAACGTCACAACAGCAGCGAACATCAAATTACTGAGTAAATACAGCCGCCATTTAACTTCATTTTGATGTTTGGATATGAAATAAAGTTTCATACTTAATTTACACCAACATGCAGCAGCAGACCTCGGAACTTTAAGTTCGTCATGTGGACTTGTCTAAACCAAAATGGTTACCGAATGCTGCTTACTACGTAGGAGAATTGTTATGATTCGTCTGCATTAAGGCAGGCGACTAAATGGACTGACAGACAATCAACGTTGTCACTACGGACTAATGGATAACACAACACATAACAAACACAAACAAACAAACTTAAACTAGTAAAAGTTCCAAGAGACAAGTATAAACAATTGCTAAAATAAATAGGGAAAACATCAAGATGGGAGACATACTGGAAGACAGAAGATAGATGAAGAGAAATCAGAAGTCACAGCAGTGTCACATTAGGGTTGTTGGGGAAAAGAGCGTAGTCTGTAGTTTGAAATACAAATTTCAGATTCCAAATAAAAAAATTTGGGTATAACAGCTTAATTTTCTCCTACAGCTTTGATAGATTGGTTCATTTTTATAGAAGACCTTAAGAATTTGCCTATAAACGACCTCAAAAGGTGTTTTGTCGTCTATAGAAGATCACAAGAGGTCTCGTGCTATCTATAAAATAACCCACGAGGTCTTTTGTTGCTTATGGAAGACGTAAAGAGATCTTCTGTCTTCTGTTATCTATAGAGGATATCCAAAATCTTCTGTTGTCTAAAGATGACCTCAGAAGGTCTTCTGTTATACAAATAAGAACTCATGAGGTGCGCGAATATTCGCTTATTTAGTTTTATATATTAAATATTTCTTAACGTTTTTTCTGGAAATCAATTTCGTTCCACCCCATTAAATAAATAAATCATATAAAATAATGGCAAAACACAAAAAAAATGAAGCAATAAAGAAAAACATAGAAAATCCACCACCAACAACAGTAAGAACAACAGTAAAAATTATACACAAGTACATTAACTTCTATCAGACAAATATTTAATTTGTGAAACTTTATACAAAACTTTTGGAATGAACTGAACGTTCATTGTTGTCATCTTCATTATCATCGCCATCGTCATAAATGCTAGCGGTAACAATGACAACTACCAGCAAAATATGTATTGTACATTCCGACTACTGGAATAAAGCCACCACACTAAAGACAAATTGACACATCCAATTGCACCAACATCAGCACCACCAAGGAAGGAACGAGCCAACATCATAAGCAACATCAACAACAGCAGCAGCAAAAAGCAAAACATTAAAATTACTAAATTACGAACTAAAGTTTTGTTTACTTTCTGTTGGCACATTCGAGTCAAATTGTCAAATGCTGCAGCTGTCGGTCGTCGCAGCTAGTCAATTGTAATTTGATGAAATGAATGATGGTAATATGATAAGCATCAGTTAGAAAGAGATGGTATTTGATAATGACATTAATGGTATAGCTATAATTTTTCTAAGCAAACCGGATTGATTTACTGGTCTGTAATTTAGGATTTTATGAATTCAAGTATTTTGAAAGTATTGTATACACTTTACAGCCGATGGGGAGACACTACGAGTATTGTAAATCTATATAAAAAAATATCAAATCGTCGGTGTCATGCTTAAGTGTTCCATACGCCATTTGCCTGATTCGAGAAAACCTAAAGTTAATATTTGTTAATGTTTAACTAAACTCAAAGAATATATCCGGACTTTATTTTAGTCAGATATCTGTGATAGTCTAGAAGTTATGGCCGATTTTTATAATTGCAAAAAGTTGCTGAATTGTTCCATGGGATCTTTTTTTCATGTTTTTGGCTGTTTGTGTCACATGGAACACGTTTTGTCACATTTCAACAGAACCACTTTTTATCGATTGTGTTCCACCTCCCTTATGTGAAGTGCTACTTTGAGGTAGACAATTCACGGCTTCAAATAAAACATTTATATGAGTAAATAAATACATTTAGGACCATTATTATAGGTCTCCTTAACATGTATTTATTTGAAATATACATATAAGTAGCGTAGAATATGTGGTAACAATTTCGATCGGAACTGATTTTTGCATTTCTAATGGAACATAAAAACTTTAAACGCGTTTTTCTTAAAATACCATTTTTGTAGTGGGTGTCCACACTAGCTTCAAGACGAATGAACGTCTCTGCGTATATTTTTGTGGACGTACATCAAAATCTTTTCTTAAAACGAGGGATTTGTTTTGTAGGAGGCGTCACCTTAAGCGAAAAGAAATTGTGGTTTTCATATAACATTACATTATTCAAAAATACTTCAGTTTTTAAACCAAGTCCTTTTAAACAATTTGTTCCATACGCCACATTGTTCGTAACTTGACAAAATTGGGCAATTTTTTGTTCCACAAGCCAAGATTTTTGGGGCGGAACAATTCGATTTTTCTCTTTTTGTTCCATACGCCATACGGTATGGATATGGAACAAAAAAGTTCAAAGTTGTTTTGTTCCATACGTCAGGCTTTATGGATATGGAACCAGAAGACAAGATTGTTTGCGTCACAAAGCGGATATGGAACATATTGACTTCTGAATATCTCAAGAACTATAGGAGATAGAAGAAAACCGATAAAAAATTCTGAAAAAGCTTGGTATAAAATCTAGTAAGTCGCAATTTACATTAGGCGAGTTTACTTGCGGCAATTGTCAGTTTGTAGGTGAGAGAGGGGGCTGAGAGGCAAAGGGTTACCATATGCCTCACCTCTCTTTCCATCAAACTGACAATTGCCGCAAGTAAACTCGCCTAATGTAAATTTGGACTAAGGTACCTTTATCTCAAAATGTCAAAAATGGCGTATGCAACACTTAAGCATGACACCGACGAAATGTCGTTCGTTGGTAAATGCATCAGTTGAGAACGGCTGGACCGATTTGGAAGTTTCTTTTTTTTGCAAAGAAAGTTTGACCACGCCCACTTTTTTCAAATTTCCATTTTAATCTTTTGTACAAAAAATACTGAACTGATTTTCCTGAAATTGTCAGGGAATGTACTGCGATGGCCCCCGGTGAAAATAGGCTATATATTTTATTGAATTTCGGAAGGGGCGGGGTACTTCCTTTCTTTGGATAATTCTTTTTTTTAATGTTCGTCATAACCCAACTTAGGTTTTTATGCAAAGAAAAGTTGACCACGCCCACTTTTACACCCACGTTTTTATACCCTACACCAGACTGTGGCAAGGGGTATTATATGTTAGTGCATTTGTATGTAACATGCATAAGCAAAAGAAGTAGACCCATAGTTCCTTCTAGGGATATGCATAGAATCACATTCTGAGTCGATTTATGCATGTATGTCGGTCTATAGATAAAATTGCTAAATTATATCGAAATCGGTTCAGATTTGGATATAGCTTTCATATATTTTTTCGGCCGATTTGAGGAATTTGATGCACCAAACACGCTATATCTGTCCAATTTTGATGAAATTTGGAATGTGTGACGGAATTAGGTCTATAGATAAATGTATCAAATTATATCGGAATCGGTTCAAATTTGGATATAGTTTAGGTATTTGATGCACCAAAAACGCCATTTCTGTCTAACTTTGATAAAATTTACAATGTGCGATGGAGTTTAGTCTAGAAATAACTACGCCAAATTGTATTGTGATCGGTTCAGATTTGGATATAGCTCCAATATATATTTTTGGCCGATTTAAGGTATTTGATGCACCCAACAGGCTATATAAGTCAAATTTTGAAGAAATTTGGAATGTGTGACTGTATTTGTTCTAGACATAAATGTGTCAAATTATATTGAAATTGGTCTAGATTTGAATATTTCTTACATATTCACAGTGGTGTAGGGTATCATATTGTTGGCCACACCCGACTTTGATTCTTTTCTTACTGCTTTAATTTTAACTTTTAATCTTTTAGGAGGGTTGGCGTTTTTTGTTTGGGATGACGACTTCTATTTTGTTTTTCAAAATAGTCAGGCTTAATCCCATAGTCCTTGTTTTAATATTTTATTAAAACAACTTTAATTTATTAGTGGGAAAAAATTTGCGATGTTTACCAAGGGGTAAGGCAGGGAATACTATAGTTTCAGATCTCGCCACAGATCTTCATCAGTTCTTTTCTACAAAAACTACTGATCTGATTTTCCTGAAATTGTCATGGAATGTAAAGCAATGGCCCCCGGTGAAAATAGGCTACAAATTTAGTTTCGGAGGGGGCGGGGTAATTCCCCTATACCCCATTTTTTAAAAAAATGCAATATTTACAATAATTACCAATGTATTGATTTGGAAATTAATTTGCGAGACAATTTTTAAGACCCAAAGGCTTGACCACGCCCACTTTTTAATATATGTTACATCTACAAAACTACTGAACCTGTTTTCCTGAATTTTTCAGGGAATGTACAGAGATGACCCCCAGAGAAAATAGGATGCATATTTTCTTGAATTTCGAAGGGGCGAGATACTGCCCTTTGCCATATTTAGAACAAGTAACCTAAGGCTATAGTCGGACGGTTTCGACTATGTGATACCCTACACCACGGGGAATCAGCTTTCAGCAAATCAAAATTCATTTTTGGAACAAATAAACTTATTATAAGAAACAACTTTGTGGATTCTAAATAATAATATAATAATTGTTCCACAAACATCCCAGAAGGGACAGGGATTGCACCCCGATTCATATTAGCTCAATGATATGGGACCTACTGTTTATCGCCGAGTCCGAACCGCGTGTCCTATGACACCACATGTAGAGAATTTTTACATGGCTAATATACTCATGTGGCTAATATACTCATGTGGCTAATATGCAAATGTCGCCAACATTACTGAGGGGTATTTTACCACCGTTGAATATTTGATGCGTAGAAAATCCAGGTCAGGCTACATCAAATTTTCAACGGTGGCAAAATACCCTCAGTAATGTTGGCGACATTTCCTGAGTATTTCAGCCATGTATTACTTCTCTAAAGGTGGTGTCTTAAGACACGCCGTTCGGACTCGGTGACAAACAGTAGGTCCCATGAATCGGGGTGCACTCATTGATATGAGAGAAGGCGCTTTTGTCCCTACTGTTATGTTTGTGGAACAATTATACCTATACATTTCTAATAATTATTCCTATTGGAAAATTGGCATTGTTTAGCCCCTTCTGCTACATATTTAAATTTTCTTTGAATATCAGGTTTCTTTTCGGAATACACCTAATATAAATAAGTATATAAGCCCAACATAAGACATCGAGTACTTTTTGAAAAAAAAGTGGCAAAGCTACCCCATGCTGCAATATGTGTATAGAAAATCCAATTGGACAATTAATACGCTAGGACTCCACGTAATTTGCATATTCGAGATATTTTGTAGAATGATAGGAAGATGTGGTTCTCTACACAAAACCCATTATATATTAGGCAGTAGTCCCTTTATCTAGCAGACACATTATTGCAATCTGCATCAGGGGAAAGGTCAGTAGTTATTTTTCCATACATAGGCTACATTGCCGGTATATGCCCTCTAGGAATTAAGACATGGACCAAAAATAAAATCTTTATATTTTTCATATAAAAGTAATGATCCAATTAACCCGCTAAATAATATCAGATTATCATCCAAAATTGTAGGCATCTTCTTCGACGTAAACTCTTACCTCGTGGGAAATTTCGTGACTATTGAGCTATAATTGCGACCTCTAGCGTGTTTATGATACTATAAACAAATAACTTTATATATTAGGATGTAACTCTGGTTACTGATCATGTACACCAACAATTGCCATCAGTACAAAGGTCAAGAGTTCCTTTTCCAAGTATTATTTACTTACCAGGAATATGTCTTCCAGGAATAAAGATATAAGCTGTATATTTAAAATTTTCACACAAAAGTTGTTGCCCATTTAACCCTCTAAATATTACTTGATCACCATTTGAAATTGCAAGCTTCATCTCTGTCATATACTCTTACCATACTCTTACCCTCATGAACTTCTTTTCTTTGGCGAGTGTCGGCCACGATTGAATTCATTAAACCAGTTTTTCGTACTGCTATAGGATGGACCTTTATCAACATACAAAGATTTAATTTGATCGATGCGATCTTACTGTGATTATTCACGCCGAAAGTTGTGAAAAATTATTGGACGAAAATGTTAAGAAGCAAATATCATTTTTTTGCAAAATGTAAACAACTTAACACTTGGTGTGAAACTGTCCTGAGTACGTTTAGGCTAAAAACTGTCAAACTTTCCCTAGCCTAGCCCAAAAAGTTTATTATAATAATAATAATAATAATAATAATAATAATAATAATAATAATAATAATAATAATAATAATAATAATAATAATAAGAATAATAATAATAATAATAATAATAATAATAATAATAATAATAATAATAATAATAATAATAATAATAATAATAATAATAATAATAATAATAATAATAATAATAATAATAATAATAATAATAATAATAATAATAATAATAATAATAATAATAATAATAATAATAATAATAATAATAATAATAATAATAATAATAATAATAATAATAAATAATAATAATAATAATAATAATAATAATAAATAATAATAATAATAATAATAATAATAATAATAATAATAATAATAATAATAATAATAATAATAATAATAATAATAATAATAATAATAATAATAATAATAATAATAATAATAATAATAATAATAATAATAATAATAATAATAATAATAATAATAATAATAATAATAATAATAATAATAATAATAATAATAATAATAATAATAATAATAATAATAATAATAATAATAATAATAATAATAATAATAATAATAATAATAATAAATATTAATAATAATAATAATAATAATAATAATAATAATAATAATAATAATAATAATAATAATAATAATAATAATATAATAATAATAATAATAATAATAATAATAATAATAATAATAATAATAATAATAATAATAATAATAATAATAAATAATAATAATAATAATAATAATAATAATAATAATAATAATAATAATAATAATAATAATAATAATAATAATAATAATAATAATAATAATAATAATAATAATAATAATAATAATAATAATAATAATAATAATAATAATAATAATAATAATAATAATAATAATAATAATAATAATAATAATAATAATAATAATAATAATAATAATAATAATAATAATAATAATAATAATAATAATAATATAATAATAATAATAATAATAATATA